>NC_056080.1:21354270-21659138 GCF_016772045.2 Ovis aries | reverse complement strand
TGGAAAGGAATACTACTGGTATGCCATAACGTTTCAGTTGGATATTTCCATTCTGGGTTAGGCAGTGCAGAACTGTTCTAATACTCAAGGTTGACCAGACCCAAATGGCTTCCATGACCAAGAAGAAATGGTATACATGGGAACTGACTCAGTCTGTCCCCACAGAGGTTTGTGCCTTCTAGACAATTGCCATATTATATGTAAATAGAAGACCACTGGAGCCTTCCATGTCTCCTCCTCCTTAACCCCTCCCCCAAAATGACAATGGCTCTGGAAGGGCTAGAGCTTACGTGGTTTACTGATGAGTCAACAAAGCATCTTCAGAGTGCATGATATTAGAAGGCTGTGATCCCTCAAGTGAAAGAGGAGAGTGAAAAAGTTGGCTTAAAGCTCAACATTCAGAAAACTAAAATCATGGCATCTCGTCCCATCACTTCATGGCAAATAGATGGGGAAACAGTGGAAACAGTGGCTGACTTTATTTTCCTGGGCTCCAAAATTGCTGCAGATGGTGACTGCAGCCATGAAATTAAAAGATGCTTGCTCCTTGGAAGAAAAGCTATGACCAACCTAGACAGCATATTAAAAAGCAGAGACATTACTTTGCCAACAGAGGTCCGTCTAGTCAAAGCTATTGTTTTTCCAGTAGTCATGTATGGATGTGAGAGTTGGACTATAAAGAAAGCTGAGCACTGAAAAATTGATGCTTTTGAACTGTGGTGTTGGAGAAGACTCTTGAGAGTCCCTTGGACTACAAGGAGATCTAACCAGTCCATCCTAAAGGAAATCAGTCCTGAATATTCATTGGAAAGACTGATGCTGAAGCTGAAACTCCAGTACTTTGGCCATCTGATGCGAAGAACTGACTCATTGGAAAAGACCCTGATGCTGGGAAAGATTGAAGGCAGGAGGAGAAGGGGATGACAGAGGATGAGATGGTTGGATGTCATCACTGACTCAGTGGACGTGAGTATGAGTAAGCTCTGGGAGTTGGTGATGGACAGGGAGGCCTGGCATGCTGCAGTCCATGGGGTTGCAGAGAGTCAGACACAGCTGAGTAACTGAACTGATCCCTAAATTTTCCCCAGGGCAGATAAGAGAACAAGAAAATCAGTTTAGTGGACAGAGATGGTTGTTACAATCCTGTCTGTGAAGAGGGGCTTCCCTGGTGGCTCAGATGGTAAAGTGTCTGCCTGCAGTGTGGGAGACCTGTGTTCGATCCCTGGGTTGGGAAGATCCCCTGGAGAAGGAAATGGCAACCCACTCCATTACTCTTGCCTGGAAAATTCCATGGACTGAGGAGCCTGGTAGGCTATAGTCTATGGGGTCACAAAGAGTCGGACATGACTGAGAGATTTCACTTTCACTTTCTGTGAAGATGCCAGTTCAGACGAAATCATAACATCATGATATAAAGGCATCTTGGCTATTACAATGGGTTTGATAAAATGACTGGAACCTTGAAAACCCAGGGAGGAATTATTAGAAGAAACTTATTTTGGGGCAAGGGTGTGTCAAAGCCATGAATAGGTAACTGACATGCTGAACTCATAGTACAGCAAGTTACTGCACTGCAAACTAAGGCCATGACTGGCTCAAAAGAATGTTCATGTATTCTTCCTTACCTGGTGGCTCAGGAACCATGAGGATTGCAAGAATGTGTTATGATGTGGCTCTGGTTTCAAGATCTCATGGTTCTAATATTGAAAATTGAATAGGTACATGATTGGAATCTGTTCTGCCAAAGACAGGCCCACACAGCAGGTTGGAAGGCAGGAAGTGAGAGTGGTCTTGCCAGTACAGTTGCTTATTTGAAATATGTGAAGAGTGTACTTGTACATGTAGGCCTTAGGCTGGGGGAAATAGTTCATTTAAGAGAGGCACCAGCAGCATAGCTCTGAATGCTTTCTTCCCAGTGGCATCCGTAGCATACTGTGATATTACCACAGTAGAACTCTTAAGTGAAATGCATTTGGAAACCCTGTGGCTTTTCATATCTACACGGACACACAGATACTATCCCTTGGAGTTTTAATATTTGCCTGGGCATAGTTAACAAGTATTAAGACTGGCAAGGCCTGGCCCACAGCTGAGACAATTTTAACATGCATTCATTAATTCAGCAAGGATTTGTGGAGGCGCTTCGATGGGCAAGATGCTGCACTAAGCACTATGGGGGGGAGAAAGAGATGGATAATATCAGTCCTGCCCTCACAGAAATGCAGTTCAATTAAGTTGCAGATCAGGGACTGGGCATGGGAAGAGGACACAGGCCACAAACACTATAATGTATACATCTCTCTTGTTTGTTGTGTGACTGGAATGTAAGTATAAAAACTGGAAAGCTGAAAAGATGGTGAGAATGAAAAGGAGAGAGAATAACCAAAGAGGAGGGAGCTGGAAGAAAAGATAGAAAGTTAAGAGTATCTTGGTCTTGTAAGGGAGGTAGGAGTCTAAATAGGTGTGGATTTGGTGTTGAGGAGGGAGTGGTCAACACACTGGGAGGTCTGGGAGGGGCCAGTTAGGAAGTGCCCAGAGAAATGGCGTATCTGCCAAGACCAGAAGTTAAGAACTTTAATTATGTTTTGAAATGGAAATCAACAACAAAAATGTATATAGACACACAATTATCTCAACCATGTAAACATATCTGGATGAGACTGGAAGGAAAAAAAGCCTGAAATGTTGACAGTAGTTATTTTTATGTGCAAGGATTTTGAGTGTGTGTTTTGTATTCTTCTCACTTGGTGAGCTGATGTGGACTTTGGCTTGATATGACTGTTAAGTGGAATAATGACAGTGGACAGGGGCATTTAGGGAAGAGTTTATATTCAACTCAGATAAATTGTGTCTGACGTTTACATTTTTTCCTGTTAAAGTTGGAGATGTATCATTGTTGACATTTTTTCTTTTAGAGAAAGAAGATTTAACTAAGATGGCATTGTAGTAAGCCTACATGGAGTGTATTGTCTTTTTTCTTCCCTGTTGTACTCTTCTTGATACCCCTTGCATGACGCCTGTAATGATACCCCTAAATGAATTTCCACTTTGTCTCAGAGTCTGTTCTCTGAGGGGTGTTGGGTGGGGACAGCTAGGCTAAGACACTGTGCGAGCCTTCCCACCTACAATCTCTCAAACTGGGCTGAGTTTACACTGTAACTATGACTTTTTAAAGCTCTATTCCCTCCTCCCCTTTTTAATTGTTTTTGGCCACACCCACAGCATATAGAATCTTAGTTCCCCAACCAGGGATCAAACCCACACCCCTTGCATTGGAAGTGTGGCATCCTAACCACTGAACCACCAGGGAAGACACTACTATGACATTTTGATTGTGAAACCTACCCTTCCAGTAACATACGGTCTTCTGTTCATGCTTCTAGGAATGACAAGCAAAGAGTCTGCATGGTTAGCACTGGAAGGGACCATCAAGCCATCAGCAAGTCCCAAATTGTTTGCACCCTGGAATCCACTTGAGGAGCTTCCAAAATGACTGACGCTTGCTTGTATCCCCCAGAGATTGTGTTGTAATTGGTTTGAAGTGTGACTTGAGTGTTTACTTGAAAACGTTCCCTGGGTAATTCTAGGGGAAACAACCTGGGAACCACCAGTCTAAAACAGGAACTGGCAAATTATGGCTTGGGGGGCCAAATCTGGTCCATTGCCTGCCTGTCTTTGGATAACCTGCAAACTAAAAGTGGTTTTTACAATTCCAAATGGTTGAAAAAACATAGTCCAGGAAGAATATTACTTGATGACAGCTCTCTCTAATCAGTGGTCCTACAAGACTAGCTCCTGGGGAAAAGGACAGTGTGGTAACTGATTTTATGGTCACTATATTTGATTGTCTACGAGCATGTCAGGTCAGACACTTAATGTTGAAAAGATGAGTAAAAGCAACCCACCCACATCCTTGCTTTCTCTTCGCAAAAACAGAAGCATAATTGAGTATGAGAAGAAAGAACAATAGCTCTTGCAAAGTGTTTGCAAAGCTAAAGGAGAGGAAGGAATTTTCCAGTGTGTTTCTTTTCAGATAGTCTTGTGTGTACATGTGCAGTTTAGCTGCAGCAGTGCTGGAAAGCATAGTTCTCTATGACAAAAGCATTACTGTGGATTTGTCTAGCTTCTCCTGGTGGAGAGGGGAGGGGGAGTAGATGGGTTGTCTTGAGAAAGTTAAATTTATGGTGGCCTATATTTGTTTCCTCTCATTTGTATGAATGAGTTACAGGAACAGGCACACAGTGTGTTTGGCTTTGAACTGTATAGGCAGTGAAGTCATCCAAGCTGGGTGACAGGCTAACAATCATGTTATCAGTCGTGTGGACTGAGTGGATTGCATAGTTAGTTAAACGCCCCTGGAAGCATTGCATATTAGTTGACTGGTCCAGAACCTCCTCTTTATTCCATGGCACCCTTCCATCTATAACACTCCTTATAAAAACTCTGAAAATAACAATACAATCCATCTATAATCAGTGATCTATTCGGTATTTAATTCATACCTGTAGACCTAATCATATGTAGTATGTGCTCATACTGGTGTGCAGATGCATACACTGAAATGCAAATAGGCTTAAGGATTTGGTCAAAGGAAAAAGCCAAAACAGAAGTCTTCCCATTATACAGCTATGTACACAGTGCCCCTTCTCTCAGATGCTTCATTATTTTAATTCCAACGTTCTCAGAGACCTTGCAAATAAATAAAGCCTACTGAATCCAAATTGAATCATCAACTTATGTGCAGTCAAATGAGCATATGACATTGGTGTATAAATAAGTGACTGGCATTAGTGGATACAATACAACTGATAGGTTCAAATATGCTTAAAAACCTAACTCAGTGTGATCTCTGAATTTTGTGTACAAATGATTTCCTTGGAAGCCATGCTGTTTGTCTTTGATTCCACAGTCTGCTGCGGAAAGTGGCCTTGACTTTTAAAAAAGGGTTTTGGCTAAATATAGTCTAGCATTAAATTTTAAATATCTTTTTCTTTTCTGAAAAGGATGAATGTTTCAAAGTGGTTTAAAAAATGAGAAATACTCCATCCCTCCTAACTTGGTGACCTGACTTGGTCATCCAAATTTCACCTTTCTCTTTGATTCTTTGGTTTGGATTCTAGTCAACACTATTACAGTAACACTAAATGTTCATGGTGCTTATTTCTTCAAATCTGTGCCCCGGGCAGCATTGGACTGGATACATACACAATAAAGTGCGTGCTCAGTTGCTTCAGTCACGTCCCACTCTTTGCAACCCCATGGGCTGTAGCCCACCAGGCTCCTCTGTCCATGGAATTTCCCAGGCAAGAATACTGGAGTGGATTGTCATTTCCTTCTCCAGGGGGTCTTCCCACCCCAGGGATCAAACCTACGTCTCCTGCATTGCAGGTGGATTCTTCACAGCTTTGACCCATCTGGGAAGCCCATTTGCATATAAATTGTATACTAGAGAACAGCAGGGACATAACCCAGAACCACAGTGTGTGAAGACTGTGACTTACAAAAGGCTATGATCCTGTCACAGCTAAACTTCTACTGCAGGCTTTCAGACCCCAGCCCATCTCACCTAGGGCCCAGGGACCTAACTGCCTGGCCATGTGAAAAAGAAAGTGAAAGTGAGGTCACTCAGTCATGTTCAACCCTTTGCCACCCCATAGACTGTAGCCCGCCAGGCTCCTCTGTCCATGGGATTCTCCAGGCAAGAACACTGGAGTGGGTTGCCGTTTCCTTCTCCAGGGACTCTTCCTGACCCAGGGATCAAATCCAGGTCTCCCGCATTGCAGGCAGACTCTTTACTGTCTGAGCCACCAGGGAATCCCTGGCCCTGTAATCCTTTGATTTTTCATTCTTCCACTTCTGCACCATGTTCTTCCCATTCCCAAGGATGAGTCTCAGTCCCTGACTGTAGTGGATGTTGTGGTGCTTAACATAGCGTCTCCCTTCAGGGTTAAGGCCCTCGTTCCCTATCTGGTGGTTGCTGATGGTTGCCATTTTACTTCCTCCCTAGGTACTGTCCCTGGCTGATAGGCTCTGCCTCACCCAAGGCTATGTCCTTTCCCTACAGGTAGTCTTTAGCCAATGATTTGGAGGTTGACATAGAGTTACAAAGTTATGGCCTCCTTCCCTTGATTCTAGCTAATTGTTAAGGATCGTTTCAGCTCCAGTGTTACCCCCATGGGACTGGCTGAGGCCTCTGTTGTGATAACATCGCAGCTCAGCTTCTCCCTCTTCCTCTGGTATCCTTGGCGCTTCTACTGGTGCCATTTCTGAGAGCACTGCCTAGTGAAAGCTCCGCACAAATCTGTCTGAAAGTCTGTTTTCAGAGGAACTGAACCTAAGACTTAAGAACACACATCTTTTCTTCAAATAATACAGAGTTCTCACCCTTCAGTTGGGAATCAGTTCATATTTTCCTTATTTTGTATGTTTGGAAATTGAAATTTAGATTGCCAAGGTCATGGAACTAGTAAACAGCCAAACCAGATACCTCAAACCGAATCCCATGTTCTCATTTACCATCACATACTGCCTGCACACTTTTATCAAAAACTTGTTCTTCTCAAGCATATAGTAAAGAATAAAATAGAAACACACATACTCATCAGTCAGATTTGATGGTGTTACTGTTTTGCCATTCTTATTTCAAATCTCTTTTTTCAAGAAATAAAACATCACAGATACAGCTAAATCCCTCTCCCCAGCCGTTTCTCTTCCATATTTTCTTGATATTTTTTGAAACAAGGAATCCATGAGTCAAATAATGAATATATATATGTAAAAATGATACTCTTGCTAATGAAGACTTTATTGCCTAGTTGGTTCACTGGCTAGATGCAAAAAAAAAAAAACAAACCCCACCATATTTTACATTTGAATAAATATATCTTGCTTAATCTTATATATTCAGCATGATTTGAGAGTGTTTTGCTAAATGATTCTCCTTTACTCTCAAGTTTCATAACTACATTTATTTGAAGGAAATTAATCCCCATATGTTTCTAATTAATACATACTTAACTACTCATCAGAATGTTTTGTATAGGCAATTGACTTGTGAAAAACCTTTTCCAGCTTTTATCCTTAATTTGAAGAGGCAGAATTTGTCATCAAGAAATAAAATTGAGCACTATTTGAATCGTGAACTTAAATATTAGGGTTCGAACTCATTTTCAACTCAAGAAAATGTTTCATTATTCCTTGCTCATTCATGCCTTCCTTTGGCCCTTTTCCTCCTTTTTTCTTCACCATTATATTATTAGGAATTTGAATGTCAGGTAAAGCTTAACACTATTAGTGGCCTTTTGTTGCCTTTGACTACAATACTGTAATCACCAGAGAAATCAAGAATTGAAAGATGAATGCTCATTTATCCTAAGAAAGGGAGATGGGATTTGATGGTATTAAGCACAAAATTCATTTAGTATTTGTGCTTTGTGTCCCACCTGAGCATGTCAGGAATTGACATAGGGTCAAGGGTCTGTACTAGACTACGTGCTAGTAAAGCTTGGGCAAGAATAATGTCCTGGAATCATAATTAACCAATACTCTTCCATCTTACCAGGGCTGGGACAATTGAGCCAAAGATAGCAATGGGACATTTGTCTTGGAGAGTCTTATGGAAAGGACTTATACAAATTGGGGAGTGGCAGAAATGCATTAGTGATACATAGAAGTTTGGTTTCAAATAATTGCCTGCTGACACATCACCCCAAGAGTCATACTACCCAGACCAGTAATTGAGGGTTTGAATGTTAGAACATGTGATTTAACTGTAGCCGGGACATGCGACTCAAGGGAAAATACGTGATTGAGATGTTCATGAGATTGAGGTTTAGTGGTGGCAGTGCTGGAGATGAATAGCATTTGATTCAGTTATTTTTAAAATTTATTTTTAAATTGGAGAATAATTGCTTTATAATGTTGTGTTGGTTTCTGCTGTACAGCCACACAAATCAGCTATAATTACACATATATCCCCTCCCTGTTGAGCCTCTCCTTCCCTCCCTTCCCCACGTTGATTCAATTATTTATTTAACAAGCACGACATTTACTGTGGACCAGACCCTGTGTCCCTGATCACATAGAGCTCCCTGTGCCGACATACAGCAAATTTCCACCAGCTATCTAATTTTACACATGGTAATGTATATGTTTTAATGCGACTCTCTCAGTTCTTCCCACCTTCTCCTCCCCTTGCCCTGTGTCCACAAGTCCATTCTCTATGTCTGTGTCTCCCTTACTGTCTTGCAGATAGGTTCATCAGTGCCATATTTCTAGACTCCATATATATGCATTAATATACAATATTAGTCTTCCTCTGACTTACTTCACTCTGTATAATAGGCTTTACATTCATCCACCTCATTAGAACTGACACAAATGTGTTCCTCTTTATGGCTGAGTAATATTCCATTGTATACATATACCACAACTTCTTTTTTTAAAGTTATTTTTTAATTGAAGGAAATTGCTTTACAGAATTTTGTTGTTTTCTATCAAACCTCAACATGAATCAGCTGTAGGTGCACATATATCCCCTCCCTTTTGAACCTCCTTCCCATATCCCTCCCTATCCCACCCCTCTAGGTTGATACAGAGCCCCCGTTTGAGTTTCCTGAGCCATACAGCAAATTCCCCTTGGCTGTCTACTTTACATATGGTAGTGTAAGTTTCCATGCTACTCTTTTCATACATTGCACCCTCTCCTTTCCTTTCCCCATGGCCATAAGTCTATTCTCTGTCTGTTTCTCCATGGCTACTCTGTAAATAAATTCTTCAGAAACATTTTTCTAGATTCCATATATGTGTTAGAATATGATATTCATCTTTCTCTTTCTGACTCACTTCACTCTGTAAATAGGTTCTAGGTTCATTCACCTCATCAGAACTGACTCAAATGCATTCCTTTTTATGGCTGAGTAACATTCCATTGTGTATATATATCACAACTTCTTTATCCATTCCTCTGTCGATGGACATCTAGGTTGCTTCCATGTTCTAGCTATTGTAAATAGTGCTGCAATGAACAATGGGATACCTGTGCCTTTTTCAACCCTGGTTTCCTCAGCGTATATGCCTAGGAATGGGATTGCTTGGTCATATGGTGGTTTTATTCCTAGTTTTTTAAGGAATCTCCATACTGTCTTCCATAGTGGCTATATCAATTTACATTCCCACCAACAGTGCAAGACCATTCCCTTTTCTCCACACTCTCTCCAGCATTTATTGTTTGTAGACTTTTTGATGATGGCCATTCTGACCGGTATGAGGTGATATCTCATTGTAATTTTGATTTGCATTTCTCTAATAATGAGCAATGTTGAGCATCTTTTCATGTGTTTGTTAGCCATCTGTATGTCTTCTTTGGAGAAATGTCTGCTTTAGTCTTTCTCCCACTTTTTTATTGGGTTGTTTGTTTTTCTGGCATTGAGTTGTATGAGCTGCTTGTATATTTTGGAAACTAATCCTTTGTCAGTTGTTTGATTTGCTATTATTTTCTCCCATTCCGAGGGTTGTCTTTTCACCTTGCTTATAGTTTCCTTTGCTCTGCAAAAGCTTTTAAGTTTAATCAGGTCCCACTTGTTCACTTTTGTTTTTATTTCCATTACTCTAGGAGGTGGGTGATAGAGGATCTTGCTTTGATTTATGTCGAGTATTCTCCCTATGTTTTCCTCTAAGGGTTTTCTAGTTTCTGGTCTTACATTTAGGTCTTTAATCCATTTTGAGTTTATCTTTGTGTATGATGTTAGACATTGTTCTAGTTTTATTCTTTTGCATGTAGGTGTCCAGTTTTCCCAGCACCACTTATTGAAGAGGCTGTCTTTTCTCCATTGTATATTCTTGCCTCCTTTGTCAAAGATAAGTTTCTGTCTTGATCAAATGCCTCCATACCTACACTGAAACAAAGCACCACCCAAGGACCAACAAGTTCAAGAGCAAGACATACCACGCAAATTCTCCAGCAACACAGGAACACAGCCCTGAGCTTCAATATACAGGCTGACCAAAGTCACTCCAAACCCATTGACATCTCATAACTCATTACTGGACACTTCATTGCACTCCAGAGAGAATAAATCCAGCTCCACCCACCAGAACACCGACACAAGCGTCCCTATCCAGGAAACCTTGGCAAGCCACCTGTATAACCCCACCCACAGCGAGGAAACTCCACAATAAAGAGAGCTCCACAAACTGCCAGAATATGGAAAGGCCACCCCAAACACAGCAATATAAACAGGATGAAGAGACAGAGGAATACCCAGCAGGTAAAGGAACAGGATAAATGCCCAGCAAACCAAACAAAAGAGGAAGAGACAGGGAATCTACCTGATAAAGAATTCCAAATAATGATAGTGAAAATGATCCAAAATCTTGAAATCAAAATGGAATCACAGATAAATAGCCTGGAGACAAGGATTGAGAAGATGCAAGAAAGGTTTACAAGGACCTAGAAGAAATAAGAAAGAGTCAGCATATAATGAATAATGCAATAAATGAGATCAAGAACACTCTGGAGGGAACAAATAGTAGAATAACTGAGGCAGAAGATAGGATTAGTGAATTAGAAGATAGAATGGTAGAAATAAATGAGTCAGAGAGGAAAAAAGAAAAATGAATTAAAAGAAATGAGGACAATCTCAGAGACCTCCAGGACCATGTTAAATGCCCCAACATTCGAATCACAGGAGTCCCAGAAGAAGAAGAAATAACATGAGAAAATACTTGAGGAGATAATAGTTGAAAACTGCCCTAAAATGGTGAAGGAAATAATCACCCAAGTCCAAGAAACCCAGAGAGTCCCAAACAGGATAAACCCAAGGCAAAACACCCCAAGACACATATTAATCAAATTAACAAAGATCAAACACAAAGAACAAATATTAAAAGCAGCAATGGAAAAACAACAAATAACACACAAGGGGATTCCCATAAGGAAAGCAGCTGATCTTTCCATAGAAACTCTTCAGGCCAGGAGGGAATGGCAGGACATACTTAAAGTGATGAAAGAAAATAACCTACAGCCCAGATTACCATACCCAGCAAGGATCTCATTCAAATATGAAGGAGAAATCAAAAGCTTTACAGACAAGCAAAAGCTCAGAGAATTCAGGACCACCAAACCAGCTCTCCAAGAAATGCTAAAGGATCTTCTCTAGACAGGAAACACAACAAGGGTGTATAAACTCGAACCCAAAACAATAAAGTAAATGGCAATGGGATTATACTTATCAATAGTTACCTTAAATGTAAATGGGTTGAATGCCCCCAACCAAAAGATAAAGACTGGCTGAATGGATACAAAAACAAGACCCCTATATATGCTGTATACAAGAGACCCACCTCAAAACAGGGGACATATACAGACTGAAAGTGAAAGGCTGGAAAAAGATATTCCACGCAAATAGAGACCAAAAGAAAGCAGGAGTAGCAATACTCATATATCAGATAAAAAAGACTTTAAAACAAAAGCTGTGAAAAGAGACAAAGAAGGACACTACATAATGATCAAAGGATCAATCCAAGAAGAAGATATAACAATTATAAATATATATGCACCCAACATAGGAGCACCACAATATGTAAGACAAATGCTAACAAGTATGAAAGGGGAAATTAGCAATAACACAGTAATAATGGGAGACTTTAATACCCCACTCACACATATGGATAGATCAACTAAACAGAAAATTAACAAGGAAGCACAAACTTTAAATGATACAATAGACCAGTTAGACCTAATTGATATCTATAGGACATTTCACCCCAAAACAATGAATTTCACCTTTTTCTCAAGTGCACATGGAACCTTCTCCAGGATAGATCACATCCTGGGCCATAAATCTAGCCTTGGTAAATTGTTTATTGTAATTTTGTAGTATAGTCTAAAGTCAGGATGCTTGATTCTTCCATCTCTGTTTTTCTTTCTCAAGATTGCTTTAGCTTTGGTGTCTTTTGTGTTTCCGTACAAATTGTGAGATTATTTTTCTAGTTCTCTGAAAAATAGCATTGTAAGTTTAATAGAGGTTACTTTAAATTTGTAGATTGCTTTGAGTGGTATAGTCATTTTCACAATATTGATTCTTTCAATCCAAGAACATGGTATATTGCTCCATCTGTTTGTGTCATGTTTGATCTCTTTCATCAGAGTCTTACAGTTTTCTGCATTAAAGCCTTTTGTCTCTCTGGGTAGATTTATTCCTAGGTATTTTGTTCTTTTTGTTGCAGTGGTGAATTGGATTGTTTCCTTGACTTCTCTTTCTGATTTTTGAAAGACTGCTTATCCCCAGGCATTTAGAATTTGGCAAACTCTGGGGGAAGTTGGTCAACTATTAGAGGACAAATTCATTTTCTCAGGCTGCCATTATTTGGAAATTTGGAAATGTAGTTGTTACTGAAAGAAACAAGTCAGCTTGATTTTAGTTGTTTTGAAAATAGCAATAATCTTGAGTATATACCAAGTGGTAAATGTTTAGTATAATGCCCAGAATGTTTTCTAGAACAGATTTCAAGTCAATAAATATCATTACAGAGACTAATAGTTCAGGTCTTGATTCCTCTATTATACTAAATGATCATGACATGACCGATTATGGTGAAATTGTCAAATCAATGAATTCTAAAACTGTACATGGAAATGATTAACTGGGGTGCCCTTCTGGGTTTTGTTATATTATCATGAAGCATGAGGATCAACAGTTAGAAATTTAGTTCAGAAAGTTGCCAGAGTATTTCTGCTAAGAGATGAAATTGGAAGGATTTATGGTATGTAACTTATCCAAGTATATTTCTGATTCCTTCCATCTTCCCCCTATCTTTTTTTCTTACCTAATTAATAATTTTAACAAAGGTTTTGTGATTGACAGCAAATAATGGACTTCAGTCAGCTCCCACCATGGCTAAGAGAGGTGGAAGGCTAAGGAAAAAATGTGGTAAAATCTTTAATAGCTGAATTTCTCAACTTGTCCTTCTGCTGCCCTCCAATTTACTCTTGTGTTTTCTTTGAAGTTGCCATTTGGAATCTAGACAGAATAGCAAGGATGGATAATGTCTCAAATGACTATCTCTGGTAAGAAAACCTAGCACAGGTGTCCTGTCACTTATACATGAACGGTCACCCCTGTCTGATTCAAAACCAGAGCACACATGTGAAAGGGGCCTATAAATGCATAATATATGCATTACATTCTCAAGTTGCCAAATTGCCTCCTTTTACCTGCCATTGTTCTCCAACTGAAAAGGCCAAAAATAATATCAAAGAGACAAAATAGAAGATTTTTTTTCTGTTATAAGGGAAAGATTTCATTACTATTGACCAGTTTTTCCTCATAAATGTTTAAAGAATCTGATTAAGAAAGAGATTGAATCAAGTACTTAGAGGCACATTCCCTGCATACAATAATTTATGATTGTTCAGATCATATTTTCTGGAAATAGTTTATATGAACAGTTGACCAGATAATTGCAAAGTTTTCTATTTTGGTTAAGCAAATTGAGATAACTATGTTAACAGTCGATACACTATGATCTAGGTTGTTTTTAAGGAGAGAGTGGCTACAGTATTTGTCCTATAGCTAGAGCTATCTGGTCAGTATATTTATTAATAGTTAATAAATCCGTGAAGTTTCATTTAAAGCATTGTTATGATTTAGTGTGAAATCTGGGGCTTCCCTTTATAGATTACTAAGTAAAGGTGATTCTTATTGTGATCCTGCTGGCCTCTCCTTGAAGGTTAGTCGCAGTGCCAGTGTATTTTTCTAGGGATGGGGTTGTCATGGTCCTGGAGCAGCACCCATGAACAACATGGGGGAAAGTATTTCTTTAATTTCCCTTGATTAGCATCCCTCTCTGGCATCCCACTCCAGTACTCTTGCTTGGAAGATCCCATGGATGGAGGAGCCTGGTAGGCTGCAGTCCATAGGGTCGCGAAGAATCAGACACGACAGAGCGACTTCACTTTCCCTTTTCACTTTCATGCATTGGAGAAGGAAATGGCAACCCACTCCAGTGTTCTTGCCTGGAGAATCCCAGGGACAGGGGAGCCTGGTGGGCTGCCATCTCTGGGGTCGCACAGAGTCGGACACGACTGAAGTGACTTAGCAGCAGCAGCAGCAGTATCCCTCTAATGGGTCCTTTATATAAGTACTTTTGGTTGGGCCAACTTCAATGCAAAAGGCAAAATCTTTTTAAAGGAATGCTGAAAGAACACACACAGGGGGATAAAAGAATAACATGATAGAACCCAAATACTAAAAACATTCACACACCTACTACTTGTGCAGTAGTAAACAGATTTTATTTTGAGTTGTTACAGCTTTAAATGGCCAGCTGGGGTCTTAAGCAAGTGCATTTATAGGGCTGAGGCTGTAGGTGTGCTGTCCGGGTGAGTGAATGGAGGCTACACTGAATGTTCCTAGTCTGAGAGCCACCAGCACAGAGTCTTTAGGGGACTGGACCTGAATCTGGTTCAGGCATGTCCACATGAATTCCCTGGTATGTGGCCTCTGCAAGCTCACAGAGTTAACCCCTTGACACTGGGCTTCAACAGAGGGATTTTCCTTGCACTGCTACTTTGTTTTCTTAGCACTCAGCAGGCTAGTCAGTATTGATCAGACCTTTGATCTCCTCATGACTGTGCTAGTGGGGACAGAGGACTGGGTACAACCAGGGTATTTTCCAAATCACATGGCCCTTTCCTACACCTGTCTCTGGATGGGAAATGGCTGAGACATGCATGAAGAGGAGGCTGGAAACTAAGCGCTATGGCCTTGATGGCTGCTGACAGACAGGGTTGTTCCATAAAATACAAGTTGCCGAGTTAAATTTAAATTTCATATAAACGATAAGTCACTGTTGCAACTATTGCATGGGATATGCCTATGCTAAAAAGTACTTATTGTTTATCTTAAATTGAAATTTAACCAGGCATTCTGTATTGTTTTTGATTAACCTGCCAACTCTGTGCTGAGAACTCTGTGGGAGCCTGTGGTCAACAGAGCCATCTCTGCAGTAGTCAGTAGCTGGCCCAGGACTGAAATGGAGAGCTTCTCTGGTGGCTCAAAGAGTAAAGAATCTGCCTGCAATGCAGGAGACCTGGGTTCGATTTTTGGTTTCGGAAGATCCCCTGGAGAAGGAAATGGCAACCCACTCCGGTATTCTTGCCTGGAAAATCCCATGGACTGAGGAGCCTGGCGGGCTACAGTACATGGGGTCTCAGAGTCGGACATGACTGAGCGACTAACACACACTGAAGTAGAGTTATCACCAACAATCATAGATACCACCACAGTGGATGAAATTGCTGGAACTTCCTTTTCTCTCCTGACTCCACTTAAGTCTCAGTGGACCCCCAAATTGACCTTATGGATGGGCATTCAGAACTAGATTTAATTTGATTTAGAGAAATAAAGGAATGTGGCATTCTTGCACATAGGTGTCATGCAACAAAATCTCAGACTCAATTTCTTACTAGATAAAATAGAAACAGTAAACATTACTGACTTCATAGTTTGTCTCAAGAACTAAATGAAATTATGTAGTTGACACAATTAGCACAATGCCTATCCCTTAATACATAAGAGTTCAAATATGTCTCTCATCATCAGGATGAGGGGACTGCTAAATAGAAATTTCAGAATATCTTTAGAACTATCCTTAGAACAGCTACTTTAAAATAAAATTGTTGTATCCAGCACTTTCCTTCCACAGCTTCAGTCTTTTCTGGATCTTAATTCTTGGCCCTTCCAGCCCTTGCCCTGGGCCCAGATAGAGAAGAAATTTGCATAGTTTGCTGCAAGGAGTAATGCATCAGAGGCTCAAGCATTAAGTGAATATAAGCCCCTCCAGTATTTTCTTTGAAAATATGGGAGTATCTGCGAAGAGCCTGAAAGGAAAAAAGTGTCTGTGTAAGGCTTTTCTAAATATTGCACAGTCAACTCTTGAACACTATGGGAGTTAGGAGTGCCAGCAAGCCATACAATCAAACATCCCCTCGTAACTTATAATTGCCTCCTCCCACCCCAATCCCCAGTTCCCTGAATTGGGGGTTGATTTATTGTGAAACTCATCAACCACAGGAAGTTGGCTTTATAATGGTGTCTCAAAGACTGAATTGTAGTAAAATTTAAAATATAATATTGAGAGTGATAATCACAGATACTTTTTTTTGTGGTGAGACAATGAAAATACATGGTTTAAATATTGATTTGGGAAAACATTACTAAGCAACTTCTTTAGTCTCTCCATTGCTGTAAATTTTATCCTCATCAACATAAGAAGTAACTGAAGTTTTGGAAAAAAAAACCCACTTTGTTTTGAAATAGTTTTAGATTTATGGAAGAGTTATAAACTTAGAAAAGATAGTAACGATGAGTTCCTCTATACCATTTACCCACCTTGTGAAGTTGTTGTTCAGTTGTTGTGTCAGACTGTTTGCGACCCCATGGACTGCAGCATACCTGGCTTCCCTGTCCTTCACCATCTCCTGGAGTTTGCTCAGACTCTATGACCATTGAGTCAGTGATGCCACCCAACCACCTCATCCTCTCTTGCCCCCTTCTGCTCCTGACCCTTTAGTTATTCCTCTTCCTAGAGTTTCCATGGATGCTGATCATAATAAATCAGGCACACTCATGTCAAAGAGACTTATTTAAAAGGAAGCTCAGGAATCACACCAACCATATTTCCTACAAAACAATGGGACTCAAACATTTTCCTCTTTTATTTCCAATTAAGGAAAGAGCTAGAAGAAAAGGCAATGGTGTTTACTTTTGAACTTGATCAAAATCCAAGTGGAGCCCAATAAAGAACAAGGAAAAACCTTCAGTGTGTTGGCTATTTAGGTTGGACCATTAGGCACTGAAAGCCAGAATTTTTCTGATTAATACATTTAAGTCACTCCTCATTAAATACACTTAAAAACAAAGGAGATTGGTAATTATCAACTGACAAGTTAGCAAAGCAACTGCAACTGATAAAATTTGCTGAACGGCATCTTAATTTTATACCCTATCCTGTGGATGAGCCTAGGGCCTGGATCAGAATCACTGAGCAGCATTTCTCTAGCTCCAGTCCATTCTCCAGGCACATGCCATTGAGCTCTCCGATTCAGCCCAAATAATTCTGAAATGGTTCAGGATGTCAGTTGTGTGCACCAAATGCACACCCATTGACTTTGCTGTCCCATCGTCATTTTGTTTGTCCTCTCTCATTTATAGCCACTGTGGATAATGTCAGAAGCTATTGCTAACAAGGTTCACTGAAGGCTCTGCAGCTTCTGGTGCCCACAAAGAGGTCACAGCCTTCTAGTTCTGGCAGGTGTCTACCTCAAGGGTGGCCATGATAGCTGTTGAGGTGCTGTCATCTGTACTAAGAGCATTAACCCCTGTTGGTACTGAGTTTAATGGCATCAAAACAGCTGACAGCCTGCTCTGCAGCTCTTTTACTATTTCCCTCTTTTTATGAACAATCTTCACTCCAAGGTGTGATGTGAGTATAGAGATAGAAGGCCAAGGAGGATTATTTGAATTGATAGACAATACTCAAGTCTCTATGCCTATTGTTTTGGAACTCCTTAGGCAATGGCATCCCACTCCAGTACTCTTTCCTGGAAAATCCCATGGATGGAGGAGCCTGGTGGGCTGTAGTCCATGGGGCTGCTGAGGGTCAGACACGACTGAGCAACTTCACTTTCACTTTTCACTTTCATTCATTGGAGAAGGCAATGGCAACCCACTCCAGTATTCTTGCCTGGAGAATCCCAGGGATGGGGGAGCCTGGTGGGCTGCCGTCTATGGGGTCACACAGAGTCGGACACGACTGAAGCGACTTAGCAGCAGCAGCAGCTCCTCTTAAAGGATTCTCCTACAAAATTCTCCATGTTTCCAAACTCAACCTAAAACTGGGTTATGGTTTCAAAGAAGAAATTTTGTGTCAAACTGTCTCATAGATTCTTTGAATATTTACTTTTCCCTGTAAGACTAAGGGTCTTAAACTCAAATGACTGTAGTGACCACTTACCTAACTTAAATAAAATCAATCAAGTGGAGATTGGCAAATTGGAGAAACCATGTCCTATCTCAAAGGGTCAGTAGTTACTTTTCAGCTCCAACTGATGGTGGCCACGCATGATTGTTGGAGATTTTCTGATTTTTCAAAAGAAGCTGGAAATCTAGATGTTTATAATAAATCTTCTGATTTTTGAATATCATCAACTAAACACTTGTAATGAGCACTGTGCAAATCAAGTAGAGCCTATTTATTTATTGTCCTGGACCCACAAGCCTCTTGTGGTCTGCTTTGGTGCCTGCATGTTTTTTGTCAGAGTGGAGAGGCAATATGATGGTATCATATTTAGACAAATGCTTGCATCATCAGTATCATTAATTCCTTAAGTTCACCTGATGCATAGGGCATTACAATGACAAACCAAACAAGCTTATGATCTTTATTAGAAAGTAATAATAACAATTTTAAAGAACTTAGTGTCCAGCACCTTAAATGTAGAATGGTTAGTTCTTTCATTCGTCTGTCAATTCAAATCCAAGCATGTCTTAGGAGGAGAGTGAAGCTCAGGGAATTAATTTAATTTGTCCAAGTGCAAACCAATACATCTAGGAAGTCACAGAGCTGGAATTAGAACCAGAGACCACTTACTTTCTACTACTTCACACTGCCCATGACACTAGAACTCCATCCAGTGAATAAGTATAAGTTAGGAAGGAATCTCTTTTCAGTAATGATATATGTATGTGTGTGTGCATCCGTGCACACTAAGTTGGTTCACTTGTGTCTGACTCTTTGCAACTCTATGGGCAGTAGCCCACCAGGCTCCTCCGTCCATGGGATTCTCCAGGCAAGAATACTGGAGTGGGTTGCCATTTCCTCCTCCAGGGGATCTTCCAACCCAGGGATCGATCCTGCATTTCTTACCTCTCCTGCATTGGCAGGTGGGTTCTTTACTGCTAGCACCACCTGGGGATAAGTTTAGTTCAGTCGCTCGGTCGTGTCCCACTATTTGCAACCCCATGGACTGCAGCACGCCAGGCGTCTCTGTCCATCACCAACTCCTGGAGTTTGCTCAAACTCAAGTCCATTGAGTCGGTGATGCTATCCAACCATCTGGTCCTCTGTCATCCCCTTCTCTTCCTGCCTTCAATCTTTCCCAGCATCAGGGTCTTTTCAAATGAGTCAGTTCTTCACATCAGGTGGCCAAAATATTGGAGTTTCAGCATCAGTCCTTCCAATGAATATTCAAGACTGATTTCCTTTAAGATGGACTGGTTGGATCTCCTCGCAGATAAGGGGATAAGTTATAAGAATTTAATAGGGGATAAGTTACAAGAATTTAATATAAACTTGCAAGTCTGTGTGCCAGAAGAGAACTCTCCAACCCAAGCACTGTGAGAATCTTTTTCCTTGCATAGTTCTTCATTCCTATTGGGGGTGTCATCTTCTTGGACTCTTCCTCTTTCCCTTCCTCCTTTTCCTTTTCCATCTGGCTTTTAGTTTTTGATACTAGGGATCCAGTGCTGTCACTCACTACATTGCAGGGGATCCCAGTCCCACTTACTTATACTAACATGTCATGCTTGCATTGCTGCCAGAAGAACATTGGAGTGACTTGGATATTTGATCAGAGTAGAATCTACTGGTGTCACAGGACTCTTGAAATACTTGAAGAATTTGCTGTACATTTTATTTTACCATTAAGAAAGGAGAAATATTCCTAAGAACAAAGAATGCATTTTCTCTTCAAATTATGTTGGAGAATCAATATAAAAATGTGGATCTTTATTAAGAATTTTCATTCTAATTGAAATGTTAGTTTGATCTCTTGGAAGGTTTGAATCGCTTTGAAGTTCCTGTGAACCTCTAGGTGTTGGAGATTTTGAAGGCACGTTTCTCTTCAAGTGTTGCTTTCAAGTGCAAATGACCTTTCATTTCCCTTAAGACTAAGGGGAAAGCATGAGTTATGGATTCACCAACAGGACAAGGAAATGGGCAGGTTGATTTTCCAGCTGTCTTTCAACTCTGTGTTTCTCTGACTCACATTTCCTCTGTCCAAATCTTGCCTGCTTGCCTTTCCTTTTTGAATTCCACAAATGTTGGCTTTGACAAGTCTTCTTACACTGTTTACTAAAATATTCCTTGAGGAAATGTATGTGGATTTATTGTTGAACAACTCATAAAATTCTTAGAACCTTCTTTAAAGGTGACCAGAGATAGTATATAAATTAATTTTAGAAAAGATTTGAAAACTCTATAAAGGTAAAGATGATGATAACTGCAGGAGGCCAGCATTTTACAGAATTGTAGACTTTGCTCATTCTTCTTTTAAACACCACTTGGCCATGCACTGTGGCATGTGGGATCTTAGTTCTCCAACCAGGGATTGAACCTGCATCTGCTGCATTGGAAATATGGTGTCTTAACCACTGGCCCACTGGGAGCACCCTGTGATATTTATAGTACTCATTACTTCACGTTGCAATTTTACATGTTACTCAAAGTGGGGTCCATGGACTGGTAGCACTGGCATGTCATCTGGGAGCTTGTTAGAAATAAATTATCAGACTCCACCCTAGACCTACTGAATCAGAACCCACATTTTAACAAGTTCCCCAAGTTCATGTACACATTAAAGTTTGAGAAGCTCTGTTCTTTTTGTCTCATCCAGATGTCTTTTTCATTCTTGCATTTCTAGCACTGAACACAGAGCCTTAAGGATACTTGGAACTTTATGAATATTTATTGACTGATAAATTGTTTCTCAGTGCTTGGAGATCTAGTCTAAAGACCTCGTTTAGAAATGTTAGGAAGCTCAGGAGGTACAGCTAACTAAATATAGAACTTCACCCATTTAAGGCATCCTCAGCCTTTACTGTATATTGGAAACTTTTGGGAAGGTTTTGAAACAAAACAAAACAAAACAAAACAAAAAACCAAAACACTCATACCTGGCTACTATCACCCATAGAAGTTTTGTTTAATGAAAATAGGGTAAGATCTGGGCAGCAGAAATTTAAATTTTCTCCAGGTGATTCTAACATACAGCCAAGGTTAAGAACTGTTGCACTAGAAATAATCTTCCAAAAAGCTTTTTGAATAATTGAATTACCAGGTCCCAGGATAAGCAAAATTGAAACCACTCAGGAGTATAATCTGAAGTCTCATTAGTACATAATGAGCCATAATACAGTGGTACTGGGGCTAAGTTTGAGTGTCCATACAATCTTGAAATATTTGGTATTTGTAGAAAGCAAGTCTGTTCTATGGTTTGTTTGTTTTTTTTTTTTTTTTTTGTAACAGTCATACAGAGTAACTGTTGAAAAGCATTGGTTTGGTCAGAGAATAAAGGGTGACACTGAATCTTGGGAGGAACTATAACCTAAGTTTCTTAGTTGAGTATTATTAAGTATTTATGGTTTGTCAAACTGGTTTGGTTGTTTTCTTCTGTTGGAAGAGAGATCATTACACAACTGATCAGTTTTAAGGCTGTTACTCAACTAGGTCAATTGTGAACTACATCCTTACTTTACAGAAGAGTATTGTACCCACTTGGCATATTTCACATATCCTTCCTTATTGCCTTTTGTAGTTCTCCTCTTTTGGGCAACCACAAGTCTTCTGGTCTAGGTTAGAAAACAGTTTCATTGATGAATGTTTCTTCTCTCCTCCTTGACCCATCTATCTTGATGAGTATAGCCTTTCACTCAGAGGCAGGCTTTTAGTGGAGAGAATGACATCATTTAAGATGATGTCTGTGTTAGCATGTGGCTAATTTGGTTGAACTGACATTATGAGCACATTAGGGAAGTGCTTAACAAGTTGAAGTACATTTCCATATTGTCCTCTTCCTTGTGCTTAGCTCCCTGGGGGATTGTAAGCAAGTCTGAAGTCTGCGGGAACTTCAGCCACTCAGTACAAAGGGCCTCACACTTCCCTCAGTACATCAAAGCTCATGAGAGTTGGAGATGAAACTTAGGAGACTACTGAAGAATCAGAATGTGATGACAGTGAGAAATTGGGGTCTCAGAGCTGATCGTATCATTGTGTAGATGCGGCGTTTGCTTAGAGGTTCATCTATAGTGATGATATAACCTGACATACTATCTTACGGATGAAGATTTCTTCTGCTCTTTGAATATTAGGGTAAAATAAAAGTGACTATAACAAAGAGAACAAAATATAGTTGCAAGGCATCCTTGTTCTAGGTCATCATTCAGGGACCTTCAATATCATTCTTCTTTATTCAACTAAAACATGGTCTGCATCTGCATGGCTGAAGCTGAGTTCTGAATCATCTGTGTTACTATGTGTAGGAAGGAGGACAGACAAAAAACCTGTGAAAACATAGCCACACTTATCTACAAAGGAGAGTGGGGAATGCGGACTGTATTGTGGCAAGTCGTGTTTGTGTGTGTGTGTAACTAGCAGTATAAGAATATGACTCCAGGTTTTGCCATTCAGGAGGCAAGAGAGCAGGGGATACTCGGGATAGTCATTACTTGAGGGCTGTTCCTGGTTAGGTGCTAATTCCTTGGCATTTACGACTTGTTTTCTGCATGTGGAAAGAGTGAGCTTTGGAGGCCAATGAAAGTGTTCAGGCAAAGAAATATAGATGCTGGCACTTGGAACTGGTAAGGGTGGGCGATATTGGTGGGACACCAACATCTGGTACAGCATTTTACTTCCCAAGTTTTTGGCAAACCATTAATTTTCTAGCTTTCCTCTATCAACTACCAGCCATTCATGTAGCAAAAATAGTGAAGAAACAAATACATATTCTGCCCTTAAACAACCTCAAATCATAAAAACTCTTGGTTTTAAAATGAGAGTGACCAGTTGTATAGCAAAAATTAAACTTAAAAATTTGAATCTGGGTCCACATGCTTTACTTAAATGAGGATGGCTGCAAAGTACTGACAGATTTAATTATGAGTTACTTAAAAGGAATTTTCAAAGGATTGGGTGGTAAAAAGTATCTCAGATTTACTTTTATGTTTGATGGTTTATTGATTCTTTATTTTTTTAAACTTTATTAAAGTAATTGCTGACTCAGCTCCAGCTTATAATGTAGTTTGATAAAGTTAAAGCTTTTTAAGCTTAGAAATACATACATACATACATACATATACATCTATATACTATTTTTAGCATGATCAATTAAATTCTTTCCAAGAATTATAAGTAATAGCAATACTTGCTCGATTGTATGATTCATGTGGACTAGTTTAAAAACTACATTCATATGAGCATTGCTCTATTTAATTGTTTCTGTGTGAATGTAGCCATAACCAGTCATTGGATAAAGGCAGAAAAAAATGCAAAGTGTTCCTGTTTGAACTCAAATTCTAAAAGGAGAGAAATATAAATCAGTTAATAAATCCTGAGGTCAACATGGAGATTTTTTTCTGTAGAATTGGAAGAAATGAACATTCCTTCCATGATTCTTTCTCCATAAATAACTAAAAGAAGTTAGAAGGTTTATGCATTTTTCCACTTCAGTTCAAATTAAGAGTTATGCCAACAACCTAGTTGGAAAAAAGCTCTTTGAAAAGTGAATTTAATTCTAGTTTCAAATAGATTGACATGCAAACCGAGCTTATTCATAGATTTCTGAGATGTGCTCAACAGAACCTTTAAATAGAGCTCTTATAATGTGAAAGAATTTTACCAGAATGATAAGCATAATTTAAATTGAGATGACCTTAATATCATCAAGTTAGTGTGGTTCTACTGGAGTTTGGAAGACCCTTCTAGCAGCAGGTACTTTAAACATGCCCTGGGACTCGCACCTAGTCCCCCTTCAGAGATTCTGTTGCTAATGTTTCAGGTTTAGAATATCCACTCCACTATTTTTGGCCCATCAGCCCTTCAGTGAAGAAGCAGTTATTGTAATAAGGTTTGGGAATTAGAGATGACCAATTCCCAAATTTTACAAATTACTGATATTATACAGCTTTAAATTTTCCCAAATTGAAGTGCTATGACTTTGAATTTTCACTCAGTCTAATTTTTAGGCAAAGACTCTGCTCTCTCAGGAAATTTGGTGGGTCCCAAAGAACTGTTTCTGAGAACCAGAGACAACCAGTATTAGGCTATTGCTTTTTAAAAACTGGTAAAACACACGTAACATGAATATGAGCATCTTAACTCTTTGACCTTTTAAACATTTTATTGAAGTAGTTGTAATTTCTGCTGTACAGTGAGTGATTCGGTCATATATATATTATTTTTAATGCTCTTTTCCATTATGATTTATGATATGATATTGAATATATTTAATAATTTCCCCATGCTATACAGTAGGAAGTTTTAAGTACTTTAAAGTATACAATTCAGTGACCTTTAGTACACTCACAATGTTGTACAACCATCACCTCTATCTAGTAACGATGCATTTTCATCACCCCAAAAGGTGATCTGTACCTTATTAATCAGTGACTCCCTAGTCCTCTTTCCTCTAGCCCTTAGCAAACACTGATCTGCTTTCTGTCTCCATGGATTTTGGACATTTCATCTTCATGGGTTATGAAATTTGGACATTTCATACAAGTGTAAGTGTGCAGTATGTGACCAGCTGTTGCTTAGCATTTTTTTTTTATGTTCACCCATGTTGTAACATGTGTCAATACTTTATCCCTTTTCATGGCTGAATAACATAACACTGTATGTATATATCAAATTTTCTTTATCCAGTCACCCATTGATGGACATTTGGATTGTTTCTACGTTTTAGCTATTGTGGACAATGCTGCTCTAAGCATTCATGTACGAGTATTTTTTTTCAGTACCTGTTTTCAGTTTTTCAGGGTGTAAACCTAGGAATGGAATTCCTGGATTGTGTGTTAATTCTATGTTTAACTTTATATATATATATATATATATATATATATATATATATATATATACATATATGTATATATATGATTTATTTATTTTATATTGAAGGATAATTGCTTTACAGAATTTTACTGTTCTCTGTCAAACCTCAATATGAATCAGCCATAGATATACATATATCCCCTTCCCTTTTGAACCTCCTTCCCATCGCCCTCCCCATTCCACCCCTATGTTTAACTTTTTGAAGAACCAAGCCTATTCCTTTTAACTCAGCACAGTGATACAATAACTTTATTAATGATGCCTTGCCTGGCAGCACCTTAAATTGTTCATAATTATTGTTCTTTCCTGACAGTAGAAATACTAAATTTAAATAAAGGAAGCTTGAGTCACACAATGCAAGCATTTTAACATTCACACTAGTTCTTATATATGTGACAGTATAACAGTAAGAAAGATGAAATGACCTTGATTTTGAGAATTGTTCCAGTGCGTACCAGGAATTACGTTTGACTGCTAACAACATAGGCTTGAAATTACAGTGGTTTTTCATCCTTAAATGCAGGCCTCTCAACCTCTGAATTACTGACAGTTTGGGCTGGGTGATTCTTTGTTGTGTGGGCTGTCCTGTGTACCATAGAATGTTTAGCCTCATCCTTGACCTCTACCACTAGATGCCAATAACACCTGCCCCTCCTGCCAGTTGTGGCAATTAAAATATTGTTAAATATTAACAGACATTGCTAAAGGTGCCCTGGGGGACAATATGCATGTAGTCTAGGGCTCCTTTTTGTGGCTCCACAATGTCAATGATAATCAATTTCCGTGTGTGTGTGTGTATTACTGTGCCATCCTTGATGTGGTACTTTCATCCTGAAAGTTGCCTCATAGTGGGAAGATGGCTGCCACAGTTCCAGCCATATAATTCAGGTGAGGAAACCAAGCTGAGTCAGGCTTCTGTAAAAACATTTCCCAACAGCTGTGCTTAACGACTTGGTATTATATCTCATTGGCCACTTTTATCTGCAATGGAAGGGTGGACACGTTTTATTGCTGGTCCTATTTCCACACCTGACAAAATAATTGTTCTGTTAACAAGAAAAGGAGAAAAATGTATACTGCATAGCCAAGTTGCTAAGTCACAAAATAGCAGATCTATCTGTGAGTGTTGAGACCATGGGAGAAGATTGCATCCTGATGAGTGGTGGCTTCTTCCAGGGGCAGCTAATCTTCACAGTGTCTATCTCCCTGAAAAGATGTTTATCCTAGGACAGGAAAGGAGGGTGGGTTATTGTTCTGGTGTATAAAGAATCTTAAATTTCCCTAGATTCTAAAGTATAGAGAGGGCAGCCGTCATTTCAGTGCTGTCCATCATTACCTTGGACATAGGGAGACAGATCCAGGTTGGTCTGGTCAAACTTCCACCTCTATTTGTCACTGAAGATGAAAGTAGTAATAGCAGGAGAGAGAGAGAGAGAGAGAGAGAACTTTTCTGTCACTAGTAAGGCTGGTGTGGTGGGTTGAATTGTATCTCCTCAGAAGACATGATGGGCTTCCCAGGTGGCTCAGTGTTAAAGAATCTGCCAGCCAATGCAGGAGACATGGGTTTGATCCCTGGGTCAGGAAGATCCCCTGGAGAAGAAAATGGCAACCCAGTCCAGTCTTCTTGCCTGGAGAATCCCATGGACGGAGGAGCCTGGCGGGCTGCAGTCCATGGGATTATAGAAGAGTTGAACATGACTTAGTAACTAAATAACAACAAAAAGATATGATGAAGTCCAAAACTGTGTACCCGTGAACGTGACCTTGTTAAGAGAGAGGGTGTTTGCAGATCTAAACAAATTGAGGTGGTTCTCCATTAGAGTGGGCCCTAATCTGATAGGTCTTGCATCCTTTATAAGAACAGATATATACCAGAAGAATGTCATGTGAGGAC
This sequence comes from Ovis aries, assembly GCF_016772045.2. NCBI lineage: Eukaryota > Metazoa > Chordata > Mammalia > Artiodactyla > Bovidae > Ovis > Ovis aries. The sequence goes on along the minus strand of NC_056080.1, from coordinate 21,632,356 downwards.
AATGCCAGAGATGACAGTGGTACATCTGAAACCTAAAGAGTGCCAAGGATTGCTGGCACCCACCAGAAGCTAAGAGAGGCATGGACTATACTGTCCCTCAACCTCCAGAAAGAGCCCACAGTGGTGACACCCAGATTTCAGACTTCTGGAATCCAGAACTGTGAGAAAACAAATTTCTGTTGTTTTAAGCCACCTAGTCTGTGGTATTTCATGACTGCAGCTCTAGGAAACCAAGACAGCTGGGACATATGTCTGACACACATAAAATAAAAACTGGCCTTGACTCGGAGACTGTCTGGCACATTGGCCTTTTATATGTTGTTTAATGTGAATTAGTAAGACAGATAGTACAGATCTCATCTCATAACCTTGTCCTTAAAATACTCTCCACTGTTTCTGTTGTGGGGGCTTCTAACAAATGCTCTTCTGATGGTAACATGGATTGAATCAGTTCCAGCCTCTGGGATTCTCCATGACATGATATACATTAAAGTACTTGAGCAACAATAAAAATCCCATACAATTGTTAGTTACCATTGTGTTGTCAGTATAGTTTTATAATTGTGGACCTGAAAACTAAGTGGTCAGAGGAATGTGAACAAGCATAATTAGATTTTTACCCTGTGTGCTTCCAGGGGCCAAGCAAATAATGGTGAAGCATGAACATCTGAGAAAGTCCCCTCAAGAAAACAATCAGCCCTTACAATTGTATCTTGTTATAAAATTCGTCTGTAAAAGAAACTGGTCAGAAAAGCATTTGGAACAGGAAAATGTCCAACCAAGCACACTGGAGCTTTGCTTTTCTGTGATGTTAAACCAGTCAAAGCCAGGCATTGTGCGTGCTTGACAGATGATCTCAGAGCCACCTTAGGCTACTAGCAATACATGACCTGCCCTTTTCTTTACTGGAGAAGCACCCAGAAGGTGTTGCTGCTGCGTCTTCTAGAAATAGTCTGGTTATACAAAAACACGTTAAGGCAGAACGGCTCATAATCTAAGCCATTGAGAGAATATCCTTCTTGATTGTGTTATAAAATAAAATAGAAGAAAACAAAGGATAAAGTTCTAAGTCCCCAAACCTAAGCTCAGACATTTATGCCCTGAGCTATAAAGGCCATAGTGTCAATGGCTCTAATAATATGGTCTAATGAGTTGGAAAAATGATGGCATGGTGGTTGCATTGCTGAACCCTACGGCTGACAGCTCAGGCAGAGCCTTCAACGGTGGAGTATTCCAGAAAGATCTGAAAAACAAACAAACAAACAAACCAGAATCATGATGGAAGACCTTCGTGAATGACACACAAAAAATTGAGTGCTTTATTTTCCATGGTTCGTTTAGTTCTTACTGCTGCTGCTGCTAAGTCACTTCAGTCATGTCCGACTCTGTATGACCCCATAGATGGCAGCCCACCAGGCTCCCCCGTCCCTGGGAATCTCCAGGCAAGAACACTGGAGTGGGTTGCCATTTCCTTCCCCAGTGCATGAAAGTGAAAAGTGAAAGTGAACTCAGTCGTGCCCAACTCTTAGTGACCCCATGGACTGCAGCCTACCAGGCTCCTCCATCCATGGGATTTTCCAGGCAAGAGTACTGGAGTGGGTTGCCATTGCCTTCTTCATTACTTCCTAGGGGCTGCCTAAATTCATCTTAACCTTTCTAGAGTTCTTTTTAAAAATGAAAAGAGTCTCTGCAAATTAACTAGTAATTTTTTAAGAGGTAGATGGTATACATTGTTCCTGTTTTTAATCTTAGTGCTATAAACATTTATTGTGCACCTATTACCTCTCACCATTCCAGCTCACTCACCTCTGAATGAGTTCTAACTGACCTGACTTCCCCCTTAAAATGTTGTATGTTAAGTCGCTAAGCCCTGTCCTACTCTCAGTGACCCCATGGACTGTAGCCCACTAGGCTCCTCTGTCCATGGGATTTCCCAGGCAAGGATACTGGAGTGGGTTGCCGTTTCCTTCTCTAGGGGATTTTCCTGACCCAGGGATGGAATCTGTGTCTCCTGCATTGGCAGACGGATTCTTTACCACTGAGCCACCTGGGACTCCTCCCACCCCCAATGTATTTACTGTAATATTGTGTAAGTCTCCACATTGGAATGATTCTCTTTCATCCTGGATGCTAGATACTTGTCAGTTCAGTTCAGTTGCTCAGTCGTGTCTAACTCTTTCCTACCCCATTAACCACAGGATGCCAGGTCTCCCTGTCCATCACCAACTCCCGGAGTTTACCCAAACTCATGTCCATTGAGTCGGTGATGCCATCTAACCATCTCATCCTCTGTTGTCCCCTTCTCCTCCTGCCCTCAATCTTTCCCAGCATCAGGGTCTTTTCAAATTTGTCATCTCTTTGCATCAGGTGGTCAAAGTATTGGAGTTTCAGCTTTAGCATCAGTCCTTCCAATGAACACCCAGGGCTGATCTCCTTTAGAATGGACTGGTTGGATCTCCTTGCAGTCCAAGGGACTCTCAAGAGTCTTCTCCAACACCACAGTTCAAAAGCATCAATTCTTCAGTGCTCAGCTTTCTTTATAGTTCAAGTCTCACATCCATACATGACTACTGGAAAAACCATAGCCTTGACTAGATGGACCTTTGTTGGCAAAGTAAAGTCTCTGCTTTTTAATATGCTGTCTAGGTTGGTCATAACTTGTCTTCCAAGGAGTAAGTGTCTTTTTATTTCATGGCTGCAGTCACCATCTGCAGTGATTTTGGAGCCCAAAAAAATAGGTCTGCCACTGTCAGTGTCAGATACTTGTCAGTGTAGGCTGATTTTTTATGTAAGCTGTTTTGGAAATTAGGTCACTCTTTAATATGGAGCTTAAATTCCAGTCAACTGAGACCTTCATGTATTTTGTATATGGATTTCCATGTTAAGTCTACTGAGATTGTGCAATTTATTTTTTATTCTAAGTTTTATTCTACAGCGTGAATTTCTGTCCTAGTATCCCACTTAACTGACTTCTTTATATTTTTATTGTCATGAAAATCTCTTCTTAGTTGTATGTAGTCTTAGTCTTTATCTTTATGATAGATACTGTTGAGATTTATATAGAATTAGACCAAGAATGGTGAGGTCTAGACTTTGGAACCTCCCTGTAGGGTGACAACAACTCATTAACCTAGAATCATGTTATAAAACAGAGTTCAGTTTCATCTAATATTATAGTAAGTAGTTTTCCATTTTATACAAACAAATTTTATTCCAATCTAGAAAATATTTATTGATGAGAGAAGGGGTTAGCAAACTACTCCCAAAATAACATGGACTTGGAATTCTGCCATGCTGATTTGTTTACATATTGTCTGTGGCTGCTTTTGTGGGTTGCTATGACAGAGTTGAGTAGTATGACCCATAAAGCCTTCAATATTTACTGTTTGGTCCTCTACAGAAAAAAGTTGGACCTTAGGAAGGGAAAGACTTCACTTATGTAATTATCTTTCTTTCTGTGTAATAAAATTTCCCATCATTATCAACAGCATGTATAGTATCTTCTGTCTGAAAACATAACAAAATGAAAATACCTGTCTTGATTCCTCTCCATCCATTTTTCTATTCTCCTTGACCAAAAATAAACACGGGAGTTTTCTCTCTTTTCTGCCCTTCCTTTTTCTCTTCATTCTCACTTGAACACATTGCAGTATGGCATTCATTCCTAATCATTCCTCTGAAGTGACTTTGTTCAAGTTCCCTGAGTGACTTTCACATCACCAGCCCGAGAATTAAACATTCTCAGTTCACGTCTGACTTGACCTGTCATCTCCGTTCAGATGCAGTGGAGTCTCTTTCTTAAATCACTTTCTCCCCTTGGCCTTCAAGACATGGCTCTCTCTCACTTGCCTTTGTGTTCTTTTCATCTTCCTACTTTTAAACATTGGCATGCCCCAGGGCTCCATTGTTAGATCTCTTCTTTTTTCCATCTTCCCTCACTCCCTAGGTGCTCTTAACACATTTCACAGTTTTAAAGACTGTTCCTATATGTGATGACTCCCGAATTATATCTTTAGACTCACCTCTAGACTGAACTCTAATGCGAACCAGACATCCCCGTTTGGATGACTAATAAGCATCTCAGACTTCCAGGTTATAAAATAAACTCTTGATTTTCCACTATGCAAACCAGCTCCTATTATAGTCAGCCTTATTTTAGTCACTGTCAATCCCACGTGGTATTCATTGTCCATATCAAGCACAGAGGACTGATTTCTTTGTCTCTCATACTCCATATGTGCCCATCATCTAGTCTAACCAGTTCTAACTTTCAAAATATCTCCCCCCCCCAAATTAGACTGTTCCCCTTCTCTGATGCTACAGGGTTGATAAAAACTACTGTCATCTCACATTTGAATTATTTCAAAATTCTTCCAACTAGTTAATCTGATGCTACTCTGTCTCAGCCTCATCCTTTTTTTCTAAACATGACAGTCACATTGATAATATGGAAATGTAGGTCAGGTCATGTCTGTTCTTTGCTCAGAACAGTCTAATAGCTTTCCCTCTTAGAAGAAATTCTCCAATTTTCCTGTTACCTACAACTCCCTACCTGATCCAGCCCATTTCCCTTTCTGATGTCATTTTCACTTTGTTCATTCCTTTGCATCCACAGTACCCTCCTTGCTGGTTTGCAAACACACCAAGCATGTTCTAGCAGTTCCTTATGCTATTCTCTCTGCCTGAAACCCTTTATTCTCTAATATTCACAGGGCTTTCATCCTCACCATGTTCAGATTTCTTGCTCAGAACTCACCTTAGCAGAGGGGCTCCCCAGAGCATGCTTCCATTACTCTGTTCTCTTGGCCTGTTTTATTTCCATAGCCTGTACATAAGACATATATAAGCTAAAATAATTTGATGGTACATATATTAATATCTGATGGAGTTTGAAACACAAAGCCTTAAGTGAAGAAGATGATTATATAAGCATAAATGTTCAGTTCATCTGGAATATATAACAAGCCTCAATATATACAGTTAACAGTGTGATCTCAATATAGCAAAAGTGGGTAGAAATGCAATGAAAATTCCACAAGTTGGCAAAGGCAAATCTCTCAATAATTGATAGATAAAATTGTTAATGAGAATTTTTAATGTTACAATGAGCAGTCTTGATCTAACATATAAAATCCTGAACCCAACAATCACAGAATATAGTCCTACAGAATACAATTTAAACAAAATATGACTGTCTACTAATTCATAAAGCAAGCCTGATCACAATGCCATTAATGATTAATAAACAGATAATTTTAAAAATCCTCTTATATTTCAACATTTTAAATATCCATCTAAATAATTAGGTTTAAAAAAAGAATTATAAATAAAACTTACAAATACTTAAAAATATAATAAAAATTGAGTTACATAAGAACTATGAGATGCACCTGTGTAGATAGTGAAAAGGCTGAGAATCAATGAGCTAAGCATCTACAATGTAAAATTTTTTAAAAAAAATAATCTTATAAAAAGTAAAATGAAAGAAGTAATACATGATGGCTGCATGATTTACTGAAATAGAAAACAACAATACATTAGGGATGAATAAAAATCCAAAGTCCCTTGGAAAGATTAATAGATATATGAACTTCAGGAATGACAAAAATAATAAGAGAAAAATCTAAATCCATCATATTAGGAAAGAAAAAAAATTACTAATATTGAGACTACATTAAAGTATACTTGAACAATTTTGTCAATAAGTTCATACATTAGATAAAATGAAAAACTTAAAAAAAAAGTTTTCCAAGACTGAGGGAGAAATAGAAAAAAAAAAAAAAAAAAGGCCAGTCAGTACTAAAGAAATGTAAACAGTAGGTAGAAATGGGCATGGGTAGGTTGGTTTTGCAAATGCAGCTACTTTCTGAAAAGGAAATTCTGATGGCTCTATTTTGAGTTCATATGCATAGAGGTTAGGGAGACCAAAAGTAGGATCTCTTGGGATGTAGAAAATGAAACTGGAGCCTATTATACAGAGTGAAGTGGGCCAGAAGGAAAAACACCAGTACAGTATGCTGACGCGTATATATGGAGTTTGGAGGGATGATAATGATGGCCCTGTATGGGAGACAGCAGGAGAGATGCAGATGTATAGAGCAGTGTTTTGGACTCTGTGGGAAAGGACGAGGGTGGGATGATTTGGGAGAATGGCACTGAAGCATGTATAGTATTATATGTGAAATGAATTGCCAGTCCAGGTTCGATGCATGATACGGGATGCTCCGGGCTGGTGCACTGGGATGACCCGGAGGGGTGGTGTCGGTGGGGAGGTGGGGGCGGGGTTCAGGGTGGGGAGCGCGTGTGCGCCCGTGGCAGATTCATGTTGATGTGTGGCAGAACCAATGCAGTGTTGTAAAGTAATTAGCCTCCAATTAAAATAAATTTATATTAAAAAAAAGTCTCGTCTTGACTTGAACATGAAGTGGGAATCTAGGCTACTTTTCCCCTATTATTGGTGTCAACTATTCCACACATTTTTTCACATTTCTTTACATCCTTAAACTTTTTGGAAGGTGAAACAAAAATACATAAATGTTCATGTTTGTGTTGTTCATTAATACACTTTCCCAAAGAACTCTGTGTGGCTGTGTGTGTGTGTGCTTCTGTGTGAAACAAACATTTTTAACATGCTAAATTAAGTTGCTATCCATTATCTAATTTTATATGCTATTCTCTTTCTGGGGGAAAAAATCCAGTTACACTACCAAGTGCTGAGTTTTAAAATAGAGCAGAAAATCTGACAATTGGAAAGGAAGACCTGCTGTTGTTTGATTGAAGTAACTTCTCATCTCTACATATAAAAGGACCAAAATAGAGTGATTTGAAATTTGTGTGGTTCTTGCCTAGACATTTGATAGAAAAATTGAATATAAAGAATTAAAGTTATATTCTAATTATAATAACAATCCCATAAAACTTAAAGTGAAAAACAGTGAAATTGTAACCTATCCAAGAGAGAAATTCCATTTCATTATACATTTAAAACTTTCCAGTTGATAGTCACAGCTATTGGATAATGCAGAAGAAACACTAAAACCCATTTCTTCTCCTCTTGTAGTTTTGTTGGTCAGAATGGATGTAATGGCATCCAGCTGCTGATGTTTGTTGGCAAATGTAGCTTGAATCTGAAGTTTAATGGTCACTCCTGTGTCCACCCTGAATCTGGACTTGCCTGTGAAGAGACCTGGATCTGTAGGGAAGTTATAGATAGAGGCCACTGGGAAGGACCATAGGCCTGCCCCACACACCATAACCAGCAGGACAGTAAGTGACAATGGTGGACCCCTGCCCTTACCCACAGACACAGACAGATCTGTCATAAAGCATGAGGGAAGAGAAGTGGGGGGTTGTTCTGCTTGAGAGGATGTTGGTGAGGGCAATGGCGCAGACCCACCATCTTTAACTTTCTTATTCTTGTTTCCAGAAAATGTAGCCCAAGGAATGTCAAGCTTTTTCCAATCAGGCTAGCTACGCCTGTTGGGAAAGAAGGAATGAAGGATAAAGAGAAAGGTGGTAGTTTTCTCCATAAGGACTTTGCAAAATTGTCCAATTCTTGGCAGAGTCTCTTTTCTGAACAGGAATATTGGATTCTTCCTATACCAGTCTTTCTCCTGTGCATTAATTAGTTTTTTCCATGTAACAAACCACTTCTAAATATGGTAGCTTAAAGCAAAACCCATGATTTTGTGGTTCAGCATTTTGGGCTGGTCTCAGGTGAGTTTCCTCATGTGTTTGTGGTAGCTGTTGGGTCAGCTGGGTGATTGCTGGCTGGCCTGAGAGGGCATCCATCGGGACAGCTTGTCTCTGCTTCATGAGGTCTCTCATCTCCCAGGATTGCTCAAATGGTGACTGCTTCAAGAGAGCAAGGCCCAGGCTCAGAGCTGGCACAATGACACTTCTGCCACATTCTGTTTGCCAAGTCCAACACAGGGGCAACTCATATTCCAAAGGTAGGGAAATAGACAACACCTGTGGATTTGAGATGCTTCCAAACCACATTGCAAATAGTGGGAACAGAGTTAAAAAGATGTGGGGCTGTTACTACATGTGATCTATTAATACCAGTTCCAAACAGTGCCATCTCTACCCAGTAGAGTATGCTACTACCCTGAACCTATGTATATATTAATTTTATTGAATTCAATTAAATATGCATTTATTGAGTGGTCACTTTATGTTGGGTCTTCCCAGATGGCTCAGTGGTAATGAATCCACCTGCCACTGCAGGAGGCGCAGATTCGATCCCTGATCTGGGAAGATCCCCTGTAGAAGGAAACGTCAACCAACTCCAGTATTCCTGCAGGGAAATCTCATGGACAGAGGAGCCTGGTGGGCTACAGTCCATGGGGTCACAAAGAGTTGGATATGACTGAGACTGAGCACACACAATATGTTTAGGACTATATTAGAAATTAAAAATAAACCCCAAAGGCACACACATAACGGTCTTTGCCCTTGCAGATGACATTTTTAAGCCCCGTATAAAATGGAAGCATTTTATTTCTCAGAGTAAACTGTAAACAAATCTGAAAATAGGTGTCAATCTTCTGGAGGTCTCAGAGGTGTATAATTTCAATCAGCTTTTCTATCCTTCGCCCTAGGTCACATTCTGTCAGGTAGAGTACAAGAGATTTTAAATAAACCTTATGATATGAGGGAAGCACACCACGTAAAAACCTGTAGAAAAACAACCTTGGAGGTTCCTAAATGTACTATTTAGCCATGGAGCAGTAGTAGAATGGCAAAAAAAAAAAAAAAAGAAAGAAAGAAAAAAAAGCATGCTTTGGTATTGAATTATTATTTTTTCAGTATATGCAATATTTGTTGACTATAAACAATAGCAGAAACAAAAAAAAATGATTCTCATTGTGTTAGATATTTTGGAACAGAAGAGAAAACAGTAACTCAATTATTTCGAGTATTTTGAATTCAGTCAGTCTGTGAAATAGGGCAGCCCTTTCATTGTATAATTGAAACTGCTTTATCTCACCACTTGTTTTTAATGACAGCAGTAAAATATTGTGACATCATAAATCTTTCCTGAGTATTATAGTCTGTGCCTCAAGCTTTCATAAAGGGCATAACCTTGTTCTTGTGGGGACAAGTAAACACAGTTTAACAGAAAAATTAGAAGAGAAACCCACTATCTGACTATTTATGAAAAATAAGAGTATGTGCCATTTAAAAGACTGATATGAAATTGAATATTTCACTGTGGAAGAAAGTCTGTGATGCTCTATAAGCAACACTGAATCAATTCTTAGCCTGATTCCATTGTTAACTTATTTTGTAGACTTGAGGTAAAGCACATCACCTTTCAAGGTACCACTTGAATCCATCTGTACAGTGGAGGTTCAAACTCCAGTCTTACTCCCTCATTGGAGAGCTGTGAAGCTTGCGTGAGCAATTGTGGAAGGACTTTAAATTGCACCATGTACTGTGCACATATATGGCCTAACTACAGGTGGATTTTCAAGGCAAATTATTCTACCAAATATAAACTCAAAATGGAAATAAAGCTTCGGTTTGATTAAGAGGAAGTCAAGCTAAACTTAAGTAATGTGCACTTTGGAAATGATAAAAAGAGCTTATTTGTAATTTAGGTAGTAAAGTTTAAAAAGAACTATCATTGCCTTGAGGGGGAAAAGTACACCATCTTTTACTGTGTTCTCCCCAGTGGATTGCTAAACCATTCCCTTCTTGGAACTCAGAACTGGGATGATTTGTAAGTAGGTCGTGAAGTTTTTTTTTCCTCTTCCAGCAATCTGCCTTCCTGAAGAGGAAAGGAAAAAAAGAGCTCTCTTTCTTTATTCTGCATTTTCAATATCTTACACCAAACTTCTTGCAAGAAATTATCATATGGTCACCAGATCAAAAACCATAAATTCATTTACCTTCCCCCTGAAAATGAACTCTTTTAAAATTATCTATTTTTAAAAATAGTGCCAATGTTCTAGGACTCAAGGCTCAGAACCTTAGGCTCACCTTTGATTCCCCAAGCCTCGTAAAGTTCTATTATACCATCTTTCTTCCTTGGCTCATCATCTTTAGGTCTTCTTTATCTTATTTTTCAAAAACACTGTCACATCTATTTCCCCATATCTCACAAACCTCCTTACCTCTAGCAGAGTCTGCAAATACCCTGCACAGAACAGTGTCTCAATCATTAGCCCATATTAGACATTGCCAATCCATCAGCTAATCCATTGCTAATCGTTCCTGATACTGAGTTATAACTTGAGAATCTTTCCCAACCTAGTTGAAAGGTAGACGCCCCCCGCCCCCTGCCGAATACCCAACAATTTACATTTACATGAAAAAATAATATCTATTTGTCATACTGGTCCTGCATGACAAACAGCCTTAGGCTGACACAGGGTTCTCCATAATTAAGTTCTAACCTACATTTTTGAAATTACCTCCATTGGTTCTTAACAACAATACTCCAATGAGACTCATCTATTTTTTTCTTATTAAGAAATTTGAATTTTTATTTGAAATATATAAAGGAGCTATGGAGGTTGTATTTTTTGTTTTGCCATTTTTTATTTATAAAAATAAAAATTTTTATTCTTTATTGAACTATAGTTGATTTACATTATCATGTTATTTTCAGATGTACAGCAGAGTGATTCAGTTATACATGTACATATCTATTTAATGTTTACTACCCTGATTCTGAACTTGACTCACACACTTTCTCCATAGTTCTTCATGTCACCAAAACTTGACCAGCTCTATCCCACCCTTAAGAAACTCTTCTGGGCCTTTTTTCTTAATTTCATTCCTACAGTCTTCACTTACTATCAAAAGTGTTGTACACATGTACTACTTTGATCTCTTAGCTTTTCATATGCATATCTTATTTGCCTAACTAGTATTTAAGTAGTTACCTTAGGCTAACTGAAGTAACAACTCCAAAACCTCTGAGACCAAACTTGATAAAGGTGAATTTCTTGTTCACATCAGAGCCCAGCAGAGGAAAAAAGAGATAGGAGCTTCTTACCAAATGTTCTATGCATTTAGTGATTTGGACTGTATACATGTTTTGACTATACTAGTAGTTAACTTTAAAGAATTGTTCTGGTTTGCAAGATTGACATTAAAATGCAAAAGATATATATGCTTATATAAATGCATTTTAAAAATTATGTAAGTTTAAATAGTTGGAAAAAACTCTCCTCTGTCCCCAATCCTGATCCTCAGATACAACTATTCACAGTTTATATTTAGAATTTTTTCAGCATTTATACAATCGTATGTATAGTTTTTTGTGTGCTAAGTTGCTTCAGTCATGTCTGACTCTTTGAGACCCTATGAACTTTAGCCTGCCAGGCTCCTCTGTTCATGGGATTCTCCAGGTAAGAATACTGGAGTGGGCTGCCATGCCCTCCTCCAGGGGATCTTCCCAACCCAGGGATTGAACCTGGGTCTCTTACGTCTCCTGCATTGGCAGGCAGGTTCTTTACCACCAGTGCCACCCAGGAAGCCCTAGAGCATACATACTTTTCTTCAATTTGTTTTTCTCGTTGTAACTGTTTAATCTGTACATTGTTGGCATTATTACATATAGAGCAACCTCATTGTTTTAAAGGGCTACATAGTAGTTCATCACGTAGATATGTTTTTATTAACTTACTCTAATTTTATTGATGGAAATTTGGAACAAAGGGTTGACTTTTTAAATTAATGGTGTTAAAATAATATGCTACAAATTTGAAAAAAATACGAAGTTACAAAGTTAAAATAAATTCCAGATAGATGAAAGATTTAAATATTAATTGCAAAAGTAAAAGTTCTAGAAAATGACTCAAGGGATTATTTCTATTAATTTATGGGAGACTTTAAGTAGTTATGTAATATACCAAAGTTTGAAGAAAAAGAAGGAACAAATCAACAGATTTAATTTCATAAAAATTAAAATGTTCTGGAGTAGGGAATCACCATAAATTATATGAAAGGATACATAATCTGGGAGAGTAGGTTGAGGATTTTGAATGGTAGATAATTTATGGAACATGTAGAGGAAACACATATAAGTCCTCTATGACATTCTCTGCTTATAGTGCTTTTGAATGTTTGCAGCAACTCATATTGGTGGCTCATATAGCCTGGGTTTGCCTACAACCTCGTGAACAATTCAAGACATCAACTGGTTGCTTATATATCATGATTTATGGGGTTCCCGTTGTTGTTCAGGCTCTCAGTCATGTCTGACTCTTTGCAACCCCATGGACTGAAGCACGCCAGGCTTTCCTGTCCTACAGTATAGCCCAGAGTTTGCTCAAACTCATGTCTATTGAATCGGTGATGCCATTCAACCATCTCATCCTCTGTCACCCCCTTCTCCTCTTGCTTTCAATCTTCCCAGCATTAGGGTCTTTTCCAGTGAGTTGGCTCTTTGCATCAGGTGGCCAAAGTACTGGAGCTTCAGTTTCAGCATCAGTCCTTCCAGTGAATATTCAGGGCTGATTTCCTTTAGGATTGACTAGTTTGATCTCCTTGCTGACCAAGGTACTCTCAAGAGGTCTTCTCCAGCGCCACAGTTCTAAAGAATCAATTTTTCCACACTCAGCCTTCTTTATGGTCCAACTCTCACATCTTTACTTGACTACTGAGAAAACCATAGCTTTGACTATATGGACCTTTGTTGGCAAAGTGATGTCTCTGCTTTTTAATATGTTCTCTAGGTTTGTCTTAGAATTTCTTTCCAAGAAGCAAACATCTTTGAATTTCATGGCTGCAGTCACCATCTACAGTGATTTTGGAGCCCAAGAAAATAAAGTCTGTCCCTGTTTCCATTGTTTCCCCATCTATTTGCCATGAAGTGATGGGACTGGATGCCATGATCTTTGTTTTTTGAATGTTGAGTTTTAAGCCAGCTTTTCCACTCTCCTCTTTCACCTTCAAGAGGCTCTTTAGTTAGAGCCTGTCATCTGCATATGAAGTTATTGATATTTCTCCCGGCAGTCTTGATTCCAGCTTGGGATTTATCCAGCCTGGCATTTTGCACAGTGAACTTTGCATATAACATAGCCCTAACTCCCTGCTCATTCTCAAGCCTAAGAGTTTCAAATGCAGCTATAATATTGGAAGATGTGCTTTCATTAAGTTGTTCTCGGTTGTTAATACTCTATGGCTTGGTTACTGAGAGTAGCTAGTGAAGATCTAGATTCTGAGAGAAGGGGACATGATGAATTGAGAGAGTAGCACTTGCAGATTTTTGGATCGCAGCCATTCGGACTGGTGTGAAGTGGTACCTCATTGTGGTTTTGATTTGCATTTCTCTAATAATGAGTGATGTTGAGCATCTTTTCATGTGTTTGTTAGCCATCCGTATGTCTTCTTTGGAGAAATGTCTATTTAGTTCTTTGGCCCATTTTTCGATTGGGTCGTTTATTTTTCTGGAATTGAGCTGCAGAAGTTGCTTGTATATTTTTGAGATTAGTTGTTTGTCAGTTGCTTCATTTGCTATTATTTTCTCCCATTCAGAAGGCTGTCTTTTCACCTTGCTTATATTTTCCTTTGTTGTGCAGAAGTTTTTAATTTTAATTAGATCCCATTTGTTTATTTTTGCTTTTATTTCCAGAATTCTGGGAGGTGGATCATAGAGGATCCTGCTGTGATTTATGTAGGAGAGTGTTTTGCCTATGTTCTCCTCTAGGAGTTTTATAGTTTCTGATCTTACATTTAGATCTTTAATCCATTTTGAGTTTATTTTTGTGTGGGGTGTTAGAAAGTGATCTAGTTTCATTCTTTTACAAGTGGTTGACCAGTTTTCCCAGCACCACTTGTTAAAGAGATTGTCTTTACTCCGTTGTATATTCTTGCCTCCTTTGTCAAAGATAAGGTGTCCATATGTGTGTGGATTTATCTCTGGGCTTTCTATTTTGTTCCATTGATCTATATGTCTGTCTTTGTGCCAGTACCATACTGTCTTGATGACTGTGGCTTTGTAGCAGACTGTTTATAATAGCCAGGACATGGAAACAACCTAGATGTCCATCAGCAGATGAATGGATAAGAAAGCTGTGGTACATATACACAATGGAGTATTACTCAGCCGTTAAAAAGAATTCATTTGAATCAGTTCTGATGAGATGGATAAAACTGGAGCCGATTATACAGAGTGAAGTAAGCCAGAAAGAAAAACACCAATACAGTATACTAACACATATATATGGAATTTAGGAAGATGGCAATGACGACCCTGTATGCAAGACAGGGAAAGAGACACAGATGTGTATAACGGACTTTTGGACTCAGAGGGAGAGGGAGAGGGTGGGATGATTTGGGAGAATGACATTCTAACATGTATACTATCATGTGAATTGAATCGCCAGTCTATGTCTGACGCAGGATGCAGCATGCTTGGGGCTGGTGCATGGGGATGACCCAGAAAGATGTTATGGGGAGGGAGGTGGGAGGGGGGTTCATGTTTGGGAATGCATGTAAGAATTAAAGATTTTAAAATTAAAAAAAATAAAATAAAATAAAATAAAAAAAATACTTTGTAATAACCTAAAAAAAAAAAAAAAGAGAGAGTAGCACTGACATATTTACACTGTTGTGTTTACAACAGATAGCTAGTGGGAAGCTAGTGTGTAAAACAGGGAGCTCAACTCAGTGCTCTGTGATGACCTCGAGGTGTGTGATGGGGTGGGGGATGGGAGAGAGGCTCAAGAGGAAGGGAATATATGTATACATATAGCTGATTCATGGTGTTGTACAGCAGAAACTAACAAAACATTGTAATGCAATTATATTCCAATTTTTAAAAATGAAAATAATAAAAAAATATGAAAAAAGTAAGCTAAAATGTTGAAGCTAGCATGAGGAAAAGATCCCAGAACAAAACTCACTTGCTTCACATTTATTGCCAAAGTATTGCATTCCTTGATAAAAGAACAGTTGCATTTTTAAAGAGAAACAGTTGAGATGAATAAAATAAGAATTAAAATTCTCTTGAATATAAAATTAAATGTCTTGTTTGAGCAAAACTTGAGAAGTGAAAAAGGCGGTTGTGGGAGGGTACTTTGTTTTATAAAGTACAGTGGAATATCACTTCTGGGTATGAAAAGGTGCTGTTCATCTTATGTGCCTGCATACTTACAAGCCTGGTACCAAATTAGTCCCTTCAGGCATATAGTACTATCTATAATAAAGAATATTTCCAGTGTTTGTTCCAAGGATTTATCCCAAGCATGATTAATGTCTTGGAATTATCTGTAACTAATTATGCTACTTAGCAGTTTGAATGTCCCATCGGTGTGAAATCATTGGAACTATAATAGCATGGCACATATCAGAATGCTCTGATTTATTATCTGTCACTGATAAGTTTAGATTCACACCATCTGGGATGATTAGCGATTATTTACTGTCCCAAGAGGAAGCTGGTAAGAGTGTCTTTTGTGTGGAAATGGATTGTGTTGGAGATTCACAGAGCTGTCTCCCCGGCTACCCCTATGGATATGAGTATATTTGCCTCGCAGCTTGACAGAACTTTATTTATAAAGGTGTAAGCAAACATTCTTCTTCTGCCTTAGGGAGGAATCTTTTTTAGCCTCAGAGCGATTTACACGCTTGCCTTTCGGCTTGGACTTCACAGAGCAGTGATTTATGACTCCTCCCTTGCTTCTTTCTCTGTGGTCTAATTTCAGGCAAGACTTGAAGCAGGTGGAGAGAACTTTCACTTTCCAGTATTAGGAGCCTGGTATATGGTATGGAATTCCATATGCTATGGAAGCCAGTGTTTTGATGGGTTTTGGTACCATTGGATTACTTTAAAAATGAAACACCTAGAGGGCTAGCTGTCTCAGAATTCCTCTGTATTGTAAAGGTATCAGGTTTCCAACATTTGTCTTCAAAAAAAATTTTTTTTTCTGATTGTGTTTCAAGTAAAAATAAGGTTTGTTTTCACAAACATTTTTTTGTCTTTTTTTTTTTTTTTTGGCCTTTTTCAGAAGACTTTCTCCTAAACCTTTTTTGTCCAAAGAACATAATTTGATTTGATGCATGAGTCTGAAAATACTTTTTTGGTTTCTGCATTCATGCTAATGCATTATGTCAAGGTAGAGTTTTTAATAGAAAGGCAAATGTTCTGTGTTCAGCAAAGTATCTAAATCTTTTTGACATCCACTTCACTTCTTCAAGGGTTGGTATCATTTTCTTTGCAAATTCTCCTAATCTTATTTTACAGTGATGATAATGTACTGGTTGATACCAAGTAGAATCTTTTGGAGGTATCATAGAAATAGGAAAAGTTGTTTCTTTTTTCTTTGTTTTGTTTTCATAAGCAGGGTCTCTGGATCTTTCTTGAATCCTATTTCAATTATTATTTCTTACAGTAGTATTGACCCAACTCTTAGAGGCTAGGTAATTTTATATCTTTATCTTTAAAGCTCTTCCTTTTAAATATCTTGAGTGTTTAAAATCGTACATCAGCAGATCCTCTTTTACACCCAACTCACAATCCCTCTGGTTTTAGATTAATTAGACTCTCTTACTGCAGTAATTTTGTCAGTCATTTTGATGGTGGTGGTTGGAGAGCAGAGAAACGACCTGCACTGTAGCAATTAATGTTTTATATCTCTGGAGGATAAACCTTTAGCTATATGTTTAAAAGATAAGTTTTAAATAACTAAGATTTTCTTCCATGATTGTTTCCCTTAACCTCTGAAATAATGTGGAGTGAGGCTCTTGCCTGTAGGAAAGCAAATCCATTAAATCTCAAGTTGTGTCTTGCAGTATCCATCAGCCTCATTCACTAACTCACTGCTGTGATGGAGTCAGTATGTCTATCTGAGCATGTCTACAAAATAATGCAACTAGTGAATGAAAACTGCAAGCAAATGGGAGAAATTGAACTGGAGGGTTACTTGCTTAAGGCCACCATGGCCTTGTTCTTGGCCTAAGGATGACATTGATACCTAGCCATGTAAATTACCATATTTGTTATTGACGCGCTGTGTTTTAAACATATAGAGGACCTGTTTGGGGGTATCCTCATGAGTTCACACTTCTTGGTTGACCTTTCAGAGCACCCACATCTGTCTCTTAACCTGATGGAAGATGATGTCCTTACCTGAGCAGGCAACCAGACAGAACCTACAGCAACAGATGGAGAGAAATCCTGATTAGCCCAGGTAGCAGATTGGGTCACCAGAACCTTAACACAAATGCACATGAGCCGTGTTAATTGAAGAGTTTACTCTAAGTGTGGAAAAGACACTCTCAGATGTAATTGCCTCGAGAAAAGGCATTTAGAGACTCCAAATGTAGGGTCCTATCTAGAGGTAATGGGAATGAACTGTAATATTTTAGTAGCAAGTGAAAGTCGCACAGTCGTGTCCGACTCTGCGACCCCGTGGACTATACAGTCCATGGAATTCTCCAGGCCAGAATACTGGCATGGGTAGCTGTTCCCTTCTCCAGGAGATCTTCCCAACCCAGGGATGGAACCCAGGTCTCCCGCATTGCGGGCAGATTCTTTACTAGCTGAGCCACCAGGGAAGCCCAGGAACACTGGAGTGGGTAGCCTATCCCTTCTCTAGGGAGACTTCCCAAACCAGGAATCATACCAGGGTCTCCTGCATTGCAGGTGGATTCTTTATCAGCTGAGCTACCAGGGAAGCCCATTTTATTAGCAGATATTTATACAAAACTAAAAAAAATACTGAAAAAATTTATGAATTACAGATACAT
This sequence comes from Ovis aries, assembly GCF_016772045.2. Taxonomy (NCBI): domain Eukaryota; kingdom Metazoa; phylum Chordata; class Mammalia; order Artiodactyla; family Bovidae; genus Ovis; species Ovis aries. The sequence goes on along the minus strand of NC_056080.1, from coordinate 21,614,647 downwards.
ATTGAGATATTGCTTGTCTTTTCCCAAATGGTTGACATAGACTAGAGAGTATCAGCTACTCAGAAATCCTGTCTTATATAATTAATTTAAATAGCTTAATAAAGTCCACTGGATGTGGGCCAAGAGAGAGTTCTGTGTATTTTTTTATACTATTAGTAATTTATTATATGTTTTGGCTTCAAACTGTTATTTAATACAACCATTATAATTGTTCTTTTACTATAAAAATAAAGCCATACATAAATAATAGAGTGAAAAGAGAGATTGCAAAATGCAGTTGTGTTAAGGTTATCCCATTCAAGATCTAACCGTTTCTTCAGTAAGGGATTAATGTATAGCTCTGTGGCAAAAACACCTTAAAATAATTCTATTTTTTCCTCTTATGACATTGGCAATATCACATAAATTAAAATATTAGGTATCAAGTAGGAATACTACATTTAATTTTACATTCCTATTTGTAACAACTTTCAAGTTCACTTCTGTTTTATGAAGATCTTGAAGGCATTAGAGCCAAGTTGGGCAAATAGGCTGTCAGGTCTGATTGAAGAGATACCTTTATAAGAATCATGCTAGAAAGCATTAAATATGATCCAGCCAATTCACATTATGGATTCTAAGAATGAAAGCACTTTATATACTCAATAATTAATTTTCTAAAATGGATTGTTTTTCTTACATGAATGAGTAAGTGTATATTCAAAGTAGTACAAAATGAAGGTGACATTTTTGTAGAACATTTTACCAATTTATAGATGATATTAATGATAAAAAATGTAATCCCAGGGGATGGAAAGTGTTAGGATAGGAGACACAGGAATATTTCAATCTAGATTTTTGTCAGTTGCACAGCAATGCTTTGGACAGTCATGTGTCTTTTCTGTCTAGCTCTTATAACAAGTGACAAATGGTATAGATGGCTGTGATTTTTAAAAATTCTGCCTGTTCAGAAGATGGTGGTTGTGGGACCCAAACAATAGAACATTCTGTCTTTGGCTCCCTATCATTTGGGCCACACAAGCAGCAAGTCACAGAAAATCCAGCTCCACTGGGTGTATACTATGAGGAAATATACTAGCTCATGCACAGAGAAATGCAAAGGTGAGATGGGCTTCAGGGATACTTCCTCCAGTGTCTTTGGTGCCACTTCCCTGTGATTTTCTTCATTCTGATTCCTTCTAAGTGTTGACTTCTTCCTGGACCTGACATATTTGTGCATGATAGCTTGCAAAAGGAAAAGAAGAAATTGTTCCTATGAAAGCTGTCCCAGAAAAATGAAAAACAATTATCTTGAGACATCCATCTGCCCACAAAGGCCCTTCATTGGAAATCTCATTGGCCCTCAATGAGTCATGTATACATTTCTGGGCCAGTTACTTGCAAGGAAGATGACTTTAATTCAGTTAGGCCTATTTCAATACCTGAGTGTGGGGTGGAATTGGCTCCTCATGAGGCACACTGGAGTATCCAAGGGGAGGGGACCAAACTGGGGGGCTGTTTGAAGGGTGGAATAAAGAGTAGACGCTGAGTAGGAAGGCAACACTGTCTATTATAACCTTTAACAATACCCTCTCTTTTGCTGCCCTCTTACTAAAACACCTATATGTACCCACTCTTTCAAGTGTCCTACATTCTAGACCTAACTCACTAATCTCACAAATTTCAAGAGTACCTCTCTGTGGCCCATCTTCACAGGACCTCTCTGTTAGTTAAGAGTTGAAAAAGCCATGGGAGTTAAGGACAAGATATAATAAAAATGGTATCTCCAAGGAATATTTGCTTTTTTATGTAGATTGTAGTTAGACATGATGTATGTTTAACCCAAGGTATGAGGCTTATGCTGGCCGGGGGATGGAAGGAATTATATGATAGAACATACCACTCGGGGGTCCTCAGATCTCCAGCAAACAAGCAGATGAGTACATACCATCAAAATTGGAGAACATTAATATTATAAGCCAGATGTGTGCCCTAAGAACTGTTGAAACATGATAATCACTGGGGAGGGGGAGGGGGTAATGGGATAGAGTTGTTTAATAAAAAGCTTGATGGGTTTATACTTTAGAGGTTGAATGTATGTATGATACATACAGATAATAATAACTCCATTTATCTATCTAAATCAATAGCACTACGTTATTCTAAGTAAGCTAGGTGCCTTCTTTGTGATAAGGAAATGCTGCAAAAAAAACCCCTTATTCTGAATACTTTGAAGTCTTGAAAATTCCCAAGCTTCCTAGATAATTCTCAAAGTTATAAAAATGAATTTTATAACACATTTGTTATATTAGATGAGTTGCTTTTTCTTTGTAATGCTAACAGTAAATTGTAAAATTTATGAGGCTACTTCTAGAATAACAACATTGGTAGAGGAAGTAACTTGATTTTAGAGGATAAAAGCCTCTAAAAACCACCAACTGAAAATATTAATGATCACCCCTGTCCTGAGATGACGTTTTATCTCATTTCATCTTCACTCCAGCACCGTAAATAAAAACTTCCATTTTTTAGACGTGTAAATGGAGGCTGGGAGTCACTTGATTTTGTTTATTCTTGGTAACATAGCTTGTATGTGGTAGGGCTAAACTTTATTTTCTTTTTGGCACTTTATCACAGCTGGCATCCCAAATTGATGACCATGCTGTACAGGGTCAGTTTCATAAGTAGAACAAATGATCGTGCAGTTGTATGGTTTGAAGGCTCCCAAAGTGATTTTCCTGTCCTTAGCAGTTCTACAAATTCCAACATCAGTTCATTCTTTTAAAGAATGTTCTCTCTGAGCATTCCCAGCATCAAGGCCAACTTGGAGACATAGTCTGTATCTTTCTAACAGATTTGCGTGAATGAGTTTTCTTCCCTCACAGAGCGAGGAGCCTCAGGAATTCTGGGTAGGAAACAAACAGAGAGGAGCATCAAATCTGTGTTTTATTTTATTTTATTTTTTTTGAAACAGGTACAGACTTTATTTTGGAGTGCTCCAAAATCACTGCAGATGGTGACTGCAGCTATTAAATTATTTATTTTTTAAATTTTTATTTTTATTTTATTTTACTTTACAATACTGTATTGGTTTTGCCATACATTGACATGAATCCACCACGGGTGTACATGCGTTCCCAAACATGAACCCCCCTCCCACCTCCCCTCCCCATAACATCTCTCTGGGTCATCACCGTGTACCAGCCCCAAGCATGCTATATCCTGCATCGGACATAGACTGGCGATTCAATTCTTACATGATAGTATACATGTTACAGTGTCATTCTACCAAATCATCCCACCCTCTCCCTCTCCCTCTGAGTCCCAAAGTCCGTTATACCCATCTGTGTCTTTTTTGCTATCTTGCATACAGGGTTGTCATTGCCATCTTTCTAAATTCCATATATATGTGTTAGTATACCGTATTGGTGTTTTTCTTCCTGGCTTACTACACTCTGTATAATCGGCTCCAGTTTCATCCATCTCATCAGAACTGATTCCAATGAATTCTTTTTAACGGCTGAGTAATACTCCATTGTGTATATGTACCACAGAATTCTGGAAATAAAAGCAAAAATAAACAAATGGGATCTAATTAAAATTAAAAGCTTCTGCACAACAAAGGAAACTATAAGCAAGGTTAAAAGACAGCCTTCTGAATGGGAGAAAATAATAGGAAATGAAGCAACTGACAAACAACTAATCTCAAAAATATACAAGCAACTTATGCAGCTCAATTCCAGAAAAATAAACGACCCAATCAAAAAATGGGCCAAAGAACTAAATAGACATTTCTCCAAAGAAGACATACGGATGGCTAACAAACACATGAAAAGATGCTCAACATCACTCATTATCAAAGAAATGCAAATCAAAACCACAATGAGGTACCACTTCACACCAGTCAGAATGGCTGCGATCCAAAAATCTGCAAGCAATAAATGCTGGAGAGGGTGTGGAGAAAAGGGAACCCTCCTACACTGTTGGTGGGAATGCAAACTAGTACAGCCACTATGGAGAACAGTGTGGAGATTCCTTAAAGAATTGCAAATAGAACTGCCTTATGACCCAGCAAGCCCACTGCTGGGCATACACACCGAGGAAACCAGAATGGAAAGAGACACATGTACCCCAATGTTCATTGCAGCACTGTTTATAATAGCCAGGACATGGAAACAACCTAGATGTCCATCAGCAGATGAATGGATAAGAAAGCTGTGTTTTAAAAATATGAATTTTGCTGGAAATTTGCTTTCTTCTCTAATTTACTTTAATGTGCTATGTGGGAGGCAGATTAAACTTTGGATTTAACTTTGAACTTTGGCACTTTGAAGCTGCGGGGCAGTCCATCAGTTAACTTCTTTTTCTCTCCTGTGTGAGAGACAAATGTGAATGACAGTGCTTACCCTAGGTCCTCGACGTGTTCATGAGATGATCACGTAGGATAAAACAAGTGATTATATTGGAGCACTGTAAGCTATTCTATGTGGGATTCCCAGGTGGCACAGTGGTAAAGCATCCGTCTGCCAATGCAGGAGATGTGGGTTCAATGCCTGGGCTGGGAAGATCTCCTGGAGAAGGAAATGGCAACCCACTCCAGTATTCTTGCCTGGGAAATCCCATGGAGCCAGTCAGGCTACAGTCCATGGGGTCACAAAGAGTCAGATATGACTGAGTGATTGAGCATGCATGCACAAAAAGTATTAGATAAACTGTAGTTATAGAACCATTATAAATGTGAAAAGTGATTTAAAAAATGTAAGTTTTGTGGGCACTAATCTAAGATTTTCTGGAACTCTCTTGCTTTTTCGATGATCCAGCAGATGTTGGCAATTTGATCTCTGGTTCCTCTGCCTTTTCTAAAACCAGCTTGAACAGCTGGAAGTTCACATTTCATGTAACTGGACATGGAACAACAGACTGGTTCCAAATAGGAAAAGGAGTACATCAAAGCTGTATATTGTCACCCTGCTTATTTAACTTATATGCAGAGTACATCATGAGAAATGCTGGGCTGGAAGAAGCATAAGCTGGAATCAAGATTTCCAGGAGAAATATTAATAACCTCAGATATGCAGATGACACCACCCTTATGATGTTGAGGAACCAGATGGTGAAGAGGAACTAAAAAGCCTCTTGATGAAAGTGAAAGTGGAGAGTGAAAAAGTTGGCTTAAAGCTCAATATTCAGAAAATGAAGATCATGGCATCTGGTCCCATCACTTCATGGGAAATAGAAGGGGAAACAGTGGAAACAGTGTCAGACTTTATTTTTGGGGGCTCCAAAATCACTGCAGATGGTGACTGCAGCCATGAAATTAAAAGATGCTTACTCCTTAGAAGAAAAGTTATGACCAACCTAGATAGCATATTGGAAAGCAGAGACATTACTTTGCCAACAAAGGTCCGTCTAGTCAAGGCTATGGTTTTTCCAGTGGCCATGTATGGGTGTGAGAGTTGGACTGTGAAGAAAGCTGCGTGCTGAAGAATTGATGCTTTTGAACTGTGGAGTTGGAGAAGACTCTCGAGAGTCCCTTGGACTGCAAGGAGATCCAACCAGTCCATTCTGAAGGAGATCAGCCCTGGGATTTCTTTGGAGGGAATGATGCTGAAGCTGAAACTCAAGTACTTTGGCCACTGAAGAGTTGACTCATTGGAAAAGACTCTGATGCTGGAAGGGATTCGGGGCAGGAGGAGAAGGGGACAATGGAGGATGAGATGGCTGGATGGCATCACTGACTCGATGGACGTGAGTCTGAGTGAACTCCGGGAGTTGGTGATGGACAGGGAGGCCTGGTGTGCTGCAGTTCATGGGGTCGCAGAGTCGGACACAACTGAGAGACTGAACTGAAATCTAAGATAGGGGGATTGGGAACTCATGTATACCTGTGGCGGATTCATGTCAATATATGGCAAAACCAATACAGTATTGTAAAATAAAGTAAAAATAAAAATTAAAAAAAATACCATCAAGAATATTAAGTGTGGCCTGTGTGCATTCTAAGCCATCAGTGGTGTCTGACTCTTTGCGACCCTATGGACAGTAGCCCGCCAGCCTCCTCTCTCCATGGGATTCTCCAGGCAAGAATACTGGAATGGTTTGCCATGCTCTTTTCCAGGGAATCTTCCTGACCCAGGGACCGAACTTGCATCTCTTATGCCTCCTGCATTGGCAGGTGGGTTCTTTACCGCTAGAGTCACCTGGGAGGCCACATTAAGTGTGCAGAGTGATACAATTATTTCTATTGATTTCCCACAACTGTACACATTCTATCAAGTTTATGTAGACTATAAAAATTGTGATCTTGTGGTCACTTTTCCATTGTTTTTTCTCTTTCCACCAAAACCTAGAATCCTCATTTTTAGTGCTTTAATTTTGCATCTGTCAATTTAACAGTGAGCTTTCAAGTATTTCCTAGCCCCTTGGGATAACTAAAGCTCATAAAATCTGGTCTCTGATTATAAAGTGTCACCAACACCTCAACCATTTTGGTAATGGAGATAGAAATCCTCCACTGCACCCATCCACATTTGCTTCTCTGAGAGAGATTTCATGTAAGCACCAAGATGACAGTTCACTTCATAATGTTATTAGTCTCTGAATTAGGCTAATTCATCGTTCTCCTTTAGTCTTCACATTTTCCACAAATGCTGAGCTGACATTTATTTGGTCTTGGGCTGTTGCAGGATTACTCTCCCGTTTTAATTAAAATAAAGTTTAGGAGGAAATAGAATGGCAGCACTGCTTTCCTTAGTAATAATAAAGTACTGTCTGTGGCATATAAAGATATCACCCCTGAAGCCCTGTCAGTTTGGCATGCCTTTACTCATTTCTGTATAGATGAAGTAACAACACTACATTTTGGAAAGTAGAGGATATTTTGCCATAATTTTGCCCTCCTTGATACTGTAACTTACATTGTCATATTTGTATATGTCTTTTCAGTGTTTACCTGAATTTATAAAAATACTTTAAAAATAATTGTGAATGATCCTAGTATATATTCAATTTTTTTTTCATTTTCGCGAAGAATGTTTAATTGGGAAAATACTTCTTTTATTTTATTTTTTTACTTTACTATCCTGTATTGGTTTTGCCATACATTGACATGAATGCACCATAGGTGTTGTTGCTGTTGCTTTGCATGATATGCATTTTATGTTGTTGAGTATATTTTTATTTTTATTGCTTTTTAAAAAATGACCACTTAGTTTAAAATGACCAACTAGTAGATAGACTAGTTTTTGATGTGTTTTTCTCTACTATTAAAAAAAAACACTGCTTTGGAACTTCCTTGCGGGTACAGTGGTTAAGACTATGTGCTTCCAATATGGGCTTCCCTGGTAGCTCAGCTGGTAAAGAATCCACCTGCAATGCAGGAGACCCTGACAGGGTGCTTAGTGCAAAACTAAGAGCCCTCATGCTGTGTGGTGCAGCCAAAAACAAAACAAAAAAACAAAATAAAAGAAAATTCCACAAAAAACTGCTTTGAAGAGTGGGTACTTTTGATCATTTTCCCAGCTCAGCCAGAATGATTTGGATTCAGATCATTGAGATAGGTAATTTCAAGATGGCTGACTCAATGAGGGTTACAACTTTGAAATAGAATGAAATTTATCTTCATCTCAGGAGCTTAATTACATGACACTGACAACAATAATGTCTCTTCTAATTAATTTATCAGCATTAGATTTTTTAAAAATAAAAATTATTAATCATATTGAGAACCAGAGACTTAAGGAAATCAATTTTTGAGTTTCATGTAGAGACTTGGCATTTGCATTAAACAAACCCCTTGTCTAGATACATCCTTTCCTCTCTTTTCTACACCTCACTTACTTAGGAAGGGCCATGTTTTGACCTTCAACATCGTCATTCACCCCTCCTACAAATTACCTATATTTACAGTTTTCCTGCAACTGCCATGTCTTAAGTTGCTAACATAACCAGACTAAGAGGAAGAGCTGTAATCTGTGAGTAAATTCTATAAGTTCAGCTCTGTAGTAGTTTTATTTCCATGCATCTTCAAAGAGACATAATGTCAAGATCATTGAAATATAAATGTTATTAAAATTCCCAGAAATGACATTCAGACTTTGGGTCCTTAATGTGCATGAATAACATGGTTTTTTGTTACATTTCAGATAGCTCATTTATCTGACTCAGGGCTTCTCAAGCAACCAAGAGACAAATAATTTTAATATGTGACAATTTTAAAACAGAATAAAGTCAGTTTTTCACTTTCCATTTGGATTTTTCCCATGGTTGGTATGCTGAAGTGGGGTTCTCTACAGTGTGGTACAGATTCCAATTTTTTTTTAAAATTTATATATATATATATATATATATATATATATATATATATATATATGGCTGTGCTGAATCTTCGTTGCTGTGTAGGCTTTTTCTCTAGTTGCAGTGAGTTGGTGCCTCACTCTAGTTGTGATGCTCAGGCTTCTCATTGCGGTGGTTTCTCTTGTTGAGGGGCACAGGCTGTAGAGTGCACAAGCTTCAGTGGTTGTGGCACAGGGGCTCAATAGTTCTGGCTCCTGGGCTCTAGAGCACAGGCTCAGTAGTTGTGGTACATGGGCTTAGTTGCTCTGTGACATGTGGGATCTTCCTTAATCAGGGATTAAACCTGTTTCCCCTGCATTGGCAGGCAGATTCTTTTCCACTGACTCACCAGGGAAGCCCCAGATTCCAGTTGTTGATGTCAGGAAGCATAGGATGTCTATGGCCTGTATAGGTAGTTGAGAGGTGGAGAGATGGGGGTTCAAGGTGTTTTGAATTGCCAACACTGATAAGGCTAGTGTTACTAGAAGGTGGAGAAAGTAGTGACCTGTATGAGAACATAGCTGACAGGACATTGAATGATTGAATTGGAAATCCTGGGCTATTGATGTAGGAAAATGTATATAGTCCATGTGTCTGTCCAGTGAGGAAATAATTCAGAACACCTAGAAGAGAGAGACAGATGGGCACATACACAGGGAGAGAGATTGAGAGAGAGATTTTGGTCAGTGCTATCTGACCAACAGAGTGGGGAGAAAAAAAGGCCAGCCCTGGGTAAGTGGTGGCAGGCATTTTATTAGTTATGTTTGTGTCAATAAACCTTCAGAGGAGTCAAAGTGGACTTCGAGCAATTAAAAAAGAAAATAATAGGATTAAATGACCTTGTAAAATACAATGTTAAAGCTTCGCAGAACAGCATAAGTCAAAAATTTGTGAAAAAAAACAAAAAAGATCACCAGAATTTAGACAAAGCAAGGAGAAGACAGATCCAGAATGTGTGAGCAAACAATACAATAAAATAAGCTTCTGAACATATAAAGATTTTTACCATCTCCCAATGGGGAAAAGTTAAGTATATAACATATGTCTTGTGTGTGTCCTTTTCTGGTAGGTTACATACAACATAAGATTGGTGGGTAATATCATTCTTGTGTATAACTCTATATACCAAAGATCTAACAGAATGTAGGACATACTGGAAGGGCTAAAAATGTTCTTTGAAATCGTAAATAAATCAGGAACTTAAGGGAAGGCTAGAAGTTTTCCAGGCAGGACAAAGGGACAAAAGTTACTTGAGAAATACCAACATGAGCAAGGTAAAGAGGCATAAGGTATCCTGGATTGTTACATGGACTGCAGGGAGGTGGATGTTCTTGGAGGAAAAAAGTGTGTGACATGAAACGGGTCCTAGAGAATCTGGGGGAACATGGAAGGAAATAAGCCAGCTGATAAAAGATCCTGAAACCAGGATTTAGGAGCTTCATTTTTATCTTGTGTCTTAGAGGGAAGGTAACATCATAAACTTATGTTTTGGAAAGATTACCATGGTAATCTTGGCATGGAGGATGTATAGGAGACACCTGTTACCTCTGTCATAATTTTCCTGAAGAGCAGCTATGATTATTAAACTGGACCATTATGTAGTAAAAAGAATTCTGAAAGACAACCTCTTCCTTCTTTGCCCATGCTGCCTTCATCATTTGTCCATTCACAGTAGCAGGAGTTAGATGGGAGGCTCCTTTGAGCAGAGTGGAAATGAGAAAATCTATCTTTCCAGCCCAGATCATTATGCTGAGCTCTGGATCCTTTCATCCAACCACTTACTGTATATCTTCACTAGGTTGTTTAACAGGCATCTCAAATATAAGATGTTCAGAGTTGAATTCAGCACTATCCTTTCCCTAACTGGCTCTTCTTTTAGATTCACTATGTTAGTAAATGCCACCATACCATCAAGTTGCCTGGTACCCAAATCTGGGCATCTTGTTGAATCCTTCCTAGTAACTCCTCCACTTACACCAGGACTAATAAATCCTTAATATTCTTAAATACATGTGAATGTACATCTTCTTTCACTGTACCCCTTTGGACAGCTTAATTATTTACTTTAATATTAGTGATTATTTAATATTTGTCTTCATGTGTATTTCTTAGGCTCCAAGAAGAAAGTAACCATGTCTGTTTTGTCAGCTGTAGTATTGTTAGCACCTAATGTTAAGGCTGGAATACAGAAAATTTTGTGGAAATACTTATCAACTAATGATTGACCTACCTTTCTGTAGGTTCCCTTATATTTATCACATCTAATTATCCAGGGAATAAAACAGCTATGAAGTTCCAAAGCTATCCTGGATCTTACAGACACCCAGTGGGAGTGATAGCAGCCTTGGGATGCCTTCCGATCTCTAGGTTCCTGAACAGTCCCTTTCAGGATGGGATGTTCCTGTACAGCAGAGTCCCTAAGTAGGAGCTGCATAGGAGCATCACACATGCTTAGTATCAATTTGACTGCTTGCAGCAAGACAATACTCTATTTTATTCTACACTTGGTTTGGTTTTTTGTCCACTTAAAGTTATAATTTTCTCTTCTTCCCATTTTTTTCTTTCCTCTTTTACTTTTCTTGATCCATGGATTTAAAGCTCCACTAGTGTTCAGTTCATTGGAGAAGGAAATGGCAACCCATTCCAGTGTTCTTGCCTGGAGAATCCCAGGGACGGGGGAGCCTGGTGGGCTGCTGTCTGTGGGGTCCCACAGAGTCAGAGTCGGACACGACTGAAGTGACTTAGCAGTAGCAGCAGCAGCAGCGTTCAGTTCAGTTCAGTCACTCAGTCGTGTCCGACTCTTTGCGACCCCATGAATCGCAGCACGCTAGGCCTCCCTGTCCATCACCAACTCCTGGAGTCCACCCAAACCCATGTCCATCGAGTCAGTGATGCCATCCAACCATCTCATTCTCTGCCATCCCCTTCTCCTCCTACCTTCAATCTTTCCCAGCATCAGGGTCTTTTCAAATGAGTCAGTTCTTCCCATCAGGTGGCCAAAGTATTGGAGTTTTAGCTTCAATATCAGTCCTTCCAATGAACACCCAGGACTGATTTCCTTTAGGATGGACTGGTTGGATCTCATTGTGGTCCAAGGGACTCTCAAGACTCTTCTCCAACAACACAGTTCAAAAGCATAAATTCTCCAGCGCTCAGCTTTGTTTATAGTCCAACTTTCACATCATACATAAACACTGGAAAAACCATAGTCTTGACTAGACGGACCTTTGGATGAAAGGAAATGACTCTTTGCTCCATTCCTTCCCCACACTGCCATAGTCAAAACAAAACAGGAAAGCTCTTCTGTGAACTAAATTTTAGTATTTTCAATGAAATACCACTGAGGTTTATAGTTAAAAAGTTATCCAAAACAACCATATGGACCTTGTCTATTCTTAGACCCTATCAGGGCTTCTATTTTTTCCCCCATCCACCACTTGTCTTCTTTTTTTTTTTTCCTTCTCTCCTCATCCAACTTAATTTCCATTGTACACCATTTTCATAGCTCTGTTCCATAGTGGAACTCTCATGCCCCCATTTTTTGTTGCTCCTATCTGGAAAAAAAAAAAATCTCTGGATTAATTTAGTTCTTGTACTTGTTTCTCTATAAATTAATTCTACTTTTTCTTGGAAAAATCTTCCACACTGCTTGGCTCTTCCACTCCATTTCTCAGTTCAGTTCAGTCGCTCAGTCATGTCCGACTCTTTGCGACCCCATGGACTGCAAAATCATCTTAATTCCTCACTCTCCAGTAGTTTGCTACTCTCCACAAAATTTAGCCCATCATGTTGTCCCTCTCACCCTATTCCTAACCCATACTTTTCCTTCTACTCTAGAGAAAAAATGTTACAAGATTGGAACTGTATCTTTCTACTGCAAAATATATTCACTGGTATTTGCTCTCTCCTGGATTCATGAAAAAGATGTTCCCATTATTTAAGGTTAATCCTCCACTTGTTCTTAGGATCTCATACTTTCAGGATCTTTATGCTCTCTTGTATATATCCTTTTCTTGCATATTTTTTTCCTGTCAGTTGAAGACATTCCGTTGACTTTTAAATTAATTCGTGTCCATTTTATGTAATAAGCGAAGTGCCTTACCTGACTACTGTTACCTCTGGCTCACTCTCCAAGTCAGAGTTGTGGCTAGCCTCGTTCTCCAGTTTTTTACCACCAGCTCATTCCTAGTCCACTTCAATCTGGTTTTCAGTGTTATTAGTAAACTAACATTTTTATCCATAAGGGCAATACTACCAATCTGGACATTTCTTAGTTGTCACCTGAGCTTATGCCTCAGTTTTGCACTTGGCAAAATTGACCATTTGCTTCCTGTTTAAATATCCATGCTTTAGTTTTCAGGTTTTCAGGGTGACACCTCCTGTTTGTTTCCCCCCTGTATCTCTGCTTCCTCTCTGTCTCACTTCGTAGCTCATCTTAACTGGCCAGTAAATGTTGAGGTTTTCAAGGTTCAGTCTTAGCCCTTTTTTCATCCCATATACTTATTATATAATGGTTCTCAGCATTGAATAATTGTTAGAATAACTTTTTACAGTTTTATTGAGAAATAATTGATATAACACTGTATTAGTTTAAGATGCCCAGTGTGATTATTTGATATATGTATGCATTATGAAATGATTACCAAAATAAGTTTATATAATATGTTACCTCAAGTAGTTAGAAAATAGTTTTTAATATTCATGTAAGAATTGAATCGCCAGTCTATGTCTGACGCAGGATGCAGCATGCTTGGGGCTGGTGCATGGGGATGACCCAGAGAGATGTTATGGGGAGGGGAGGTGGGAGGGGGGTTCATGTTTGGGAACGCATGTAAGAATTAAAGATTTTAAAATTTAAAAAATAAAAAACTAAAAACAAACAAACAAACAAACAAACTAAAAACTAAGTTATACCGATAGATTTACATGAAAAAAAATAAAAAAAAATAAAAACAGTATAGTTTTAGTCATCATATCAGTTGTGTCTGACTCTGTGACCCCATGGACTGTAGCCCACCAGGCTCCTCTGTCCATGGGATTCTCCAGGCAAGAATACTGGAGTGGGTTGCCATTTCCTTCTCCAGGGGATCTTCCCAACCCAGGGATCAAACCCAGGCCTCTCGCATTGCAGGCAGACGCTTTAACCTCTGAACTACCAGGGAAGCCCCCATATTGTATGTTACATCACCAGAACTTACCATAAAACTGGAAGTTTGTATCTTTCGACCACCTTTACTCAATACCCCTGCCCCTACCTGCCACCTGCCACCTCTGATAACCACGAACAACCACTGTTTCTATTAATTTGATTTCTCTAGATTCCACATAAAGTGAGAAATAATGTATTTGTCTGACTTACTTTGGCACAACTGGCAGGATTTTTCTTTAAGGCTGAACTGTGTATATGTACCTGTGTGTGTATGTGTGCAACCACATTTTCTTTATCCATTCATTTGTCAATGAACACATCTGTCTTGGGTATTGTAAATAATACTGGAGTGAACATGGGGTAAAGATAAACATCTGAGATAGTAGTTTTGTTTCCTTTGTATATATACCCTGGAGTAGAATTTCTAGATCATATGGTACTTCTATTTTTAATTTTCTGAGAAACTTGTGTACTGTTTTCCATACTACCTGTACCACTTTGCATTCCCACCAACAGTGCACAAGGGCATGCTTTTCTTCTACAGCCTTGTACTCATTTATCAACTCTTGTCTTTTAGATGATAGCCATTATAACAGTTGTGAGGTGATATCTCATTGTGGATTTGGTTTGCCTTTGCCTAATGATTAGTGATGTTGAGTGCCATTTTGTTTACATTGGCATGTACATTTCATGTACACCATTTGAATATTTTCTTTGGAAAATTTTCTATTTCTAGTCAGGCCCTTTGCTCATTTTTAATTTGGATTGTTTTGTTAATTTTGATTATTTGTTGCTATTAAGTCATATGAGTGCCTTTCTATAATTTCTATAATTGTAACCCTAATTCGATGTGTGGTTTGCAAGTATTTTCTTCCATATATTGTCTTTTCATTTTGTTGATTTTTTCTTTTTCTGTGCAGAGACCTTTTAATTTGATGTAGTTCCACTTGTTTTTTTAAAAAATTTAAATTTATTTATTTTAATTGGAGGCTAATTACTTTACAATATTGTATTGGTTCTGCCACACATCAACATGAATCTGCCACAGGCGTACACGTGTTCTCCATCCTGAACCCCCCTCCCACCTCCCTCTCCGTACCATCCCTCTGGGTCATCCCAATGCACCAGCCCCAGGGATCCTGTATCGAACCTGGACTGGCGATTCATTTCTTATATGATATTATACGTTTCCATGCCATTCCCCCAAATCATCCCACCCTCTCTCTCTCCCACAGAGTCCAAAAGACTGTTCTATACATCTTTGTCTCTTTTGCTGTCTCGCATACAGGGTTATCATTACCATCTTGCTAAATTCCATATATATGCATTAGTATACTGTATTGGTGTTTTTCTTTCTGGCTTATTTCACTCTGTATAATAGGCTGCTGTTTCATCTACCTTATTAGAACTGATTCAAATGCATTCTATTTAATAGCTGAGTTATATTCCATTGTGTATATGTACCACAGCTTTCTCATCCATTCGTCTACTGATGGACATCTAGGTTGCCTCCATGTCCTGGCTATTGTAAACAGTGCTGCAATGAACATTGGGGTACACATGTCTCTTTCAATTCTGGTTTCCTCGGTGTGTATGCCCAGCAGTGGGATTGCTGGGTCATAAGGCAGTTCTATTTCCAGTTTTTTAAGGAATCTCCACACTGTTCTCCATAGTGGCTGCACTAGTTTGCATTCTGACCAACAGTGTAAGAGGGGTCCTTTTTTCCACACCTTCTCCAGCATTGTTTGTTTTTTGTTTGTACTTTAGGTATCATATCCAAAAAATCATTGCCAATACCCATGCCAAAAAGTTTTCCCCTGTGTTTTCTTTTAGGAGTTACATGGTTTCAGGTCTTAAATTTAAGTCTTTAACCCATTTCTAGTTAATTTTTGTGAGTTGTATAAGCGAGGGGTCTAGTTTCATCCTTTCGCTTGTGAATATCCAATCTTCCCAGTACTATTTATTGAAGAGAATGTCTTTGCTCTGTGGAGGATTTTTGGCTCCCTTCTCAAATATTGTTTGACTGTATATGAATGCATTTGTTTCTGTGCTATTGATTCTACTCAATTGGTCTCTGTCTGTTTTTATGCCAATACCATATTGATTACTAAAGCTTTATAATCTAGTTTTAAATCAGAAAGTGTGATGCCTCCAGCTTTGTTCTTTCTTAGGATTGCTTTGGCTCTTTGAAGTTTTTTGGGGTTCCATACAAATTTTAGCATTATTTTTCCTATTTCTGTAAAAATGCAGTTGGACCTCTTGATAAGGGATTGCATTAAATCTATAGATGGCTTTGAGTAGTATGAGCTTTTTAACAATATTAATTTGAATCCATGAACATGGGATATCTTTCCATTTATTACTTTTCTTCAGTTCCTTTCAGCAATATTTTATAGTTTTCAGTGTATAGATATTTCACCTATTTGGTTAAGTATATTCCTGAGTTTTTTAATGTTTCTGAGGCTGTGGTAAATGGGATTCTTTTCTTTATTTCTGTTTCAGTTAATCCATACTTAATGTATAGAAATTATATTGCTTTTTGCATGTTGATTTTGCATCCTGCAATTTTACTGTTTGTTGATTAGATCTAGCAGTTTTTGAGTGGGGTCTTTGGGATTTTCTGTATATAAAATCATGTTGTCTGGAGACAAACAATTTTACATCTTCCTTTCCAATTCTGATGTCTTTTTTTTTTTTTTCTTGACTGATTGCTCTGGGTAGAGGTTTTCGACTACAATGTTATAGTAGTGGTGAGTGTGGGCACCCTTTCTTCCTCCTGAACTTACAGGAAATGCTTTCAATCTTTCACCATGTGAATATGATATTAACTGTGGGCTTATTATATATGGTCTTTATTATGTTAAGGTACATTCCTTATGTGCTTAAATTGTTGACAGTTTTTATCATGAATCTGTTCAGTCTTGTCAAATGCTTTTTCTGTATCTATTGAGATGATTTTGTGATTTTAATCTTTCATTCTATTAAAGATACATCACACTGACTTATGTATGCTGAACCATCCTGTTTACTTATCCATGGATAAATCCCACTTGAAAATGGCATATGATCTTTTTGATGTGCTACTTAGTTTCATTTTCTAGTATTTGCTTGATAACTTTTGCCTCTAATATTCATCAGGGATATTGACCTGTAATTTTTTCTTGTGGTGTTAGCTGACTTTGTTATCAGGGAAATGTAGGCCTTGTAAAATGAGATTGTGATTGTTCCCTCTTCTTTGGTGTTTTGAAATAGTTTGCTAAAGACTGGTATTAATAGTTTACATGTTCGGTCAAATTTACCAGAAAAGAATTCTTACCTTGGGCTTTTCTTTCTTGGGAGCTTCTTGGTTACTGATTCAGTCTCCTGAATAATTACTGGTGTGTTGAAATGTTCTAATTCTTCATGATCCAGTCTTGATTGATTGTATGTTACTAGGAATTTATACATTTCTTTCAGATTCAGTTTGTTGACATGTGCAGTTGATCCTTGAACAAAATGCAAGTTAGGGGCATTGCACCCCCCTCACACAGTACAAAAAAATCTACAAATAAATTTTGACTCCCCTCAACCTGAACTATTAATAGCTTACTTTGGATTGAAAGCCTCACTGATAGCATACACAGTTCATTGACATGTATTTTGTATGTTACATGTACTGTATACTGTATTCTTACAATAAAGTAAGATAGAGAAAAGAAAATGTTATTAAGAAAGTCGAGAAAATACATGTGTAGTACTGTATTGTATTTTTTGATATTGTAAGCTTATGTTGAAGGTTACAAGATGAACAATCTGTCTGTCAATAACTGCATCAATATTTTCTTATATATAATATCTGCAGTGTTTTGAATATTACTAACACTAGACATCAGAATGGAAAGGTAATGTGAAAAAGAAATTTATGCTGATTTACATGTCTAATGATACATGCAGTGATAACATAGAAGCAGCAATATGATTTCTTGTGTAAGTAATACTATTGCTTCATGGTAACCTAGCCCATTTACTAGTGAATGAATCATTATAAAATTTTTATGATATACAGTGCTATAACTATATTCATAGTACAGTATTGGAAACATTGTTACATTAAAAAAAAACAAACCCCGTGATGATACGCTGATACACGTTTTCTCCAATTATGAGAAAGACACATTCTGTATGGTAAAGTAATGCTTTGAAAGCAAAGTTATAAAACAGTAAGAAAACTAACGCATTATTTGTTTTATATTAAGTTACTCATTACTCATCTTATTCCTATGTAAGGATAGATTAGTGTCTACATACATTTTATGCATTCATGACATACCTAACTTTCCTTAATTTTTTTTTGTATTTCTAGGCTATGTGGTTCATATGTGAGGTTTTGTAAGGTGTCACAAGTCTCCAAAAATTTTTCCAATATGTTTATTGAAAATACATGTATAAATGGACCTGTGTAGTTCAAAGCTGTGTTGTTTGAGTTAGCTGTAGTTGTTCACAAGTCTCTTATAATCCTTTGTATTTTTTTCATATCAGTTGTAATGTCTCTTCTTTCATTTATAATTTTATTGATTTTGGTCCTTTTCTCCCCCTGAATTGTCCAGTTAGAGGTTGGCCAATTTTGTTTATCTTTTCAAAGAGCCCACCTCTCATTTGTTTTTGTTTTCTTTTTTAGTCTTTTCTATTGTTTTCCTGTGATCATATAGATAATATAGTTTATTTCTACTCTAGTGTTTATTCACTTAGAGGTATTTAAATATAGTAGTCCCATCACGACCAATTAAATCAGAATTGCTGAGCCTGGGCATGAGATTTAAAAAAAACACAAACCGAAAAAACTCAGATCATTCTAATGTTCAGCCAGGGTTAAACACTGATCTAGGTGATCTCACTCCATTCTTGGCTCTTTTTTTTCAGTATCTGTAGTAGGATGACATGAAAAGATTTCTCTAGCCCAGACCACTCTTTAGTGCTCCCCCTTAATGTGTTCAACCGCCTACTCAATTTCCCTTCTAGAATGTCTCAAAGCAACCTCAAACTCACATATCTGATTTTCTTCCTTTGTCTTCTGTTGGAGAAGGCAATGTTAACCCACTCCAGTGTTCTTGCCTGGAGAATCCCAGGGATGGGGGAGCCTGGTGGGCTACCGTCTATGGGGTCCCACAGAGTCGGACACGACCAAAGCCACTTAGCAGTAGCAGTAGTAGCAGCAGTAGCAGTAGCAGCAGAATTAATAGACTCATCACACATCCCATAGACAGGTCAAAAACACAGGAATCATTCTTAGTATCTGTGTCTCCTTTTATTTCTATATCTATTCTACCATTAAGTCCTGCCAGTTTCATCTCTTAAATCCATTGTATCTTCTTATCTTCATAACCCGTCTCCTAGTGTACAACAACATCTGGTATCAAGCAGATTAGAGCAATAGCTCCTACTTGCTTTCTGGTCACATCCTTCTAATTCTTTGCACTATAGCAAATAAGTAACTGTTTTTAAATGGACATATAATTCTTCCCCTCACCTCAACAGATTAAAGCCTTTTCATAAAAGTGCATTACTATTAACATCAAACAGAATCACCACAACCTGGTCACATCAGTTTAGGTTTCTTTAGTTGCAAGCAACAGAGCTTGACTTGGGTTCACTTAAACAAGTGGAAATTTATGAAATGAATATTTAATGCCCTCAGAATTGACGGAAAGATGAAATAACTTGAAATCAGAAAGGAAGGAAAGCTACTCTGCGTGTGTTTGGGACATAGAGGGGGTGAAAGGATAGGAAATTGAAACAGCAGACATTTTTTCATATTAGGAGTAGCCTGCTCTGGATATAGCTTCTTAATTAGTTCAGTGATGAATGTATTATACAATCTAGGACACTTCTGAAAATGAAATGGAATGCTAATTATAATTATGCCAGGAAAATGGACATATCCAGGATTGTCTCAGGTAAATTGGAATCTCTAGTCAACCTAACAAATGATTGCAGCCCTGGGTGACATCTTGACCTCAACCTCATGAGAGACTCTGAGTCAAAAACATCTAGCTAAGCCAGTTTTGAATTTCTTACCCAAAGAGACTGTGAGATAATAAATGTTTACTTTTAAGTTGGTAGGTTTTAAAGTAACTTGTTGCTGCTGCTGCTGCTAAGTTGCTTCAGTCGTGTCTGACTCTGTGCGACCCCATAGATGGCAGCCCACCAGGCTCCCCCATCCCTGGGATTCTCCAGGCAAGAACACTGGAGTGGGTTGCCATTGCCTTCTCCAAGTAACTTGTTGTGACAGATAAAAAATATCCACACTAGGGTGCTGCTTCCCCAAGGACATTATTTGTGTTCCTTTTACTATTTTATATCCAGTTTTGGGAATAAATAGGTGAATAAATGAATCACTGATTTGAGTGTATCTTGAGCACCACTATCCTGGAATTACTGGTTCTCTTAGACTTAATTATACAGAGTCTTTGGGAAGTCATGAGCCTATGAGTATTTGGAAATAAGTAAAATTGGTAATTGTAAGAAGAAAACCCAAGATTTTTACCTGCTTGACTAGCTAATTAGATCCAGACTTTATTTTAGAGAGGGGTCTTATGTTTTCAATGACTGAATAAATGAATCAATCATACATAAACTTATTTTTAAACGATAAAAGTTTTAGAAAAGCTAACTCTGTCACAAACAGGAGCTACACTGTGAATAATGCAATTTGAAATAATATTGGGCATAGGGCTCAGCCCACTTTAACTAGACAGTAACCTACCACTTGCAGAGTTGTTTTCTATAAATGACTTCTACAGCTTTGGCTCCTTGATCTTCATGCAAAATTAACTTTACCATCATCAAAATTTTATGGTCTATAAACTAAGTCACTTCTGCCATGTGTCACCCATATGACACATTGAAGCATGACCAGAGAAGAGAGAATAAGTCATGGCAGAAATGAGAAGATAGTGGTGGATGTAAATGAAAAAACAAATGTGCATAAAGACATAAACAAAGGCATTTGAAAATTGGCATTCTGTTGCAAAGACTTTTTCCTGCCACTGTGGGAAAAATGAGTAGAAGCAAGGAGAAAAGAGACTCTAAGTTTACTTCTTCAAGACAGGTAAGCCAATTAGTGAGTAGAACCACTGTATTGGTTAGATACTGGCTAGATTACTTACCAACAAAGGTCCGTCTAGTCAAGGCTATGGTTTTTCCAGTAGTCATGTATGGATGTAAGAATTGGACTATAAAGAAACCTGAGTGCCAAAGAATTGATGCTGTTGAACTGTGATTTTGGAGAAGACTCTTGAGAGTCCCTTGGACTGCAAGGAGATCCAACCAGTCCATCCTAAAGGAAATCAGTCCTGAATATTCATTGGAAGGACTGATGCTGAAGCTGAAACTCCAATACTTTGGCCACCTGATGGGAAGAACTGACTCATTTGGAAAGACCCTGATGCTCGGAAAGATTGAAGGTGGGAGGAGAAGGGGATGACAGAGGATGAGATGGTTGGATGGCATCACCGACTCAATGGACATGAGTTTGAGTAAACTCTGGAAATTGGTGATGGACAGGGAGGCCTGGCGTGCTGCAGTACATGAGGTTGCAGAGAGTTGGACATGACTGAGAGACTGAACTGAGATTAGTTAGGAAACTGTAGCATTACTTTAATTTTATCATAATGAAGGAAAGCTCTCAATTAGAAAAGGCCACTGAATTCATTAAGGAGATTTGTCTGGTTTATTTCCATTTGTTGCTCATGCTGAGCAAACCAAATTTCAAAATGTGATGAACCCTTGGATAGCATGTTGTCATTAATGAAACAGTATTAAAAGGATTGAATTCATATGCCACCATATCTTAGAGATTTGTCACGTGATGCTAACTTTGAATGCCTGTTCCCTAAGGGAAACCTAACTACCTGAGTCATTTTGTACCTTGCAGAAAAATGCAGTGTTCAACCCCTCAAAGGCCTTTTCAAACTAAACTGCTTATGCTATTTGTGTTACATGCGATTTCTCATGAACCAGCATCACTTATGAGCTGATGCTGTACTTAAAAAACAAAAGCAAACTAGTTTGTCTTGCTGTTTCAAAATTGGAAAGGAAAATAGGCATAGTGAACCACAATAAACTTACAATTTCAAAATCTGATAGTTCATTCTCTTCAGCTCTCTTATCATGCTAAGAACTGAAAATTCAAACTACCCTGTATTAACTGACAAAACTTACAGGTTGTAAAACAAATTGCCATCTTAAAATCACTGCATTTCTAGAAAAAAAATACATTTTAAATGTCATATATTCTTGCCTCCTTTGTCAAAGATAAGGTGTCCATATGTGTGTGGATTTATCTCTGGGCTTTCTATTTTGTTCCACTGATCTATATGTCTGTCTTTGTGCCAGTACCATACTGTTTTGATGACTGTGGCTTTGTAGTAGAGCCTGAAGTCAGGCAAGTTGATTCCTCCAGTTCCATTCTTATTTCTCAAGATTGCTTTGGCAATTTGAGGTTTTTTTGTATTTCCATACAAGTTTTGAAATTATTTGTTCTAGTTCTGTGAAAAATATGGCTGGTAGCTTGATAGGGATTACATTGAATTTGTAAATTGCTTTGGGTAGTATACTCATTTTCACTATATTGATTCTTCCGATCCATGAACATGGTATATTTCTCCATCTATTAGTGTCCTCTTTGATTTCTTTCATCAGTGTTTTATAGTTTTCTATATATAGGTCTTTAGTTTCTTTAGGTAGATATATTCCTAAGTATTTTATTCTTTTCGTTGCAATGGTGACTGGAATTGTTTCCTTAATTTCTTTTTCTACTTTCTCCTTATCTTTGACAAAGGAGGCAAGAATATACAATGGAGTAAAGACAATCTCTTTAACAAGTGGTGCTGGGAAAACTGGTCAACCACTTGTAAAAGAATGAAACTAGATCACTTTCTAACACCGCACACAAAAATAAACTCAAAATGGATTAAAGATCTAAATGTAAGACCAGAAACTATAAAACTCCTAGAGGAGAACATAGGCAAAACACTCTCCGACATAAATCACAGCAGGATCCTCTATGATCCACCTCCCAGAATTCTGGAAATAAAAGCAAAAATAAACAAATGGGATCTAATTAAAACTAAAAGCTTCTGCACAACAAAGGAAAATATAAGCAAGGTGAAAAGACAGCCTTCTGAATGGGAGAAAATAATAGCAAATGAAGCAACTGACAAACAACTAATCTCAAAAATATACAAGCAACTTATGCAGCTCAATTCCAGAAAAATAAACGACCCAACCAAAAAAATGGGCCAAAGAACTAAATAGACATTTCTCCAAAGAAGACATACGGATGGCTAACAAACACATGAAAAGATGCTCAACATCACTCATTATTAGAGAAATGCAAATCAAAACCACAATGAGGTATCACTTCACACCAGTCAGAATGGCTGTGATCCAAAAATCTGCAAGCAATAAATGCTGGAGAGGATGTGGAGAAAAGGGAACCCTCCTACACTGTTGGTGGGAATGCAAACTAGTACAGCCACTATGGAGAACAGTGTGGAGATTCCTTAAAAATTGCAAATAGAACTACCGTATGACCCAGCAATCCCACTTCTGGGCATACACACTGAGGAAACCAGAATTGAAAGAGACACATGTACCCCAATGTTCATCGCAGCACTGTTTATAATAGCCAGGACATGGAAACAACCTAGATGTCCATCAGCAGATGAATGGATAAGAAAGCTGTGGTACATATACACAATGGAGTAAAAGAATTCATTTGAATCAGTTCTGATGAGATGGATGAAACTGGAGCCGATTATACAGTGAAGTAAGCCAGAAAGAAAAACACCAATATAGTATACTAACACATATATATGGAATTTAGAAGATGGCAATGACGACCCTGTATGCAAGTCAGGAAAAAAGACACAGATGTGTATAACGGACTTTTGGACTCAGAGGGAGAGGGAGAGAGTGGGATGATTTGGGAGAATGGCATTCTAACATGTATACTATCATGTAAGAATCGAATCGCCAGTCTATGTCTGACGCAGGATACAGCATGCTTGGGGCTGGTGCATGGGGATGACCCAGAGAGATGTTATGGGGAGGGAGGTGGGAGGGGGGTTCATGTTTGGGAACGCCTGTAAGAATGAAAGATTTTAAAATTAAAAAAATAAATAACTAAAAAAAATTAAAAAAAAAATTAAAAAAAATAAATGTCATATAGTCCACAAATGAAACTATAGCAACATGTGATGTTTTGTATTTTCTTTTGGTTAATAATGTCAATTGTGAGTAATTAATTTTTTCTAGGAAAAATTAAAACAATATTTCTCAATGAAATATTGTCACCTACTTGACTTATTTAATATTCCGTATTGTATTCTTCTGTAAAAATTCCTGATGCTTATAGCCATCCTTCCCATCAATGTCCAACAGTCTACTATAAGTTGTAGAAATGTTGCCAGCATGAATTTTGCTCCCTGGCTTCTTACCTTATTGAACATTGAAAGTAATTACTGCTAGTTTGAGAAATAGAAGCCATGTTTTCCCTATATAACCTTGCATCCCAGAATATTTTATTAGGGGTCTCTAAGACCACATTTTGCCTTACTTACACTCAAACAATTTTTGTACTTTGAATAGCTTAAACTCTGAATATGAATATTGTTTATCTCTGAGGAGAACATCGTGAATGATCTTTTTTCAATAATTGTATTTACTTATTTTGGCTGTGCTGGATCTTTGCTGCATGGGCTTTTTCTCTAGTTGCGGCAAACAGTGGTTACTCTCTATTTGCAGTGCATGGACTTATTGTGGTGACTTCTTGTGTTGCAGAGCATACTGTCTAAGGCATGTGGGCTTCAGTAGTTGTGGCACATGGGCTCAATAGTTGTGACTCCCCATCTCTAGAGCACAGTAGTTGTGGCACACAGGCTTAGTTGCTGCATAGCATGTGGGATCCTCCGAGATCTGGGATGAAACTCACATCTCCTCATTGGCAGGTGGATTCTTTTACCCCTGGGCCACCAGGGAAGCCTCATTGTAGATAATTTCTAACTAAAAGGATGAAGAAAGGAGGAGAGTAGGTAGGTGAAAAGGATGGTTAACTAAAACACCCTTCCACCTTGTCAGAATGTAATCTGAAATATGATTGGAGCACAGGAGAGGAACACTTTTGAGTCAACTTGGAAAGAGCAGGAGGCTCCAGAGAAAGCTCCACAAAATAAGATTGGACAGGAGGACGAGGGAGCAAAGGTGAGGAGACCGTTGAATGAGGTCAGGTCAGATGAATCAGTTGGATGAAAAAATAGTTTTGATTTCTAGAGCATTTTGGATTTGGAAATTGTGGACTAGAGATTAGGAGTCTGTGATACTTTTATAGATAAGAAAATGAAAGCCTGGGGCTTTTAAGTATTGGATTGGCCAAAAAGTTCTTTCATCTTTGAGTACAGATATAAAACCTATTTTTCATTTTCAGTAAGAACTTTATTGAACAATTGGAGAAGAGAATGGCAACCCGCTCCAGTATTCTTGCCTAGAGAATCCCATGGACAGAGGACCCTGGTGAGTTACAGTCCATGGGGTCGCAGGGAGTCGGACACAACTGAGTGACTGATGCATACTTATTGAACAATGTGCTCACTAACCAAATAAAAATGTTGGCAAATCCAATAATTTACTGGTTAGGAGCTCTATTAGCTTCTTGGAAAAGGGATACATGATTCAGGTAGTGATTATAGAAGACGAGGAAAAATTAAGAATATTATTGCCAATCAAAAACTACCATACAAATAACCTGACATAGCCAATTGATTCAGTCTGTTCTGGTAATACTTTTTTTTTTTTTAACTGGAGTAGTATTGAATTGTGATTAAGAGTACAAGAGCTGAGAACAGACTTGTGGGCACAGCAGGGAAAGGAGACGGTGGGATGAACTGAGAGCATAACTTTGAAACGTATACCTTCAGTTCAGTTCAGTCGCTCAGTCATGTCCGACTCTTTGCGACCCAATGAATCGCAGCACGCCAGGCCTCCCTGTCCATCACCAACTACCAGAGTTCACTCAGACTCACGTCCATCGAGTCAGTGATGCCATCCAGCCATCTCATCCTCAGTCGTCCCCTTCTCCTCCTGCCCCCAATCCCTCCAGCATCAGAGACTTTTCCAGTGAGTCAACGCTTCGTATGAGGTGGCCAAAGTACTGGAGTTTCAGCTTTAGCATCATTCCTTCCAAAGAACACCCAGGGCTGATCTCCTTCAGAATGGACTGGTTGGATCTCCTTGCAGTCCAAGGGACTCTCAAGAGTCTTCTCCAACACCACAGTTCAAAGGCATCAATTCTTCGGCTCTCAGCCTTCGTCACAGTCCAACTCTCACATCCATACATGACTACTGGAAAACCATAGCCTTGACTAGACGGACCTTAGTTGGCAAAGTAATGTCTCTGCTTTTCAATATGCTATCTATGTTGGTCATAACTTTTCTTCCAAGGAGGAAGCATCTTTTAATTTCATGGCTGCAGTCACCATCTGCAGTGATTTTGGAGCCCCCAAAAATAAAGTCTGACACTGTTTCCACTGTTTCCTCATCTATTTCCCATGAAGTGATGGGACCAGATGCCATGATCTTCATTTTCTGAATGTTGAGCTTTAAGCCAACTTTTTCACTCTCCTCTTTCACTTTCATCAAGAGGCTTTTTAGTTCCTCTTCACTTTCTGCCATAAGGGTGTTGTCATCTGCATATCTGAGGTTAGTGATATTTCTTCCAGCAATCTTGATTCCAGCTTGTGTTTCTTCCAGCCCAGCGTTTCTAATGATGTACTCTGCATATAAGTTAAATAAGCAGGGTGACAATATACAGCCTTGACGTACTCCTTTTCCTATTTGGAACCAGTCTGTTGTTCCATGTCCAATTCTAACTGTTGCTTCCTGATCTGCATACAGATTTCTCAAGAGGCAGGTTAGGTGGTCTGGTATTCCCATCTCTTGAAGAATTTTCCACAGTTTATTGTGATCCACACAGTCAAAGGCTTTGGCATAGTCAATAAAGCAGAAATAGATGTTTTTCTGGAACTCTCTTGCTTTTTCGATGATCCAGCAGATGTTGGCAATTTGATCTCTGGTTCCTTTGCCTTTTCTAAAACCAGCTTGAACATCGGGAAGTTCATGGTTCACCTATTGCTGAAGCCTGGCTTGGAGAATTTTGAGCATTACTTTACTAGCCTGTGATATGAGTGCAATTGTGCGGTAGTTTGAGCATTCTTTGGCATTGCCTTTCTTTGGGATTGGAAGGAAAACTGACCTTTTCCAGTCCTGTGGCCACTGCTGAGTTTTCCAAATTTGCTGGCATATTGAGTGCAGCACTTTCACAGCATCATCTTTTGGGATTTGAAATAGCTCTACTGGAATTCCATCACCTCCACTAGCTTTGTTCATAGTGATGCTTTCTAAGGCCCACTTGACTTCACATTCCAATATGTCTGGTTTTAGATGAGTGATCACACCATCGTGATTATCCAGGTCGTGAAGATCCTTTTTGTACAGTTCTTCTGTGTATTCTTGCCACCTCTTCTTAATATCTTCTGCTTCTGTTAGGTCCATACCATTTCTGTCCTTTATTGAGCCCATCTTTGCATGAAATGTTCCCTTGGTATCTCTAATTTTCTTGAAGTGATCTCTAGTCTTTCCCATTCTGTTGTTTCCCTCTATTTCTTTGCATTGGTTGCTGAAGAAGGCTTTCTTATCTCTCCTTTCTATTCTTTGGAACTCTGCATTCAAATGGGTATATCTTTCCTTTTCTCCTTGGCTTTTTGCTTCTCTTCTTTTCACAGCTATTTGTAAGGCCTCCCCAGACAGCCATTTTACTTTTTTGTATTTCTTTTCCATGGGGATGGTCTTGATCCCTGTCTCCTGTACAATGTCACGAACCTCATTCCATAGTTCATCAGGCACTCTATCTGTCAGATCTAGGCCCTTAAATCTATTTCTCACTTTCACTGTATAATCATAAGGGATTTGACTTAGGTCATACCTGAATGGTCTAGTGGTTTTCCCTGCTTTCTTCAATTTAAGTCTGAATTTGGTAATAAGGAGTTCATGATCTGAGCCATATACCTTACCACATGTAAAATAGATAGCTAGTGGGAAGTTGCTGTGTAACACAGGGAGCTCAACCCAATGCTCTATGACAGCCTAGAGGAGTTGGGATGTGGGGGCAGGTTGGTTTGGTGGGAGGGAGGCTCGAGAGGGAGGGGAGGATATATGTATACTTATGGCTGAATCACACTGTTGTATGGCTGAAACCAACACAACATTGTAAAGCAATTATCCTCCATTTTAACAAAAAGTACAGGAACTGCACTACCTAGAGTTGCCTCCCTATTCTACCACTTACTAACTCTGTAACCTAGAGCAAGTTACTTCATCTTTCAGTTCCTAAGTTTCTTTGAAATGGGGATAATGCTGGTTGTTGTAATGGTTAAATGAGTTAATATATTGAAATACTTAAAAGAGTGTCTAGCACATAATTAAGTACTTACTGAAGTCAATGCATATTTATTCATTCATATTATTACCGTTGGAATTCCCACTCTAATTCTAACTATGAACCAGGAGAAAAATCTATGTTGCTGAATCTCACTTTGCCTACCTTTTGATGCATCTTTTCTTTTTTTAAATATAAATTTATTAATTTTAATTGGAGGTTAATTACTTTACAGTATTGTATTGGTTTTGCCACACATCAACATGAATCTGCCACAGGTATACATGTGTTCCCCATCCTGAACCCCCCCTCCCTCCTCCCTCCCTGTACCATCCCTCTGGGTCGTCCCAGTGCACCAGCCCCAAGCATCCAGTATCATGCGTTGAACCTGGACTGGTGATTCATTTCATGTATGATATTATACATGTTTCAATGCCGTTCTTGAGGAGACCCTAATATATACATTTTTAACCTAAGGAAAGGCTAAAGAAAGAAGGTAACATTATTCATACTTGAAAAACAGATTTGTGAAAACTATTTTATTTGGGGAGATTCTTTTAAAATATATTTCTTATATCAACTCAAATTATTTTGCTACTTTGAAGAAAATGTTAAATATTAATATGTCTTAAGAGGTGACCAAAGTGTGAGGTCACCTTAAAAAAAAAAAAAGATAAGCTTTAATTGGCAACAGAAGTAGTTGGATCTCCTGGATTGCTGTCGGCTTGTGTTCAGTTGAGGCCATCACAAATGTTAAAAAATGAGAACTTAGAAGCATTGGGCTACAATGGCATTTTTAAAAGAATTTTACTAATATGGCTAATTCAGATCTATGGTTTTATTTCTCCTCTCCCTCCCCTTCAGAATCCTAGAAAGTAAAACCCAGTAAACAAATGTTATTGTCAGTGACCTTGAGAAAGAGGTTAAATGCAAATTGCTCAATTTTTCTCAAGTTCCAAATGGAAGAGAAGGAGGGACACGAGACAGTTTTTCTTTTCCAGTCTCATTAAGAGTGTCTTCTGGGGGTTGCAAATTAAAATAGCCTTTTGTTCAATTTGTGAAAGATTCTGGTATGGAAATCTAGGGCCATGGTTGACTTTTTAATATTTCTTTGACCCCAAAGGGCTAATATTCTCACTGCATTTTAGTTCAGCCTCAGCTCTCCCTGCCTCTTGTGACAGTATCTCAAGTTTTACAGCTGTGACTACGTTATTAAATGAGAATGCCAAGCAAAGAGAGGCACATGCCAGTCAAAGCAGCACTGAACTCAGATGTCAAAGTTATAGCAAGGAAATGAAATAAGGTCTTTGACTGTTTCCCAGTTGTTTTGTCCTTGGGCCTGTGGTGGTTTTCTTACTGTGTTAAATCATATTTAATTACTGAGACATGATATAAATTGAAATATTTTAATAATATGAATGATTGAATGTTAAAAAATTTTTTTCCTCTTAGAATTGTAATTATTTTGGTAAAATACTTATTTGCCTCATCTCAACTTCCAAATGTAGGTTTGACAACTTACTGGTGAAAGAACTGTTATTCCCCCATACTCCTCTCTCATTACCCCATAGGTAGCCATTTTAATGTTTTTTTTTTTCAATCTGTAGTGCTCTTTGCATATGTCAATTTAATTTATTATAAATATTATTTAAAAATCTAAATCATTTATTTTTTCTCCAGCACCATATATTTAGAAACCTTCATGTTGTCAAAATATTTTTTTTCAAATTCTCACATTCTAGTCCTTATTAAAGTGAAATCTATGTTATCTGTTGAAGATTTCTGAAAAACCTTTCCTGCCTGAAAATAACTTTCATTGATGCCCAATCATTGACTTTATTTCAAATCATATTTTGAAAGATGAATAAACCGAGTTTCCCTCTGTTTATAGAATATTAATTGACTAAAGTTATATCTAGGACAAACATTTTCCCTTTGCCTTTGAAAGTGAAAGCCACTCAGTTGTGTCCAACTCTTTGTGACCTCATGGACTATAGCCTGTCAGGCTCCTCTGTCCATGGAATTCTCCAGGCCAGAATCATGGAGTGGATAGCCATTCCTTTCTTCAGATCTTCTTGACCCAGGGATCAAATCCAGGTCTCGTGCATTGGAGGTAGATTCTTTACCATCTGAGCTACCAGACAAGCCCTTGGAGATTGTTATTAAATCTTTTGTTAAGGGTAGAGTTAACTATACTCCTCAGGTCAAGGCACACAGTTGGCCAATTACTGTCCCTCACTTGTTTTTTGTTTTTTTTTTTTTTGGTCTCGTTATTTTCCTTTTTTCTCTCCAGTTTCTACTCCCAAACTTATCCCCTGGGCACATTGGATTGGTAAGGTCTACCCTTTCTTTCTGTGTGCTCTACAAAACTTACATTGTTTTGTGTGTATGAATTTTTAATAAAAATAATAACATGATGCATCTCATTTTCTTTCTTCTTTTTTAGCACCATAATTTTTTATATTCTATTCATGTTGCTATGTGTACATCTACTCTACTGCTTCAAACTGCTGCATAATCCATTGTAAGCATTCATCATGTTTTACTTACTCATTCCCCTGGTATGAAACAAAGATTATCTCCAACTCCTTGCAACCCTGAACAATGTTGTGATAAACATTCTTATACATGTCTTCTTAGAGATGGTAAGAGAATTTCTCTGGGATCTATAGCCATAAGTGAGAATTGTGAATCAAGTTGTATCATTATACTTAATCATTCTCAGCACTGCCAGATTCCTTTCTAGAATAGTCACACTTGTCTATACTCTCTATTATCCTATGTCCATTAATACATGGAACTATCCAGCTATGGCATATTGTGTTTTCCATAGATTGCAGTAGTATCTCCCATCCCACATTCCTCTCTAGAAACTGGGCACTTAACGTCAAAAAGTCCAGTTTGCCTCCCCTTCAATGTAGGGAGGCTTTTGTGAGTGTTTTGGTCAAAGGTAATATTTTAAAAGTAATATTTTTATTAATAATATATTAAAAGTAACTTTTATATTAAAAATGTGAGTTTTGAGATCAGATTATGAAAGATGATTCAGATTCTCTTGGTTGGTAGAAGACATGCCATGGATCCTTGAGCTTACCATGTATATCATCTGACTCCCCTGAGGCCATGCTGTGAGGAATCTCAAACTCACCCAGGTTATAGACCACAAGGGAGAAGGTCATATGAGGAAAGAGTGAGATGTCTCATCTCCTGGTTTCTCTAGTTCCAGACACCTTTTGACCCTAGGCCAGAACCTCTCAGCCAAATTGGTTCCTGAATCCCTGTACCACAAAGACTGTGAAAAATAATAAAATGGTTGTCATTGTTTGGAGCAACTAATTTTTGTGGTGAGTGAGTGAAGTCATTCAGTCATGTCCGACTCTTTGCGACCTGGTGAACTGTAGCCCACCAGGCTCCTCCGTCCTTGGGATTCTCCAGGCAAGAATACTGGAGTGGGTTGCCATTTCCTTCTCCAGGGGAATTTTTGTGGTAAATTGTTATATAGCAGTAGTAACAGGAATGACAGTTTTCTAATTTTTGCTAATCTGATATAAATGTAAAGTGTTTAATTTCTGTATTTACTAGGGAGCTTGAGCATCTCATGCTTCACTTAATCATTTTCTTGAATTAATTGCCTGCTCAATTTATTTGCCCATTTTCTTTTGGGTCCTTGTTTAGAAGGTGTTCCTTTCATATTCTAGCTGTTAGTCCTGCTAATTTTAGACATTTTATTTTCTGCTCTTCTGTCATCTGTCTGCTAACTCTGTCATTGGACAAAATCCTTCTGTTGTTGTACAAGCATAGTTCTGTACAATATTAGGAATTCCATCAGTTTGGAATGATAGCTTTGCTGGGTAGAATATTCTAGGCTGCAGGTTTTTCCCTTTAAGTACTTTAAATATATCATGCCACTCCCTTCTGGCCTGCAATGTTTCTGCACACAAAAAAAAAATCAACTGATAGTCTTACGGGGCTTCCTTTGTATGTGACTGGTTTTTTCTTGCCTTAAAAAATCTGTACCTTTGCTACTTTTATTATGATATGTCTTGGTGTGGGTCTCTGGATTCATCTTGTTTGGAACTCTCTCTGTTTCTTGTACTTGGATATCTCTTTTCTTCTTCATGTTTAGGAAATTTTCAGCCATAATTTTATCAAATATGTTTTCAACACTTTTCCTTGTTGGACTGCTACAATGCAAATGTTGCTATGCTTGATGATGTAACAGAGCCCCCTTAAACTCTTCTCAGTTTTAAAAATTTGTTTCTGATTATGTGATTGCATCTTGAGAGTCCCTTGGACAGCAAGGAGATCAAGCTGGTCAATCCTAAAGGAAATCAACCCTGAATATTCATTGGAAGGATTAATGCTGAAGCTGAAACTCCAATACTTTGGCCACCTGACACAAAGAGCTGATGCATTGGAAAAGCCTCTGATGCTGGGAAAGATTGAGAGCAAGTGGCAAAGGAGGTGGCAGAGGATGAGATGGTTGGATGGCATCACTGACTCAATTGCCCTGAGTTTAAGCAAACTCTGGGAAATAGTGAAGGACAGGGAAGCCTGGCATGCTGCAGTCCATGGGGTTGCAAAGAGTCGGATATGACTGAGTGACTGAACAACAGTGTGATTGTGTCATTTTTCCATTATTCTATCTTCAGATCACTTACACATTCTTCTTTATCCCCTTATTATTGTTTAGTTGCCAGGTCATGTCCACCTCTTTTGAGATCTCATGGATTGTTGCCTGCCAGGTTCCTCTGTATTACCCGATCTGCTATTAATTCCTTCTAGTGTGTTTTTCACTTTGGCTATTGTATTTTTCTTCTCTGATGAGTTATTTTTTTATATATTTTCTTTTTTAAAAAATTTATTTATTTATTTTTATTTTACTTTACAATACTGTATTGGTTTTTGCCATACATTGACATGAAATCCACCATGGGTGTACATGGGTTCCCAATCCTGAACCCCTCTCCCACCACTCTCCCCATATCATCTCTCTGGGTCATCCCAGTGCACCAGCCCCAAGCATCCTGTATCCTGTATCGAACCTAGACTGGCGATTCATTTCTTACATGATAGTATACATGTTTCAATGCCATTCTCCCAAATCATCCCACCCTCTCCCTCTCCCATAGAGTCCAAAAGTCTGTTCTATACATCTGTGTCTCTTTTGCTGTCTCGCATACAGGGTTATCATTACCATCTTGCTAAATTCCATATATATATGTTAGTATACTGTATTGGTGTTTTTCTTTCTGGCTTACTTCACTCTGTATAATCGGCTACAGATTCAAATGTATTCTTTTTAATGGCTGAGTAATACTCCATTGTGTATGTGTACCACTGCTTTCTTATCCATTCGTCTGCTGATGGACATCTAGGTTGCTTCCATGTCCTGGCTATTATAAACAGTACTGCGATGAACATTGGGGTACATGTGTCTCTTTCAATTCTGGTTTCCTCAGTGTGTATGCCCAGCAGTGGGATTGCTGGGTCATAAAGCAGATCAATTTCCAGTTTTTTAAGGAATCTCCACACTGTTCTCCATAGAGGCTGTACTAGTTTGCATTCCCACCAACAGTGTAGGAGGGTTCCCTTTTCTCCACATCCTCTCCAGCATTTATTGTTTGTAGACTTTTGGATCGCAGCCATTCTGACTGGTGTGAAATGGGATCTCACTGTGGTCTTGTTTTGCATTTCTCTGATAATGAGTGATGTTGAGCATCTTTTCATGTGTTTGTTAGCCATCTGTATGTCTTCTTTGGAGAAATGTCTATTTAGTTCTTTGGCCCATTTTTTGATTGGGTCATTTATTTTTCTGGAATTGAGCTGCAGAAGTTGCTTGTATATTTTTGAGATTAGTTGTTTGTCAGCTGTTTCATTTGCTATTATTTTCTCCCATTCTGAAGGCTGTCTTTTCACCTTGCTTATATTTTCCTTTGTTGTGCAGAAGCTTTTAATTTTAATTAGATTCCATTTGTTTATTTTTGCTTTTATTTCCAGTATTCTGACTCCTTGTTAAAATTCTCATTGTGTTCATCTCTTCTTTTCCATAGTTCTGTTAGCATTCTTATTACTAATGCTTTGAACTCCATGGTAAATTACTTCTCTCTGTTTTATTAATTATTCTCTTGAACTTATTTTTCTTATTCTTTGGTTTGAAGCAACTTCCTCGATCATCTCATTTTGCTTAACTTTTTCCTCTCTATGAAATTAGGGGAAACAGTTACCTATCCTGGTCTTGAGAGGGTGTTGTTGTGTGGGCACATCCTTATATGGTCTGTGTATGCCCAGTGGCTTTGGTGGGAGACCTGGATCTGAAGTGGGCATGAGTCATGTCTTCCCTTAGGGTTTGATGGCAGCTATCACCTTGGTGATAGGTGGGGATGGAGGGGCTAAAGCCAGAGCCATGCCTGAGCCTGGGCTTCTCCTCTGCTTGGTGACCTACAGTGCCCTGCTGGGGGCTAGGTTTGGGTGCCAAGTTGTGGGAGAAGAAGCCCTGAAAGTCAGATCTAAGCTGGTTCCATTGCAAGTGTGTGTTCTCCCACTTCCCAGCATAGGCACATTTGCCCTGGAGGGGAGCAGCATGGGAGCAAGCAAGGTTGGAGCTGGCACCTACTGTGGACCAGGACACCTATTGGTCCCAGCACCCATCACAGCTCTCAACAGCTCCTGTTCCTCTGCCTCTGGCAATACCAGCAATGGCTACCCTCTTCCCGTTTGGGTACTGTGCTGGGTCAGAGCTGGCTCTGTCCCGCATGGTTGCATACTCTTCTCAGCAGTGTATGACTTTGCCCTAGTAGAAAGTTGCACCAGAGCAAGGGGGTTGGAGTGGGTGTTCAGTGTGGCTGGGGTGAGTGCTGGACCAGTTGGGGCAAATTGGCTGGAGTCCCCAGCAGTTTCAGTTGGCTTCCTCTGTGTTGTTTTGCCAACCACTAAGGATGTGCTTGCTCTTTGTGAGTGGACTCTAGGTCTCTCTCAGCCCTCCTGCGAGCCCCACTAATCTTCAGTCAGCCAAGTGGACTCATCTTCCCAGTGTGAGGCCCCAGGGCTGGCATGCCCAATATGTGGGTCCAACTGCTCACACCCTAGGGGAGATCACCAAGCTGTGGTGTCCCCCTCCTCTTCTGCGTTCCCTCTCAAGAGCACAGGTCCTGAGCTGATTCCTTCTCCTCCCCTCTTACTTGGCTCTGTGGATCTTTCTTTCCAGGCTCACTTGTGTAAGAGTCTTTCTGGCAGCTTCCAGTTTGTTTTCAGTGAGAACTGCTCCACATGTTGATGTATTATTGATATGTTTTGTGAGAAGAGGTGAGCTCAGCACCGCCTACTCCACCATTTTGAGCTCCTTTCAGAATCCTTCATTTTGATACAATATTTATAAGTATTTTACCTTATAGAGTGTGCTTTTGGGGTTTTGTTTAACCGCTTGCCCATCCCAGGTTATCAGGCTGTTTTTTCTGCATTATCATTTATTACTTAATAGTTTACCTTTCAAATTTAGGTTGTTTATCCTTAGAGTCAAACTTTTATAAGGTGTTATACAGGAATTCAATTTAAATTTTTTAGGAAATATTTTTCCAATATTGTGTACTAACTGGTTCATCCTTTTTTCTTTGATTTGTGTATGGTGTCATCTTTATGGTGTATTAAGGACTTAGCTCTCTTATGACTCTCATTTGTTACACTACTGTATTTGTACATTCTTGCACCAAGACCATTTTGTGATTTTTATTCTGACATTTAGTTTGTCTTAATACCTAGTAAAGCAATTCCTTAGTCTTCTGTTGTCATTTTCAAATTTGACTTAGCTGTTCATAGACCGTTAGACTTCTATGCACGTTTTAGAAGAGGTTTATCAAGTTCATCAAAATAAATCCAGCTGGAATTTTGATGAGAGTTGATTTCAATACAGATAATTTTTGGGAAAATAGACGTATTTATAATGTTAAATGATGCCTTCAAGAGCGTGGATAGGTTTTCATTTACTCAGATTTTCTTTTGTATTCTTTCATTGAGTTACAAAAATTTTTCCTATAACAGTTCTTTGTATTTTTGTAAGGTGAAATCTTTCAGAATTTGGTGATCTTGTTAATAGAATTTTTTTTTCTATTTGGTGGTTTTTGACACAAAAATTCTATTGATATGTACATTTACCTTGCTGAACTCTGTTATTAGTTGTGAGTGATTTGGTTAATTTTCTTTATGAGATTGATCATATCAACAGCAAACAATGATAGTTTTAACTGTTTGCTTTATGAGAAGATGGGCCAAATTAATTTGACATTTTAAAACTCCTTCCATGGTGACTCAGAGTGTTAACAATCTGCCTGCAGTGTGGGAGACCCAGGTTTGATCCCTGAGTTGGGAAGATCCCCTGGAGAAGGAAATGGCAACCCACTCCAATATTCTTGCCTGAAAAATCTCATGGACAGAGGAGCCTGGCAGGCTACAGTCCATGCGGTCACCAAGAGTCAGAGCCAACTGAGCGACTAAAACACTTTCACTTTTCACTTGAAATACATTTAAAGAAGAATGTTGATTGCTCCAGAGCTTAGCGGTACTCAGACGAGAGTTTTTCTGAATCAAAACTGTTATATGAGGAAAGATGTATTTCCTATCTATTTTTCAGGAATAAAGGATAGAATTGACTATTCTGAGAGTTTCTTCAGTTATGAACTGTGGAAATTTAAAATATACTTTGGGATTTCTACTACATTTTATTTGATTTCAGCAGAGGCTAATTGAACACTACTATGTATTAGAGGACACACACACAAAAGGACAAAATTCCCTGTTCTAAAATTGTTTCCACACTTGAGGGAGAAGTTGGAGAAACAAATAATTAAACACTTACCTAACATTGTGAAAAACACTGTAGGGTATTACCTGAACCCAAAAGAATGCCAGACTTTCTGCTATTTAAGGAGGGTTTTGAGGGCATATTTATAAAATGTTCAGGTTTTTGCAATCCTCATTTTAAATCACATTTTCTTTTGGTTTGACCATGAAAGTGATAGGGAATCAGGTAATAAATCTTCTTAATTACTTTTTTGTTAATTTTCTAGATGACATTTATTAAAATTCTAAACAGCCCTTTCATGACTACAAACATACTATTGATTAATAACCTCTCATTAGAGATGGAGTAAACTTGGCTAGAGTTCATCTGAAGTTTTGAAGATTCTGCCAAACAGTTCAGATAGCTTACTGATACTTAACTTCCAGACTGGAGCAGATACAGAAGTTAGAAACCTAAAATAGCCAACTAGATGATTGTGATTGGGTTAGGTATGGGTGAAAGATTCATTTAATTGGAATTTTATCTGCATTATTCTACCAAACGTGCTATGATGTAAGATGTTACTTAGGAATATGCAGACAAAGTGAACTAGATTGGTGGAATCTATCAGTTACACCTAACAATTTAGGTTACAAATTGAAACCCTATCCCTATATGAATAGAAAATAGTGTAGGAAAGGGAACTTTCCAAATGCAAATTGCAGAAAAAATAGATAGCTCTGCAGAATAATTATCTCCAAAACTCATACCAAAGGATGCAGCAGATGATCCATTGAGTTTAGTCAACCATGTCATTTTTTTTTTTAATTTTGGGAAGCAGGGAGCCACACTATGTGGTCTGTGAGACTTAGTTCCATGACCAGGAGTCAAACCTGTACCCCTTGTAGTAGAAGTGCAGAGTCCTAAACACCTGTACCCCCTGTGATCTTCCAAAATTAAAAACATAAAACTTTATGAGTATTAAACCTTAGAATTGACCTTGAAGCACTCATTTGTTCTAATTGTTGAATTTTCCCATGTTTCATCACTTACACATGAGTTTCCTTTGGGGAACTGCGGGCATTCCACCACCTGGAGAGCTTGGCAGTGGCCTCCTCATGCTTTCCTTCCCCCAGTGTACTGTTAGGTACTTATGTGCCTTTAATATTAGTAATGTTAGATTAGTACTTAAAACCCTGTATGTCATATATAAAAAATATTCATTAGTGTACATCACATGAACTTGGAAACATCTTTACAAATCTTTCAAATGCTTTCAATGAATTTTTATGCATATATTCAGTCAGTCAACAAATGTTTATTTACCTTCCAATTAGTTGGCAGTAACACCTCATTTACACTGAGGAAGATATAAATGTATAAGCCAAAAACTTAATGATATTCTTTGCATAATTGAAGGATGAGATGTAAAAATAGTAATCATGGTTAAATAAGCACAGCCAATAATGCAGTGCTTCCTTTTAGAGCTATGTAACTTTGTGAGAGGAATTTTCCACTATGACAGTCATTTAAACCAAATATCTGAAGCAGCTGGCTTAAAACTGAATCACAGAATATTCAACCAAGATTTAAAAAAAATATCGCTCTCATTGAAATGCAATGGTGAGTGATAATTGTAGTGAAAAAGTAAAAAAGAGTATTAAAAATTAAAATATACTATTTATCTTAAAATATTTGACACTATAATTTATAATATTGCCTAAATTTTATAGCATGTAAAATGTATTTATATGCTGTTATACATATATAAAGTAGAAAATAAAAGGCTTCCCTGGTGGCTCAGAGGTTAAAACCTCTGCCTGCAATGCAGGAGACCTGGGTTCGATCCCTGGGTCAGGAAGATCCCCTGGAGAAGGAAATGGCAACCCACTCCAGTATTCTTGCCTGGAGAATCCCATGGACGGAGGAGCCTGGTGGGCTACAGTCCATGGGGTCGCAGAGTCGGACATGACTGAGCCACTTCACTTCATATGTATTTGGAGCGCATGATAATTTTTTTACTGATTTTATAAGACTGTAAGCTCTAAGAAGAAAGAAAATTTCTTCTGTTTTGTTCATTGACATATCTCAAGAGTCAAGGCCGAGAGTTAGCAAATTATAATCCACAGGCCCAAACCAGCCTGCCTACTGTTTTTGAGAATAATATTTTATAGGAACACAGCTACACTTACTCTATCACGTATTGTCTGTGGTTGCCTTCACATTATAATAGGGGAGTTGAATAGGTGTGAAAGGGACCATGGGACCTGAAAAGCTGGTCACTTACTAAGTGGCCCATTATAGAAAAAAATTTGCTGACCTCTAGTCTAAAAGAGGTGGGTGATCAATAAACATCTGTCCAGTGAGTAAATAAATTTTGTGAATGATCACAAAAGATTGGAGACTAGAGTTGAAGAGCTTAGATCTGGTGGCTTCTACAATTTAGGACCAGCTTCTGAGATGTTTATGCCTATTAGTTGTATTTGAATTGGGTGTAAATATGAAGAGACAGGGTTTAAATCTAATGCTTCTGCCCTTTTGCTAGTTACTTTATCAAAGAATAAGGGTTCCCTGGTGGCTCAGCTGGTGAAGAATCCACCTGCAATGCAGAGACCTGGGTTCGATCCCTGGTTTGGGTAGATCCCCTGGAGAAGCGAACGGCTACTCACTGCAGTATTCTGGCTTGGAAAATTCCATGGACTATATAGTCCATGAGGTCACAAAGAGTTGGACACAATTGAGAGACTTTCACTTCACTTTACTTAGCAAAGAATAGTTCTGAATTTCCTGTATTTCTAAGGAGATAACAAAGATCTCATGTTCTTCACTTAAATAGAACTTTTCCTTAAAGAAGTAGAGAATGATGAGAAAGTTAATTCTTCAAGTTTCTCTAGAGGCAAAGGTGATGGTCAAACCATTTAAAAATTGTGAAGTTTGGGCACTGACCAATTTAAATAGAAATTGATAGTAAATGACCTTATATCTTTACCATCCATACTATTGGATTCAGTTTAGTTCAGTCACTCAGTCGTGCCCGACTCTTTGTTTTAAAATGGCTAAAAGGTTCATTCGGTCTTTTTCATGTAAGATATAACTAAAATCGTATAGAAAATGGCTCTATAGGGCTGGTTTGAATTTCTCTCATGGTGTACGTGTGTGTGTGTGTTACTTGCCTAGTTGTATCCGACTCTTTACGAACCCATGGACTGTAGCCTGCCAGGCTCCTCTGTCCAAGGAATTCAGACAAGAATACTGGAGTGGGTTGCCATTTCCTTCTCCAAGGGATCTTCCTGAACCAAGGATCGAACCCAGGTCTCCTTGCATAGTGGGCAGATTCTTTACTGTATGAGCCACCAGGGAAGCCCCCTCTCATGGTGGAGAACTCAATAATTCACAAGAAAACCCATTCTATCAGTGGCAGCTCTGGTTCTTAAGATTTTGCTTCCTTGGATTGAGCCAAAATTACAATACTCTTCTTTGTTTAAAATTCCAAACTAGTGGCATATGATAGATACTGGGTTTTTTTTTTTCCCCTTGAGATATTATAGCTATTTCTGTTCTCATTTTTTTTTCTGAGAGAGACTTTTAAAAAGAAATGGCATTGTTACTATCATTATATTTCAAATTGTGGTATAAAATACTAATTCGATATACCAGATTGTAGGATGTTCAGTCAGTAGTTAGAAATTGGAACCACTGTGATAAAAACAAAACATGGAATCCTTCCCCTTTCATCTTTCAATAGAGTTAAAGTTTTCTCATGTACTTTAGGTATCTCATGTACTTGATATTTTATAGAATATTTGATATTAGAATGTGAGATGGGGATATATGTGAGTAGAATTTATATTTGAAGACATGTTATTACTTGCCCCATTTTTTAATGTCCTGGAAAGGAAGATGAAAATCATTAACATACTTAACCTCTGCTGAACTTGAACAGAGAAAAGCCCAGAGATTGTACAGTGTGTATTAGGATAATTTGACAAAATACCTTTTGGTTGAAAAGCAAAGAGCCCGGAGACCTACCCCCGGGGGAATAGTTGAATCAGTTACCCTCTTTGTAAGTTAGCTTTGGGAAATACCAAGTGGGGGCTATTTTACTTCCTTACATATATTACCTGTATTTTTTGACTTATTTTTAACTTTTATTTTCTGAAAATTGTTCAACAAGCATAAATTGTTTAATTTACACAATCAGAAAAAAATGCAGTTTTCATTTATGACAATAAGGACTTAGAGAACCTCCACAATCTTACCAACTCTGAAAGAAAATGGACAAACTACCTGAAGACGAACAGATATAAAAGGATGCATCAATGTTAAAAATAAAAATAACCCTTTCTATTACCCAGCTCTTATAAAAGCATAGCCATGAATTAATAGATTGGAAAATATTTATTGTTGTCTCAAAGCTACTTGTTAGGATGAAGGTTTATGGATGAAGTGATGATGGAGGAAATCTATTTAGACTAAAAACTGTTTTTCATTAAAAGCTCAGAGAAAACATGTTTTAATACACTTGGAAGACCATCAGCTGTAGCCAGTACCTTTGAGTTTCACATGTTTCATTTTGACATACTAATGTTTCCCATTTAAAAAACTAAATCAGATTTATTTAGATGCCAAAATGACCAATGAACTTCTGAACTTGCTGAACCTTCCTTGCCCATAGGTATACTAAGCTTAAACCTAACCAGACAGATGTTGCAATCCTATTTAAAGATGTTTCTGGGAATACTGGCTACTATTTTAGTTTCTTTATTAAGTCTCCACATTATTGGAAATGCTTACTTAATCAGGCTTTTCCTTATAGATTTTAAAATAAATTTTACAAATTTAATCTTTCTGCATGCTTGCGTAGAGTATGCATGTCAATAGCACCTTTATGTTGTAGGGACAGGAGAAAGTGACCTGAGACTGAAGGTCAGCAGAATCTTGACATAATAATAGGTGTGGAAGAATTGACTTCTAGAAAGTGCTAGAGTACCAGTGCTAGATCCAAGGGAGTATATGAATGCTTGTTAGACCAGAATTTGCAGTGTTGTTTGAGGATTATTGTTAAAGGAGTTGGAGCGTGCATTAATTTGGGAAACTCTTGCCTTCATGAGGGCATCTAAGTTGCTTATTGTTTTTCACAGAAGTGTGCATCACATGGCACTGAATCCAAGGGAGGAAAAAGGGTGACTTTAAATAAGACTCCGGAGTTTTCAGGTGGTGCTAGTGGTAAAGAACCTGCCTACTGATGCAGGAGACGTCAGA
This sequence comes from Ovis aries, assembly GCF_016772045.2. Classification (NCBI taxonomy): domain Eukaryota; kingdom Metazoa; phylum Chordata; class Mammalia; order Artiodactyla; family Bovidae; genus Ovis; species Ovis aries. Next base: position 21,572,677 of record NC_056080.1, on the reverse strand, counting down.
GGCGTGAGTTTGATCCCTGGGTTGGGAAGATCCCCTGGAGGAGGGCATGACAACCGACTCTTACCTGGAGAATCCCATGATAGAGGAGCCTGGCGGGATACAGTCCATAGGATCACACAGAATCGAACACAACTGAAGTGACTTAGCATGCAGTATGCAAATAGACTCTAGACAGGGTATGAAATAGTATTGAATTACATGATGAGACAGCCTCTTTACTATTTTCCTTCAATCCATCTAATTGCCTCAAGGAAGCAGTCTCTGTTTGAAGCCAGTGGATCTTTACAGCTTGTCTTGTACTTGCTAGCTTCCATATTTAGCAAAGAGAAAGGAGGCTTCAAACTAGGAGCCTTCAGCAGACCAAAGAATAAAGCTAGCATTTAATCTGATTGTTTTGTTTCACTGTAACTATTTTTCATGCTAGTTTCTATTCATCACAAATGCTGCTGATTTCCCTTTGTTTAATTTTACTTTTTAATGAAGTATAATATGCATACCTATAAATGATAAATCCTCACATTTCTGAAAGGGAATGCATTTTTGTAACCAGAAACCATATCTAAAAACATTGCCTAGATTCCAGACATCCCCCCTAGTCACTACTTCCTTCTGCCCCAAGGTTAGCACCATCCTAGCTTCTAACAATATGCTTCATCTTGCCCATTTTTGAAATTTATATGAAATATAATCATACAGCATGTGCCCTTTTGTAGCTGGCTTATTTTGTTCAATATGATGTTGATAAAATTCATTCTATTGCATGTCTGGCTTATGGATACTCCAAGTAGTCACTTAGTGGCTTCATTCGCTCTGTTCTGAAGTACCCAATCCCTCCTCCAGCTCTATACAGGGTAAAACCAGATTGAACCCGTCAACTGACAGAAACCAGAGCATTAATATTATTTCAGGAAACCTTTACACAGGGAATTGAGGGTTGAGGGGAAGGAAATTGAAGAGGAGGGACTCCAGGATACCTTGGTTAAGTTAGGCTTTCTGTGGCCTGATGGGTGAGTCTATTGGAAAAATTGAGAACATATATTGTGCTAGTATCTCCAGTTGTATGTATGATTTCAGAGGACAGTTTTATTTCTGATAGACTAGGACTTAGTCCTACCCTTGTTTCCAAATATCATGGACTTGAATAAAGGGACTCGCTTTTGAACTGTGGTGTTGGAGAAGACTCTCGATAGTCCCTTGGACTGCAAGGAGATCAATCCAATCAATCCTAAAGGAAATTAGTCCTAAATGTTCATTGGAAGGACTGATGCTGAAGCTGAAACTCTGATACTTTGGCCACCTGATGGGAAGAACTGACTCATTTGAAAAGACCCTGATGCTGGGAAAGATTGAAGGCAGGAGGAGAAGGGGACGACAGAGGATGAGATGGTTGGATGGCATCACTGACTCAATGGAGATGAGTTTGAGCAAGCTCTGGGAGTTGGTGATGGACAGAGAAGCCTGGTGTGCTGCAGTCCATGGTGTCACAAAGAGTCGGACACAACTGAGTGACTGAACTGAACTGCGTAAAGTGAAATACATCTATTTCACATTTGCTGATGAAGGAGGAAGGGGAGAAAGGAAGTAGTAGGTAGGGAAGGAGAATGGGAGGGAGGAAAGGGATTCTTGTTGCCATGAATTACCTCTTGGGGCCTCAGCCAAGAGCTGCTTTTAGCAGTTAGACATTACAGTGATCTCTCGGGGTTTCCAGAGATTTCACTCAGTGCTGCCTTATGAGTCCCAGGTAATATCTACGCCTTTATCTTTAACTCTCCTAGAGTTTGGCACACCATTAGTCTTGAAAGAAGATGATGATACTTTCTCAGAGACCAGTTCCTGTGATACTGCTTCCTCCTTGTAGTTCTGCCTCATTGCTCTTCTCTTTGCATGTTCTCCCTGGACTGACAAAAACCCAACCATATTTCTAAATGAATCTCACTTCAAATTTCTCTGAACTGCATTGTCACTAAATAAAAAGAAATAAAGCCAGTGTCTTCAACTATTTCCTTTTTCCTTCTCCAACCCTTTCCCCATCATTCACCAAGAAAAAATGTCTGATACTTGTTAGTTGTATTATGACTGAAATGAATTATCCTAAAAGGTCAGCTCTTCCAGTCTCCTGTTCATTTTGAACTCTTAGTTCTCACTATGTTTGTATTTTAGCCTGTCTCCTATGAAGGGAGTTTGGGGAGGTGAAAGGACCTTAACTTTACCTAGTCAAAATTCAAAATATATTGAATACCTACTGTGTTCCAAGGCCTGTGCTATATGATGGAAAATATATTATTTCTGAGATTTATATTACAATTAAGACTTTCAGAGTAAATGTGAATAGGGAGAAAGGTCAAGAGTTTTAATATCTGCTTCTCTCCTTTGCCTACTGCTTCAACCAGTTACAAGCTTGGGGAATGTCTCCTGCTCAGCTTTTAGTGGCTGGTTGCCAGTGCCAAGAGCGCTTGGGGGTACAGAAATTACAGACTTTTCACAGCAGGAATTCCATTGTTGTTGGAACTAATGTAGTAGGGAGATTCTGACACAGTAGGAAATTGAGTTATAAAACCAAAAGATCCCTCCAAGTTTAGGATGTAGTGATACAATGAATGCCAGTTGTTCAAGGGGACAAGCAGGGAGGGAACTTATGTTGGGTGGACCAAAACATTTGTTTGGGTTTTTCCATAAAATGCTATGGAAGAACCTGAATGATCATTTTTGCCAAACCAATATGTTCTTTGTTGTATAGTGCTTTACTGCTCATATGTAACTCTTACCAATGCTTGATTCTCATAGGTCACCTCAGAGAAGAAAACAAAATGATTGTCCCTTTTTAGAACTGAGGAAAGGCAGGCCTGCCAAGTGCTCATTAACCGTAAGTCATCAGATAATAACCACCATTACTAAACCTCTAACTCCCAGATGTTATTTCCTATTACTCTGCTACCATGGTCCAGAAAAGAAATCTAGAAGTGCCAAGTCTGAGAACAGTCCTATATGTTAATATTCTAGAGGAAGTCAGAAAAAACAGTAATAGCATAAAAAGCTTCTATGTCTTTTGGGTATAAAATAAGCCCTCTTCTGTGGTAACTTCCTTGAACTTCAAAGGTCTTAGGGAACAGTCAACGAATTGCATGCATCTGAGAGACTTTAGTACTTTTGATTCCATCTTACAAAATACTCTGAACAACATCCAAGACCCAATAGAGAGCATGTCCCTAGGTTGACAAAGGATTCATTTAGTATGCCTCATACCTTTTATGAGATTCAGAGCTTAATAAATGATTCTTGAAATTAACTGTATATGTTGAAGAACTGTTTTCATCACTGCTGTAAAAGAGAGAAGTGGACCAGACTTCACATAGTGAAATCTCGTCTCTCAAACTCTACCTGTAACTAGATTTAGTTGAAATCCATTAACATTTTCAAAAGATAGATTAACATTTTCAAAAGATAGATCTTATTGATCATTTTGTTTCAAAATGGAAAAGTAAGGTAGAAACCAGTTTTAAGGTATATTTTATTAAGCAAACATATTTTAAAAGAATGTCAGCTGAGTCTTAAATTAATCATGGATGAGGCAGACAAATGGCAAAGGTTGAGTGATGGAGTTAAAACATATCTTATTTCAGTAAATAAATTTTATCAAAAGAAATCCAGTTAAGTCAGATATAGCCACCAAAATAGCTGCAACAGCATATTTTACAAAGAAAGTCACAATGACAGATTGAAGAGTTTGATAGAGTTGGTGTTTTGTGCCTTTGAAACGGATGTTCTTATAGTTAACCTCTTGTAAGTAACAATAGTTCTGTGTTCATAATGCTACAGAGAACTTTAGGAAAGTAGAGATTTATTCTTTTCATGTGCTAATTACTTTAGCAGGTCTTTATTTGAATGTGCTGCAGTGGATTTTATCTATGGGTAATTTTTTTTAAGGCATAACAATTTTGAAATTGCCTTTTAATTTTATCGGTAATGAGGGTTAAGAGCTTCCCCTGTGGCTCAGCGGTAAATTATCTGCTTGCAATGCAGGAACCACAGGAAATGTGGGTTTGATCCCTGGAGGAGGACTTGGCAACCCACTCCAGTATTTTTGCCTGGAGAACCCCATGGAAGAGGAGCCTGGTGGGCTACAGTTCATAGGGTCACAAAGAGTCAGACACGACTGAACCAACTTAGCACACTGAAGGTTAAGATCATATTTTGCATCTGGTTCTGAATTTTATCATGACAGATTACTTTTTAGCAATCTACTTTTCTTAAGATAAATATACTGAGTGCAAATTTCTAAAGAGAATCTGATTTGTTTCCACATCCATACCCTTTTGTTAGCAACATTCATCCCAAACTCTACATTGGACAGAAATCTAGGTGAATCATTCTTTACTTTCTGTGTTTTTTTAATCTGTAATTTGTTGAAAATGTGCCTAGTTTTTACTGCTCTGCTGAGAATACTGATGAAAAGCAAAACATTAAAGCCTGTAATTAGCTATTTATATTTTTCTCCTCTTTTGCAGTAATGTCCTTTAAGTTTTCTCCTGGTTTGAAACTGGCAAAAGTACCCAGAATAATAGATAAGACTTGGAATGTGGAGATAAGACCAGTGAAAATAATTGAGGCACAATCATTCATCATTCAGGGCTATTTTTCTCTTCATGTTTAGTATCCAGTACATAGCAAGAACTATAAGGAACATGCTACCTTTTTGTCTTGTCTTCAAGATATAGGGACCTCTATATTTAAGAAACCCAAGGGTTACTGGGCTGAATGGGTAGATGGTAGCGTGAAGTGGACATGGCATGGGCTTGAATAGGCAGTTTAAATTCACACACATTCACTTACCATTTACTAGTCAATTTACCTTGAGTACTGCCTTAGTTTGGAATTCCTCCTAATGCAGACCCTGAGACAAGAGTCTGAGTGTGTTCCAGTTATATCCTGAGTAACAAGCCACTCTAAAACTTAGTGTTTTAAGACCAAGAGAGCATTTGTTTTGCTCCCAAATCTATAATTTCGGCATGATCCAACAGGAACATCTCCCTGCTCTCCTTAGCTTCTAACTGGGGCTAGACTCATTTGAAGACTCCTCCATGTGTCCGGTATCAGTGCTGACTGGAAACTGCTGGGCTGTCGTCTGGAGCACCTCCTCCTGGTCTTCCCATGTCACCGTTTGGCTTCCTTAGTGTGGTGGCTGTGTTTTAAGAGTGAGCCTCTGGAAAGAGCCAGGTGGAAGCTGTCCTGCCTATATCAGCTAGCCTCAGCAGTCATATTATGTGTCTTCTGCCATAATTACAGACCCACCTGGATTCAAAGGGAAGGGACATAATAGCTCACCTCTTGGTGGAAAACTGTCAATGTCATATTGTAAGAGAAGTATGTGGGCTAGGATATATGGATGCAGTCACCTTTAGAAAATACTACAAGGTGCTTGTGGGCTTCCCAGGTGGCACTAGTGGTAAAGAATCTGCCTGCCAATGCAGGAGACCTAAGAGACCCGCGTTCCATCTCTGGGTCAGGAAGATCCCCTGGAGGAGGGCATGGCAACCCACTCCAGCATTCTTGCCTGTAGAATCCCATGGATAGAGGTACCTGGTGGTCTATGGTCCAGAGGATCACAAAGAGTCGGACATGACTCTGCGACTCAGCACCCGCATACAAGGTGCATGTAGTTTATTTGAGAGATGGTCCCAGAAATCCTGCCGAGTTTGGGAAATGAGATGGGAAGTGAGAAAAGCCACTAATGAATATGTCTGTGAGCAGGTTATCACCAACTGGGCGCCGTCCCACCCGGAACCTTTTAAAATCTGCGTGGAACACAAATAGGGATTGCTTCCCTGAAGGGTAGACAGATGAAATATTCATGGACCAATTCCTGTCCCTCATTGCTTCAGGGCTGCTCTTGGACTGTGAGCTCCTCAGCTCTTCACGTCTACCTTGCAGAGTGTGGAGGATACTTGGGTAGCCAGAAGAATTCCTTAGACTGAGTGATACAGCTGCTTGATGTAGGAAGCTGTTGCTACATTTGGGGACCATCCACAAAGCTGTAGGTGACTTCTGTGGTGGGCCTGAGGGTGATGGATGAGATGTCAACAGCTTCAGCTGCTGAAACTCTTCCTAGTTTCCCACAGAATAGTATCTCATTACATTTTGTGATGTGGATCATAAAGTTGATACATAATCAATTTTGGCCTTTCCTACTGGTATTTTTTCCATATTTAACTTGAGTGTTAAAAAGAATATGATATGATAACACCAGAGTTATCAGAGGGCTTAGTTCTGGATTGCAGTGGGAATTCTCTATAGTCATAAAATTCTACAAACTTGTTAAAAATTGCTTTTCCCTTTCATGTGAATAAGAAGAATCTTTTGCCATTGTAAGTAATAAATCTCTAGCTAGAACTTGGCTAGTGTTGGGCATATTAAAAAGACTGTGAATACAAGATAGGGCCATACTCTTGGTTATTACTTGGGGATATCTGAGTAATTTTGTGTCAGTCATTTACCCTCTTGGAACTTCTGTTTCCTCATCTGGCAAATGGATAAAATGATACCTACTTCACAGAGCTTTTATGAACACTGTATCAGATGACAGTGACACTTGCCCAACTCTGGCAACATGAAAATACACGATAAATGTCAGATGGAGAAATGACAGGATAATTTATCCAGTAAGTAGCATTTTAAAAATGTTTATGGTTTCTTGTGCTTAGGTTCAATGTAATGGTCAATGTGCCGGATTTTCATATTTCAGTGAGCTAGATTTACCTTTAATGTATATGACATTTGGAGCTGAAGGTTTTAAGTAAAGAGATTTGGCTATTAATAAGTTTTGAATGCTTAGTGATGAGCTATTTCAAATCCTGAAACATGATGCTGTAAAAGTGCTGCACTCAATATGCCAGCAAATTTGGAAAACTCAGCAGTGACCACAGGACTGGAAAAGGTCAGTTTTCATTCCAATCCCAAAGAAAGGTGATACCAAAGAATGCTCAAACTACCGCACAATTGCACTCATCTCACACGCTAGTAAAGTAATGCTCAAAATTCTCCAAGCCAGGCTTCAGCAATACATGAACCGTGAATTTCCAGATATTCAAGCTGGATTTAGAAAAGGCAGAGGAACCAGAGATCTAATTGCCAACATCTGCTGGATCATCGAAAAAGCAAGAGAGTTCCAGAAAAACATCTATTTCTGCTTTATTGACTATGCCAAAGCCTTTGACTGTGTGGATCACAACAAACTGTGGAAAATTCTGAAAGAGATGGGAATACCAGACCACCTGACCTGCCTCTTGAGAAACCTATATGCAGGTTAGGAAGCAACAGTTAGAACTGGACATAGAACAAATAGGAAAAGGAGTACGTCAAGGCTGTATATTGTCACCCTGCTTATTTAACTTATATGCAGAGTATATCATGAGAAACGCTGGGCTGGAGGAAGCACAAGCTAGAATCAAGATTGCCGGGAGAAATATCAATAACCTCAGATATGCAGATGACACCACCCTTATGGCAGAAAGTGAAGAGGAACTAAAAAGCCTCTTGATGAAAGTGAAAGAGGAGAATAAAAAAGTTGGCTTAAAACTCAACATTCAGAAAACTAAGATCATGATATCTGGTCCCATCACTTCATGGGAAATAGATGGGGAAGCAGTGGAAACAGTGTCAGGCTTCATTTTGGGGGGCTCCAAAATCACTGCAGATGGTGACTGCAGCCATTAAATTAAAAGACACTTACTCCTTGGAAGAAAAGTTATGACCAACATAGATAGCATATTGAAAAGCAGAGACATTACTTTGCCAACTAAGGTCCGTCTAGTCAAGGCTATGGTTTTTCCTGTGGTCATGTATGGATGTGAGAGTTGGACTGTGAAGAAGACTGAGCGCCGAAGAATTGATGCTGTTGACCTGTGGTGTTGGAGAAGACTCTTGAGAGTCCCTTGGACTGCAAGGAGATCCAATGAGTCCATTCTAAAGGAGATCAGCCCTGAGTGTTCTTTGGAAGGAATGATGCTAAAGCTGAAACTCCAGTACTTTGGCCACCTCATGCGAAGAGTTGACTCATTGGAAAAGACTCTGATGCTGGGAGGGATTAGGGGCAGGAGGAGAAGGGGACGACAGAGGATGAGATGGCTGGATGGCATCACGGACTCAGTGGACGTGAGTCTGAGTGAACTCCAGGAGTTGGTGATGGACAGGGAGGCCTGGCGTGCTGCAATTCATGGGGTCACAAAGAGTCGGACATGACTGAGTGACTGAACTGAACTGAACTGATGTTTTAACACTATAAATAGGCTTGAAAGAATGATCCTGCCATTTTAGCTACCATTGTTATTGCCTGGGTGATTATGTGTGTGTCAGGGGGGAGGGTATGTACATGCATGTGTGTATGCATGGCATATATGCTCTTGTGTATTGAAAAGAGAAGAAAGGATGAGATAAAACCAGGCAGAGGAAAGAAGAAAATCTTACAGGTAGGATAGGGCTGAGGTTTGTGCTGTTCAATTGCAGATACAAATCCTCCATCTGCAATTGAAGAAGGTCATAGGGTTTAGGTGTGAAAGAGGCAAATAGGTTCATTAGCATGGAGCCATATACCAACAGCTCCTACCTGGAGAGAGATGAGATACATCTTCATTCTGAGAAATTTAGCACGGTGTAAATGTGGTTAATATTAAATAGCTTCACCAATTTAAATGCACTTTGGTATAATTTAAACCACCCACACAGTTTTCCTTTGAAAACACAAACATGTGACCCTCTCAGAATTCTCACCCACACTCATTGCTTGTGCTTCAGACTCTTGCAGATTCATTTTGCAACCTCTGAAGTCATCTTCCTGAACTCTTAGCCCTTTGAATGTCCTTAACTTTTATGACAAGAAAGTACTGTTTTTTCAATACAACTTTTCACTTTCACTTCTGGTACCAAAAAAAAACAAAAAACAAAAAACAAAAAAAAACAAGATGGTTTAAAAAGGCAAGTTCTCCGCTTTCTTTATTTTCTCACTTTTCCTTGGAGCATATTATTTCATGCTCTTCTAGGGGTTCCCTTTCCATGACCAAGGCACATCATGGGGGATGGGAGGCAGTGTCTCTTTTTGCATGATTTTGTGGGTCAGGAATTGAGGTGGGGCTTAACTGGAGTATTCTTCTGCTTACATGTTAATTGAGGTCACTCAGTGATACCAAGCTGGTAGCTAGTTTTGTCTGGAGGGTTCAAGACAACTTCACTCATGCCTGGCGACTTGGTAGGAATGTTCGGAAACATGGGCTCAGCTGAGTCACTTTCCCTCTCCATTCTCAGTGCAACTCCATGTGGTCTCCCCATCACAGTAGTCAGACTTCTTCCGTGATGGCTTAGGGCACCAAGAGACAGAGGTGGAAACTCCCAGGTCTCTTAGTGGCTGGGCCAAGAACTAACACATTATCACTTACCCATTCTTGTGATATGTTAAAATATGCCCAGGCTTGCTTAGATTCAAGGGTGGTGGAAATTGATCCCATCTCTCAATGGGAGAAATGTAAAACAATTCACATCAATGTTTAATCCATCATAGTTGAAACTATAAAATTCACCATTAGAATCTTTGTTCTTCTTAAGCCTAAATCTGTAGTGTAAGTCTCAAAAGAAAAATCACAGAAAGATCTCTTTTTTTATTAGAAAGATTTCTAATTACAGAAATGACTCATATCTTGCCATAGAAAACAGAATTTTAAGCCAGTGTATAAGGTCTCAATACACTGTATTAGGTCTCAATACAGTATTAGGTCTTAATACAGTCAGTTAGATCTTTATTTTCTTGGGCTCCAAAATCACTGTAGATGGTGACTGCAAGCCATGAAATTAAAAGACGTTTGCTCCTTGGAAGAAAAGCTATGGCCAACTTAGACAACATATTAAAAAGCAGAGACATTACTTTGCCAACAAAGGTCCATCTAGTCAAAGCTATTGTTTTTCCAGTAGTCATGTATGGATGGGAGAGTTGGACCATAAGGAAAGCCGAGCACCAAAGAATTGATGCTTTTGGACTGTGGTGTTGGAGAAGACTCTTGAGAGTCCCTTGGACTGCAAGGAGATCCAACCAGTCCATCCTAAAGGAGATCAGTCCTGGGTGTTCATTGGAAGGACTGATGCTGAAGCTGAAACTCCAATACTTTGGCTATCTGATGCAAAGAACCAACTCATTGGAAAAGACCCTGATGCTGGGAAAGTTTGAAGGCAGGAGGAGAAGCGGATGACAGAGGATGAAATGGCTGGATGGCATCACCGACTCTATGGACATGCATTTGAGCAAGCTTCGGAAGTTGGTGACGGACAGGGAGGCCTGGTGTGCTGCAGTCCACAGGGTCACAAAGAGTTGAACACAACTGAGTGACTGAACTGAACTGATTAGGTCTCAAATCCTGGTTCTGCCTCATTTAGCTGTGGGACTTGCAACAAATTGCATAATCTCATGATTTTCTTCATTTTGAAGAATGAAATGATAGTGCTTACTTCATACAGTTGAGAGGATTGCGTAAAGTAATACATGTAGAGAATCTTGGAATCGTGCTCGGAACATGATGAATGCTGTGGGAAGGAATGGGTTCAGCAACTAGTCTGTAATCCATTTCTCTCTTGTTACTGGGGGAACATTCATAGGAAAACAGGAAGGCAAAAGACCTGGCCTCATCTCCTTATGAACAAGCTAATAGGGAATCCCCTGGCGGTCCAGTGCTTAGGACTCCATGCTTTCACTGCTGAGGATCGGGGTTTGATCTCTCGTCAGATCCAAAAGCCATACAGCGTGACCCCCCAAAAATGCTAATAAATGATCTGGTGAATAGACTAGTGACATTGGTGAGGAAGAGAGGTCATGTCTTCAGACTGCTTTTGGCACAGTGTCTCTGGTTTAGGGTTGCTTATGGTAAACATACCTAGGGTCTGTGGATTTATGGGGCATGGCTCTCTGGAAAATGTCACATAAGCTATGTAACTATCTGGCTATAAATGAAGATGTTTCATAAACTAAAATATTGCCTTCTGTGCAAGGTAATTGTACACCCAACTTAGAGAACTCATCTTTGAACACAGGTCAGAGAGTGCATCTCTTATGTGGGAAGCAAGGGGCAGAGAACCCTGTCCTGGGTGTCCCAGCTTCATACCTGCCTCCCAGTGCTTGTATCCTTGAAATGGTTAGTAAAGCGTGTTACCAGCTAGTAGCTCTGACTCATATTTGGTCTGATTTGGTAATCTCATTCTTTGTGTTAACTCGTGCTCAAGAAATGTTAAGTAAAATGATGATTAAGATGATATACACTTTTTAATTTTTGTTTTTGTTTTTCCCATGGAAAAATGAGGGAGGAGGAACAGTCTTAAAATTTTTTCTGCCTTTTCTAATTTCAATTTAATTAAGTTACTGGAGGCCCATAGGGCTATATTTGAGGACAGAATATGTCACTCTCTCTTGGGAGTATCCATAGTGTCATGGAATGTATATTTGTTGTATTGTGGCTGTGCTCTAGTTTGATCTTGAACTGGTGAGCATATTTCAAATGATTCAGGGAGACCAGTTGTGGTATTAAGGAATTCAGTTTTCTCAATCATATTATGGTCTATAAGCTTAACAAAAATTCCAAAGTAAGGCCTTTAGTTTATTATACGTGTAAGTGTAGTTCCCATGTTTTCTACGTTGTTGATAATTCCAAGTGGTTTCTAATCCAAATGCAAGTTCTTTTTTGTCTTGAAATTTGTACTTACATTTGGGCATTGGTAGGCCAGAATTCTAAACCTTCCACTTGTCACAGACATACTGATGGAAGCAGCCCAGCTGCTTTAGATATGCAGTTTAGAGTGGTTTTATATTCATTTCTGAAACAATCATATGTGAGAGTTAGGAAACTCACCTAGTCCCCTGTCACATTTCTCCCTTTCTTGCTGCTGATCTTGAGTTTCTGAGGCTAAGGGCCTCTGCAGAAAATGCATATAATGTCTCTGCTTTGTCTTTGAGCTCACTTTATATCCGAAAGAAGTGGTGGTTATGTAAGGAGGAATTCTAAATTCCTTTCTTCTGCTGGAAGAGCGTCACTGGACAAGTGACCACAATTAAGCGTGGGTGGAATTGACACAGACAGTGCTGCAGGGTAGCACTTTGTTGGATGGCATGATTTCACGAAAAAAGTGAAGATTCACTAGGGATAAATAAAGGGAAAACTAATATTGTCACAAAAAGCTTCAAAACAAAAAGCATCTTGAATATATTGCACTGCAAGATAACAAAGAATAATAACAAAAAGTATTTCAGAGGTTTGCCTCATTTGACCTACCCAATGACACCAAATGATAGGCTGGGCAAAAAACGTTGAGTTTTTATCATTGAGAAACCAAAGCTGAGAGAGGTTGATACACCCCAGCTCACACGGTAGTGAGTGGCAGATTCTCTGTACCCTTAAACCATGTTTCTCTCTCAGAAGTCACCCCATAAATATCCTGAACAATTGATTGAATTCAACTGAACCAACTTTTACTGAATGTATCTACAAGGTAGCATTTTAGATGCTTTGGGGGATTAAAAAATGATTATTCAGATCCTCTTTCTGTCTTTAATGATCTCATAAGTTTGAAGAGAAAGGAAGTGACATTCAAGTAACCTCAATCAAAGGCACAATAGTGAGATATCATGCAAGTGACTTGATTTATTCAATTTTTAAATAATATCAATTAGAAACCCCATGTATGTAATGATAGCCCTTTGAATCGAGGGAAAAAATGGAATCGTTTGTACTCTATTCGCATAGATGCCAGCTCATCACATTAAGAATGATGCTCTTGTGTCTGAAAATGAGTGGGACTCTGGCTGAGTTTGCTGGTGCGCTTAAACTAATTCTAGCCCAGTATAATGAGTAGCTTCCCATTGAAATCTAGTATAAATATTTAGAGAAGAAATTGGACTAGCTGTTGCTAGATATTGTTATCACTGTATGAAGACTGGGTGCTTGAACTAAATGTGGCTTTGAAATGCAAGTTTGTCCTTATTATGTAAATTAGGACTCAGAGTTCTCAGCTGTTTTCCCTCAATACACACAAAGCTTGACTGCAAGGTCCAATGAGCTTTCATAGTCTTATCCAGCTGTCTTGGCAACATTAATTCCTGTAGAAGCCAAAAGAATGTGTTCTGGCTTTGCCTGGAATATTAAAAAAATAGAAAAACAAAGCTACACTTATGGATGTTGATTAAGATAATGGGACAGGGAGTTTGATGTGAAATAGCCTTGGAAGTAATGATATGATATCTTATTTAACCCAAGTTTAGTTTTATAAAATAGGACCTTATTCATGAATTTTAAGCCTTTATTATATACTAAAGTCTGGAAATTATGTTATCATTATAAAACCAGTCTAAATAGAGGCTTGGGGGTTGCATTCCAGGGGAAGTGTGCTATCTTCTCCTTGTCAGCTTAGTTCTTTTCTTCCATGTGGAAAAGATGGCTATCTCCATTTCAGTCTTTATAGCCATGTTCCAGACAAAGGAAGAAGGAAGGATATGTAACCCCACTTCAATCAGTCCCCTTTAAAGGGTTCTTAGAAGCTACACCTACAGACTTTTGCTTCCATCTCATTCGCTATCACTCTATAGTAGGCTGAGGTCTGTAGTCTTCCTTACTCCCTCCTTTTCCCTTCCCTCAATCTCTCCATACCTCCCTCTCTTTCTTCCTTCCTGTATTGCTACAATCTATAAGAAGGAGAAGGAGAATGAACTGGCAGTTTCCTCTACAGATAGACCTTTATTTCATAAATTATAGCTTCTTTTAAGCCTTAATGCATAAAAAAGTTTACACATGATGAGAGAAAATGATTTCTCTGAAGTTTTTGTAACAACTCCATTGCTACTGAAGATATGTACGTCTTCTCGATACATCTTGGGTTCGGATTGCTAGGTATCATTGGTTTTTCTTTTCTCTTTTTTTATTCTCTCTTTGTATTATTACTACACTTCAGGGATTTTTTTTCTTGTCCTATGACCAGTGTCTCCCAGAAAAATGAATGCCTTAGTTTCATTCTTGGTTGTTCCTAAAATACATTCATGTTTATTGTCTAATTTTCCTCTCAACGATCCTGCTATCCTGGAGCTAGCAGGATAAAAATTATCTTCCCAGTTTTATAGCTGAGGACACCAAGTCTCACAGTTTTAGTGGTCACTCAAGGGCATCTAGGTAGTAAGTAGTAGTAAAAAGACCTGGTATTTGTACCAAATGACTCCATCTTTAAGTTCATCCCTGTTTCCAAGACATCCAGTCATTTTGTTTTTGACAGGGCTTCCATGTGTCTGGTCCCAGTTGCTTCCGTTGCTCCTCCTTGGTGGTAACTACTAGTTGCTGAGCTTCCTCTACTTGCCCACAGCCCACATTGTTGTCTCTCAGACCATTTCATTTTTGTGACGTAACTGAAGACTGTGGTCCACTAATCCTGAACATGAACTTTTGAGATAGACTTGGAGTGCTGATATTTCCTTAATAACTTTGATTCCTATAGCTATTTATATATTTTGCCAGTTCACAGGGACAGGACCAAAGAAACTCAGGGCTTGGCTAAAAATTATACTGTGTGAAATGTCCGAAATTAGGCTTAGCCAGGGGAATTGCTGGATAGACTTATGACCTGTGTCATTTCCCCTGGCATGTTCCATGGAGATGACCATGTTTCGAAGGCTTTTACTGGCATAGTGGATTATGTTTCTTGCTGAGAAGAACGGATAACTACTGGATTGCTCTCTTACCAAAGGGTGGAAGTAAAATCAATCTTCTCAAGCCTACTTAGAATGATCTTCCAGCTCTCTGACTCCTGCTTGTAATTGGAATACTGGCTTTAAATGCCGCTTCAGGAATCAAGGAAAAGATAGGGATTGAACTGTGTTTTGCCTCTGTGCTAACATTCCTCTCATTGTCAATCAGAAGTTGAATGTCAAAAGAGGACAGGGACTGAGAGATGATAAAACAGTACTACTAGTCATGGGAAACAAATTTAAGAGATGATCTTCACCAAACTCGCCTTCAGTATGTGTATGGCATACTTTGCATCTATTTCCTGGAAATTTCTGGAGTATGCTTTAAGTTTTCCTGGAATATGAGATGGTGTTTATGAAGGGCATCCTCTTCATCATACTGCACATTGTGTTTTCTTCCTTCCAGGCATGAAGTGGAGTATGGTGATAAATATGGTTGTCTGTTTTCATGAAATAGTGATAGTTCCAGTGTCTCTAACTATACTAGAGTTAAGCCAAGCATACCATTTGAGTCACATGGCACTTTTGAACCCATCATGTATGATAGGTAGCTGGAGGGTGAGAGACTAAAATATTGAATGTTTCTAATGGGGCATTGCCATTTGAACAGCAGCAAGTTATGGTAATGTTTGATAGAATGAAAACAATGCCATTTGATGCCTTTTCAGGCATATGGATGCATATAATCTGTTAAGATCATATACATGTGACTCTAAATTGCCTCTTGGAAGTTAAGCAACTTTCAGGAGTGCAGAAATGTGTAATTCTAAAGGCTTCACACTCATACTCTAGACCGAAGGCTCCCCATTCATATCCTAGGCTAGGTACGTGCTGTGTTCTAGATTTGCATAGTGCACAGCTTATACAACGGTTCATAGTGACCCTTTGTACTTTGTTATACAAATCCTGTGAAATGCTCAATACCTTGGGGGATTGAAGATCTATACATTGCTGTATTTACAATGATTAGCTATGTTTTCTCATAAGTGCAGCAACAAAAATTAGCATCCAGAATTTAAATGGTTTTATTTAAGTTCTTTCAATTTCCATATACAAAATACTAAGAATACAAAAAACGAGGAGATATCTACTTGTGTGCAGTCTTCTATTTTTTCTAATGTTATTGCAGACAATTAAAAATGCAAACAATTTAAGTATTAACTGGATGGTCAGGTGAGGTGCAATGAAAAATATTTAACACTACACTCATCACATTCACATGACTCTCTTTGTGTTGATGAGTTTTGAGGAAATTATGCATGGGGGCAAAGGGAATTGTGTACAACACAATGAGAGACCATAATGCTTTATGGATTCTTTTCCATGTGTCCATATCTTTTTCATCAGAAAGAGCTCAATGATCTCATTCAAAATAAAAATATATTCACTTTTATAACTCCCAAGTACCTAGCACAATACCGTGTAAGAATAAGTCATTCAATAAATTATTGTTTTTATTTTTATTTAAGCATTACTACTTACCATTTTTATTCCACATACCAGATTTCTCTAGGCCATTGTCACTTTGACAAAAATTCATCATGCTGAATGGTATATCCCCTTCGCTCTTATTAATTTTTTTCTGGCACCTTACTATGTTACTGATGTTAATTGTTTTAGCAAAGCTTGATTGTGTGAATTCTCAAAAAATTCCATAATTCCATTTGTAAATTTTATTTGTAAAAACATTCTTTCAATTGTTCATCTATCACTATAGTAATAAATTATACAAAATGTGAGTCAAGGATTTTTATCCATAATGTTTATTATACTATTAATTGATTTAGAAAATTGCATGCCCTAGAATTAGAAATTCATTTTATTTGTTTGCTCTATAAATACAACCAGGAACAAAATATGATTTGATCAAGAAGTCACCTCTGCTGTTTGGGATCCAAGATGGGAGGGGTCAGTCAAGTGAAATCAGCATTTGGGTCATGGTTTTGCTAGGTTCCAAGAAGCCTGCAAGTCTTCCCATAGGTTTCCTTTCCTCATCTCTCAAGCTCTTTACCTTTGTCTTGCTGGCATGAGTTGATTGCTCATCACTGTTTGCGTTGCACTGTGTGGATCCCTGCTGAGATCACTGCAGATGGAGAAGGATGGCCTCCATCAAAGCAAATCAGAGAAACTTCCATGAGGGAAGCCAAGGTGTCATTTCCTGGGACCAAATGGTCAGTACTCCCTTTATTTAGTCTTTCCCAGCAGGCTGCTCTGTAGGTCACCAGCAAATGCACTTTTCCTCTTTACATTTAGTCTAAATGTTCTCACAACTGACACTTTGAAAATGGCATGCCACATATAATTACCTGTGTCAGTTGCCAATCGATTTTGTGGGTGACCAGTCAGCATCTTTGATTAGGGTGCAGAGTAAATGCGAACAAGGTTATTGGGTTACTGGTTGATTCTTCCTTTGTGGTTACATACTGGATCCCCATCAGGCCTGAGTTGTCACACCCAAGGACAAATGCAAATAGAAGATATACTTCAGTACTGCAGGAAAACACAGTATCTAAGGCGTTCTGACAAGTGGGCTGAGCACTGTAATAGAGAATCCAAAATGATAAAGTCAAGCAGGGTTTCCAGCCTATTTGCTGAATTTTATGCCAGAAATAGCCAGAGTCAGTGTGGTGGAAATTAGGACAGCCTCTTGGAGGTCCTTAGATATTAGAATGGTCATCAAAGCAAGGATAAAGGCAGATGTTCACATAATGCATGGGATGTTAATATGGGAGCTGAGACAAAGTGAATCACAGAGCTCTAGACTTGATTTCAGTATCCCAGCTGGACTTGTCTGCTGTAATGCTTTTTGCACCCAGGACTTGGGGGATGTCTTAGTCCTCATATGAGAATCAATGGCCTTTAACTGAAGATGGAGGAGGGGTGCAACTGTTGGGAATCATGCTGGATCTGAGAGGCCCTGGCCACTGGAGCTGCAAATAGGTGTCCTTAGTCATAGGGAAGCACATCGCAGGTGTTGAGTGCAGAGATTCTCAAATGCGATCATGCAGCAAATCATCTGGAAGTCTTGTGAAAACACAGAATGCCAGGTTCCACCCCCAGAGTTTCTGATTCAGTAGGCTTAGCATGAGAGAATTGGCATTTCTGAAATGTTTCTAGGTGATGGTGATGTCTATGTTCTAGGGATTGTGCTTTGACTATCACTTGTATAGACAAATGCTATTTCATTTATTGAAGGAACAGCAGAATAATCTTTTCTGGCTTCCGGTTCAAGAAGACAGACCAGGTCCTTGTGGTTTTCTTCTCTCTGTCCTGAGAAGGCAATAAAAATATTAAAAAAAAAACACCAAATATGGAAGAGAATCTCATTCCTTGAAGAAGGAAATGTATGACATCCAAGGAAGAGGATTTATGGATGTTAATGGATAAAATAAGATGGGAAACAGCAGGCTAGGATATGTATTAATAGACAAGATCTGTATCATTTTCTCAGATGATTGCTGGACAGCTTCAGGCTCAAAGTTGCCAGCAACAGTGGACAACGGAAGTTAGAAGGGTAATTTTAAATGGGGGACAAGACTGCAAGAGATGATTACATGAAACATTACGTGCAGAGTAATTGGCTCCTCATAATCCAATCCCCCCCTTCAGAATGCACCGTAGGCAGAGAGTAGGTCACCCAGAATTTCACTCTGAGGCAAAAATGAAAACAAACCAAAGAAAATCATATGAACAAACCACAAAGACTTGAAAGGCTTTTATTTAAGGAAAATGTATAAATTTCCTGGGAGGAAGTAGGATTACCGTGGTAGATGCTGGTATCCTCGTTGCTGAATTTCGGAGCCTTGTAAAATAAAGTCTACCCATTAACAAGCCCCAACTATGTCAAAGAGTTGTTAATCTAAGGGGAAGTCTAGCAAGATAAGATCTACATGTAGAGCAGCTATTGATTTTAATTATGAAAGTTTAACCAAAGACCACCAGACATGTAACAAAAAGAGCAACAGATAGGAGATAAGAAGACCAATTGACCCTAGAAGTAAGTGGTAGTTTTTGAAATAGAATAACACAACAAAAATAGGTATCTTACAAGTGATGAGAAGATACTATCACACAAGAACAGAAAAATATGGCAAAGAAAATTAAAGAGTGAGCTCTTGGGAATTAAACGTACAATTACCAGAATGTAATTTTGCATAGAAGTTTTAGAACATGAAGTCAAGGAGAACTCTGAGAATAGAAAATTTGTAGAAAATATGAGAGGAAAAAAATGACACAAAGGATTTATGGGAGGGCTCACATTGGCTAAGAGGAGTTTGAGAAAGATAATGGAAAACAAAGGGGAAGAAATCATTGAAGACATACTAGAAGTACATTTCCTAAAGCTGAAAAAGGAAATGTTTACTGAAGGAATCCAAGGAATTCTGGAGTGAAGGAATAGGAAAAGACGAGGTGGACATGTTATGCAATGTTAGGGCACAACTGATAAAAGATCATAAAAGCTTTGAGGGCAGGGGTTGGAGCTTACCTGCCAAACAGGTAGAGTCAGATCTGCATCAGATTTCTCTTTGGCACTGTAGAAGATAGGAGACAATGGAGGGAGAAATCAAAGAGAAAACCATTTTAAACTTAGAATGATATATACTACCAAGATGACTAGAAATAATACTACCCCGAATTGGAAGGAGGATAGATGTGAAATTTTATATAAATTTGGGAAGATAACTACCAGAAAAAGTAAAAATTCAATCTATCACAAATAGTTTGCTTCTGAAGAGCTGGACTGATTTTAGTGTGTACAGGATTGTTGTTCTTCTTAATAATTCCTTCAGATTATTTTTTTTACCAAGTACACATTATTTTTCTAAAATCAAGAAGGAATAAACAAAATCCAAAATTCCTTTGCCACTGAAAAAGGACTGCAGCTTTAAGATAACATGCATGATGAACACACACTTTTTGTTGTGAATTCTTCCATTGAGGAAACATTGGCTGAAATAGCTGCCTGTTTTAGAAAAAAAAATCTTTAGGAATTATAGTGCAGAACTAGCTGTTGATATCAACAACAACAGCCCTTTCCCCAGTTCTTTTAAGCTCATCTGCTTAGCAATATAGGAAACCTGGAGTCAGATTGGAAAAGTACTTTTCTTTTATGCCTACAATAAGTGGGCTCATGGCTTAGTATAATTTGGAGAACTCATAAAGTATAGAAATATAGATGAATGTAGGCAGTGCCAGTATTAAGAGGAAATCTGAAATCAATAAATTAGCTTTTTTATATGCCAGAATAAGCAGATGCTTTATTGTAGTATCAAATTATATGTACCTTAGAATATAGACTATGTTGATCAGAAACTAGTGTAGCTTCTGAACAAGTAAGCACTCACATGGAGAAGGCAATGGCACCCCACTCCAGTACTCTTGCCTGGAAAATCCCATGGATGGAGGAGCCTAGTAGGCTGCAGTCCATGGGGTCGTGAAGAGTCGGACATGACTGAGCGACTTCACTTTCACTTTTCACTTTCATGCATTGGAGAAGGAAATGGCAACCCACTCCAGTGTTCTTGCCTGGAGAATCCCAGGGACAGGGGAACCTGGTGGGCTGCCATCTATGGAGTCGCACAGAGTTGGACACGACTGAAGCGACTTAGCAAGCACTCACAAACCTAATTTCTTTCTGTGACAGAGAGATGGTTTGGTAAATGAAGGAGAGGCTGAAGGAGTAGTTTCAGTTGATTGAAGGAAAGCTCATAGAAATGGAGGTGACACTGTAAATGGAAGATGACTATGAACTGGCATCTGTTTTCCTGAAGAAGGTGCTTCAGATTGTTGTTGTTGTTTAGTCCCTAAGTCATGTCTAAATCTTTGTGACTGCGTGAACTTCAGCATGCCAGGCTTCTGTGTCCTTCCCTACCTCCCAGAGTTTGCTCAAACTCACGTCCATTGAGTCAGTGATGCCATCCAACCATCTCATCTTCTCTCACCCCCTTCTCCTCCTGCCCTCAGTCTTTTGCAGAATCAGAGTCTTTTCCAATGAGTCAGCTGTACGCATCAGGTGGCCAAAGTATTGGAGCTTCAACATCAGTCCTTCCAATGAATATTCAGAGTGGATTTCCTTTAGGATTGACTGGCTTGATCTCCTTGCTGTCCAAAGGATTCTCAAAAATCTTCTCCAGTACCACAATTCAAAAGCATCAGTTTTTCAGCACTCAGCCTTCTTTATGATCCAACTCTCACATCCCTACATGACTCCTGGAAAACCCATAACTTTGACTATACAGAACTTTGTTGGCAAAGTGATGTCTCTGCTTTTTAATATGCTGTCTAGGTTTGTCATAGCTTTTCTTCCAAGGATCAAGCATCTTTTAATTTCATGGCTGAAGTTACCATTCACAGTGATTTTTAGAGCCCAATAAAATCTGTCACTGGTTTTACATTTTCCCCATCTATTTGCCATGAAGTGATGGGACCAGATGACATGATCTTTGTTTTTAAAATTTTGAATTTCAAGTCAGCTTTTTCATTCTCTTTTTTCACCTTCATTAAGAGGATCTTTAGTTCCTCTTTGCTTTCTGCCATTAAAGAGGTATCATGTGCATGTCTGAGGTTAATATTTCTCCCTGCAGTTATGATTTTAGCTTGTGAGTCAACCAGCCCAGCGTGTTGCATAATGTACTCTGCATACAAGTTAAATAAGCAGGGTGACAATATACAGCCTTGATGTACTCTTTTCCCAATATTGAACCAGTCCATTGTTCCATGTCCAGTTCTAACTGTTGCTTCTTGTCTTGCATACAGCTTTCTTAGGAGACAGGTCAGGTGGTCTGGTATTCCCATCTCTTGAAGAATTTTCCACAGTTTGTTGTTATCCACACAGTCAAAGCAGTCAAAGGCTTTAGCATAGTCAATGAAGCAGAAGTAGGTATTTTTGTGAAATTTCCTTGCTTTCTCTGTGATCCAGTGGATGTCGGCAATTTGATCTCTGGTTCCTCTGCCTTTTCTAAACCCAGCTTGTACCTCTGAAAGGTCTTGGCTCATGTACTGCTGAAGCCTACCTCGAAGGATTTTGAGCATAACCTTGCTAGCATGAGAAATGAGAGAAACTGTCTAGTAGTCTCAGCATTCTTTGGCACTGCCCTTCTTTGGGACTGGAATGAAAACTGACCTTTTCCAATCTTGTGGCCACTGTTGAATTTTCCAAACTTGTTGGCATATTGAGTGCAGCACTTTAACAGCATCATCTTTTAGGATTTGAAATAGCCCAGCTGAAATTCTATCACCTCCACTAGCTTTGTTTGTAGTGATGCTTTCTCAGGCCCACTTGACTTCACATTCCAGGGTGTCTGGATCTAGGTGAGTGACCACACCATTGTGGTTATCCCAGTCATGAAAACATTTTTTGTATAGTTCGGTGTATTCTTGTTACCTCTTCTTAATCTCTTCTGCTTCTGGTAGGTCCTTACCATTTCTGTCCTTTATCATGGCCATCCTTGCATGAAATGTTCCCTTGCTATCCAATTTTCTTGACGAAATCTCTCGTCTTTCCCATTATGTTGTTTTACTCCACTTGCTTGCATTGTTCATTGAAGGCCTTCTTATCTCTCCTTGCTATTCTCTGGAATCCTGCTTTAAGTGGATATATCTTTCCTGTTCTCCCTTGCTTTTCACTTTTCTTCATTCCTCAGTTATTTGTAAAGCCTCCTCAGACCACCACTTTGCATTCTTGCAGTTACTTTTCTTTGGGGTGGTTTTGATCACTGCCTCCTGTACAGTGTTACGAAGTTCTGTCCATAGTTCTTTAGGCACTCTGTCTACTAGATCTAATCCCTTGAATCTATTCATCACCTCTACTGTATAATCATAAGGGATTTGACTTAGGTCATATCTGAATGGCCTAGAGTTTTCTCTACTTTATTCAATTAAAGTACAGGCTAGCAGTAAGCCAGCCAGGACAAAGTGCAAGCTTGGAGTCATCCAATCAGGGCAAAGTACAGACTAGGATTCAGCCAATCACAGCAAAGTACAGGCTAGGAGTCAGCCAATCAGGGCAACATGCAGGCTAGAAATCAGCGAAACAGAGCCACGTAGAGGCTAGGATTTGGCCATTCAGAGCAAAGACAGGCTTGAAGTTAGCCACTCAGGGCAAAATACAGGATAGGAGTCAGCCAATCAGGACAATGTACAGGCTAGGAGTCAGCCAATCAGGATAATGTACAGGCTAGGAGTCAGTCAAGACTAAGTGATAGGAGTCAGCCAATCAGGGTTAAGTACAGCATTTTTGTTTTTCAGTTGCTAAGTCCTGTCTGGCTTTTTCAGCCCCATGGACCACAGCATGCCAGCCATCACTGTCCTTCACGATCTCCCGGAATATGCTGAAATTTATGTTCATTGAGTTGGTGATGCTATCTAAACATCTGTTCCTCCTCACCCCCTTATCCTTTTGCCTTCATTCTTTCCCAGCATCAGGGTCTCTTTCCCAGTGAGTTATCTGTACACATCAGGTGGCCAAAGGATTGGAGCTTTAGCTTCAGCGTTAGACCACAAAATTAATATTCAGTGTTGATTTCCTTTAGGATTGACTCATTTGATCTCCTTGAAGTCTAAGAGACTCTCAAGAGTTTTCTCCACCCCCACAATTTGAAAGCATCAATTCTTTGGTGCTCAGCCTTCTTTACGGTCCAACTTTCACAGCCATACATGACTACTGGAGAAACCATAGCTTTGATTATACGGAACTTTGTCAGCAAAGTGATGTCTCTGTTTTTTAGTATGCTGTCTAGGTTTGTCATAGCTTTTCTTCCAAGGAGCAAGCATCTTTTAATTTTGTAGCTGCAGTCACCATCTGCAGTGATTTTGGAACCTCCCCAAAATAAAATCTGTCACTGCTTCCAGTTTCTCCCCATCTATTTGCCATGAAGTAATGGGACCAGATGCCATGATCCTAGTTTTTTTGAATGTTAAGTTTTAGGGCAGGTTTTTCACTCTCTTCTTTCATCTTCATCAAGAGGCTCTTTGGTTTCTGTTCCTACTTACTTTCTGCTATTAAAGTGGTATCATCTGCATTTCTCACATTGTTGATATTTCTCCTGGCAGTCTTGATTCCAACTTGTGAGTCATTCGGCCCAGGATTTCACATAATGTACTCTGCGTATAAGTTAAATAAGCAGGGAGACAATAGCCTTGACATACTCCTTTCCCAGTTTTCAGCCAGTCTCTTGTTCTGTGTCCGGTTCTAACTGTTGTTTCTGGTCCAGCATACAGGTTTCTCAGCAGACAGTTAAGGTGGTATGGTATTACCATCTCTTTAAGAATTCCCCACAGTTTGTTGTGATCCACACAGTAAAAAAAAACTTTAGCATAGTCAATGAAGCAGAAGTAGATTTTTTTTTGGAATTCCCTTGCTTTTTCTATGATCCAGTAGACGCTGCCAATTTGATCTCTGGTTCCTCTTGTTTCCAGATTGTACATCTGAAAGTTCTTGGTTTATGTACTGTTGAAGCCTTGCTTGGAGGATTTTGAATATAATCTTGCTAGCATATGAAGTCAGTGAAATTGCACAGTAATTTGAATATTGTTTGGCATTGCCTTTCTTATGGACTTGAATGAAAACTGACCTTTCCTAGTCCTGTGGCCGCTGCTGAGTTTTCCAAATTTGTTGGCATATTGAGTGAAGCAGTTTAACAGAATCATTTTGGGGATTTTAAATAGCTCAGGTGGAATTCCATTATCCCCACTAGCTTTGCTTGTAGTGATGCTTCCTCAGGCCCACTTGACTTCACTCTCTAGGTGAATGATCACACCATCATGGTTATCCGGGTCATTAAGACCTTTTGTGTACAATCTTCTGTGTATTCCTGCCACCTCTTCTTAATATCTTCTGCTTCTGTTAGGTTCATACCATTTCTGTTCTTTATTGTGCCCATCTTTGCATGAAATGTTCCCTTGCTATCTCCAATTTTCTTGACTAGACCTCTAGTCTTTCCTATTCTATTACTTTCCTTTATTTCTTTACATTGTTCACTTAAGAAGACATTTTATCTCTCCTTGCTATTCTTTCAAACTCTGCATTCAGTTGGATATATCTTTTCCTTTCTCTCTTGCCTTTCACTTCTTTTCTCAGCTATGTGTAAGGCCTCTTCAGACAACCACTTTGCCTTCTTGGATTTTCTTGGGGATGATTTTGGTCACTACCTCCTGTGGGACATATTAATGCACTGTTATTCCCTAGAAGAATTGTTAAGTGATATCCTTTAATTGTAAGTTTGGGGATAAGTGGTTTGGTATCCTCATATGTAACATGTGATGGAGTCGAGAATGTTTCTTAAAACAGCAACAGAAAAAAAGCTTAAAGGGAGGATGAGAGGGAAAACCCTCTCAAATCTTTGCAAAGTCTATAGGTAA
Source organism: Ovis aries (assembly GCF_016772045.2). Classification (NCBI taxonomy): domain Eukaryota; kingdom Metazoa; phylum Chordata; class Mammalia; order Artiodactyla; family Bovidae; genus Ovis; species Ovis aries. The sequence continues at coordinate 21,547,566 of NC_056080.1, read as the reverse complement.
CTCTACACATTGGCCAGTTCTCTTCCAACTACATCTAACCAGTTTCACTCCATTGGATTATTTACACATTCAGTGGATGACTATAATAATGGGTGAGCTTGCATGTATAGACACAAAAATCAGAATTTAAAGTGAAGCTGGTACCAAGAAAGAAAGTGTGGGATTAGCATGAATTAGTAGTTTGTAGAATTACTAGTAGTTTGAGATTGATACATATACACTATTGATACTATGTATAAAGCAGATAACTAATGAGAACCTATTGTATAGCACAGGAAACCCTACTCAGTTCTCTGTGGTGGCCTAAATGGAGAGGAAATCCAAAGATGGGAATATGTGCATACATATAGCTGATTCACTTTGCTGTACAGTAGAAACTAGCACAGCATTATAAAGCAAGTCTACTCCTATAAAAGTATTTTTTTAAATGACAAAGTAAAACTGATACAATAGACAAGTTGGAGGAAGGATAACCAGGGAAAGAAAAAAAAACAGGCCCAGACAGAAAGAGAGAGAGCAGGGCACTTCCCTGTAGATGTAAGGAAATCCAGAAATAATATCTCAGTCATAACAAGTGACAAACTGACCACAATATTGGGAGATATCCTTCTATTACAGTATGCTTAGTTGAGTGCTATGCAGTTTGCTACTTATACAGCATAAAGGATACAGAGGGCACTGAGAGGGTTCTTTTTTTTTCAGATTCTATTTTATTTATTTATTTTTTTACTTTACATATTGTATTGGTGTTGCCATACATCAACATGAATCCGCCATGGGTGTACACGTGTTCCCAATTCTGAACCCCTCTCCCACCTCCCTCCCCAACCATCTCTCTGGGTCATCCCAGTGCACCAGCCCCAATACAGCAAAAGAGACACAGATGTATAGAGAAGGTTCATTTTTAAACAAAGTTAAGACCTGTGAGGAGAGGATAAAGAAAGTGGAAATTTTAAGAATAAAGGACACAACAACTGAGAAGAATTTATTCATAGCCTTTAGGAATATAATAGAATCTTCCTCAGAACACAGACTGCCTTTTCTGCTGAGGGAAAAACAGCAAGAAATACTCAGTTAAGATCTAGGAAAGGGAGCTTCCCTGGTGTCTCAGGTGGTAAAGAATCCACCCGCAATATGAGGTCTGGGAAGAAGCTCTGCTATTATTGCTAAAAGAATGGACAGCATTTGAGCCTGTTCTTATGTTTAAACAATATGGCAGACATCAACCTCAACAATAACCCAATTAATCCAGGATTGTCTGAGAAAAAGTAATTTTTACTTGATGAGTGCTGTATTAGCTCGAGAATGAAAAAAATATAGAGAGATTGATAACAAAGAAGGAATTGGATCACATAGTTATGGAAGCTGGCAAATCCCAAGATGTGCCATTGGAAAGAAGAGTTGATGATGTTGTTCAGTCTGAAGGCTGCAGAACTGAGACCCAGAAAGAGATGTTTCAGTTCAGTTCCAAATGCAGGAGAGAACTTGTGTCCTGGCTCTGAGCAGTCATACAGGAGGAGTTTCATCTTCAGTTCAGTTCAGTTGCTATGTCGTGTCCGACTCTTTGTAACCCCATGCACTGCAGCACACCAGGCTTCCCTGTCCATCACCAACTCCTGGAGCTTGCTCAAACTCATATTCATCAAGTCAGTTATGCCATCCAAAATTCTCATCCTCTGTTGTCCCCTTCTCTTCCTGACATCAGTTTTTCCAGGATCAGGGTCTTTTCCAGTGACTCAGTTCTTTGCATCAGGTGGCCAAAGTAATGGAGTTTCAGCTTCAGCAACAGTCCTTCCAGTGAATATTCAGGGCTGGTTTCCCTTAGCATGGACTGGTTTGATCTCCTTGAAGTCCAAGAGACTCTCAAGAGTCTTCTCCAATACCACAGTTTAAAAGCATCAATTCATTGGCACTCAATTTTCTTTATGGTTCAACTCTCACATCCATACATGACTACTGGAGAAACCATAGCTTTGACTAGACAGACCTTTGTCACCATAGCAATGTGTCTGCTTTTTAATATGCTGTCTAGGTTTGTCACTAGCTTTTTTTTTCAAGGAGCAGGCATCTTTTAATTTCATGGCTGCAGTCACCATCTGAAGTGCTTTTGCAGCCCAATGCAATAAAGTTTCTCACTGTTTTCCTTTTTTCTCCATCTATTTGCCATGAAGTGACGGGACTGGATGCCATGATTTTGTGTTTTGATTGTTGAGTTTTAAGCCAGCTTTTTCAGCTCTCCTCTTTCACTTTCATCAAGAGGCTCTTTAGTTTTTCTTTGCTTCCTGCCATAAGTGTGGTGTCACCTGCATATTTGAGGTTATTGATATTTCTCCCGGAAATCTTGATTCCAGCTTGTGCTTAAACCAGCCCGGCATTTTGCATGATGTACTCTGCATGCAAGTTAAATAAACAGGGTGACAATATACAGTCTTGACATACTCCTTTCCCAGTTTGGAACCAGTCTGTTTTCCATTTCCGGTTCTAACTGTTGCTTCTTGATCTGCATACAGATTTCTCAGGAGGCAGGTAATGCGGTCTGGTATTCCCATCTCTTTCAGAATTTTCCAATTTGTTGTGATCCACACATTCAAAGGCTTTGGTGTAGTCAATAAAGCAGAAGTAGATGGAACTCTCTTGCTTTTTTGTGATCCAACAGATGTTGGTAATTTGATCTCTGGTTCCTCTGCCTTTTCTAAATCCAGCTTGAACTCCTGGAAGTTCGTGGTTCACATACTGTTGAAGCCTGGCTTGGAGAATTTTGAGCTAGCACACTTTGCTAGTGTGTGATATGAGTGCAATCATGTGGTAGTTTGAACATTCTTTGGCATTGCCTTTCTTTGGGATTGGAATGAAAACTGACCTTTTCCAGTCCTGTAGCCACTGCTGAGTTTTCCAAATTTGCTGGCATATTGAGTGCAGCACTTTCACAACATCATGTTTTAGGATTTGAAATAGCTCAGCTGGAATTCCATCCCCTCCACTAGCTTTGTTTGTAGTGATGCTTCCTAATGCTCACTTGACTTCACATTCCAGGATGTCTGGCTCTAGGTGAGTGATCACAGCATCATGGTTATCTGGGTCATTAAGATGTCTTTTGTGTAGTTCTTCTGTGTATTCTTGCCAAGTCTTAATATCTTCTGCTTCTGTTAGGTCCATACCATTTCTGTCCTTTATTGTGTCCATCTTTGTATGAAATGTTCCCTTGGAATCTCTAGTTTTCTTAAAGAGATATCTAGTCTTTCCCATTCTGTTGTTTTCCTCTATTTCTTTGCACTGATCACTGAGGAAGGCTTTATTTTCTCCTCTTGATATTATTTTGAACTCTGCATTTAGGTGGATATATCTTTCCTTTTCTCTTATACCTTTAGCTTCTCTTCTTTTCTCAGATGGGGATGATCTTGATCCCTGCCTCCTGTACAATGTCACAAACCTCTGTTCATAGTTCTTCAGGCATTCTGTCTATCAAATCAAATATCTTGAATCTATTTGTCACTTCCACTGTATAATCATAGGGGGTTTGATATAGGTCATACCTGAATGGTCTCATGGTTTCCCCTACTTTATTAAATTTTTTTTTGAGATGCAATATTTTTATTAGCCTAGTGTAATTAGCTTTCTTTTTTTTAATTTTTATTTTTACTTTATTTTACTTTACAATACTGTATTGGTTTTGCCATACATTGACATGAATCCACCACGGGTGTACATGCATTCCCAAACATGAACCCCCCTCCCACCTCCCTCCCCATAACATCCCTCTGGGTCATCCCCGTGCACCAGCCCCAAGCATGCTGTATCCTGCATCGGACATAGACTGGCGATTCGATTCTTACATGATAGTATACATGTTTCAATGCCATTCTCCCAAATCATCCCACCCTCTCCCTCTCCCTCTGAGTCCAAAAGTCTGCTCTACACATCTGTGTCGTTTTTGCTGTCTTGCATACAGGGTCATCATTGCCATCTTTCTAAATTCCACAAATATGTGTTAGTATACTGTACTGGTGTTTTTCTTTTTGGCTTACTTCACTCTGTATAATCGGCTCCAGTTTCATCCATCTCATCAGAACTGACTCAAATGTATTCTTTTTAATGACTGAGTAATACTCCATTGTGTATATGTACCACAGCTTTCTTATCCATTCATCTGCTGATGGACATCTAGGTTGTTTCCATGTCCTGGCTATTATAAACAGTGCTGCAATGAACATTGGGGTACATGTGTCTCTTTCAATTCTGGTTTCCTCGGTGTGTATGCCCAGCAGTGGGATTGCTGGGTCATAAGGCAGTTCTATTTGCAATTTTTTAAGGAATCTCCACACTGTTCTCCATAGTGGCTGTACTAGTTTACATTCCCACCAACAGTGTAGGAGGGTTCCCTTTTCTCCACACCCTCTCCAGCATTTATTGCTTGCAGACTTTTGGATCGCAGCCATTCTGACTGGTGTGAAGTGGTACCTCATTGTGGTTTTGATTTGCATTTCTCTAATAATGAGTGATGTTGAGCATCATTTCATGTGTTTGTTAGCCATCCGTATGTCTTCTTTGGAGAAATGTCTATTTAGTTCTTTGGCCCATTTTTTGATTGGGTTGTTTATTTTTCTGGAATTGAGCTGCATAAGTTGCTTGTATATTTTTGAGATTAGTTGTTTGTCAGCTGTTTCATTTGCTATTATTTTCTCCCATTCAGAAGGCTGTCTTTTCACCTTGCTTATATTTTCCTTTGTTGTCCAACAACACATTAAAAAAGATCATACACCATGACCAAGTGGGCTTTATCCCAGGGATGCAAGGATTCTTCAATATCCACAAATCAATCAATGTAATTCACCACATTAACAAATTGAAAAATAAAAGCCATATGATTATCTCAATAGATTCAGAGAAGGCCTTTGACAAAATTCAATATCCATTTATGATAATAACTCTCCAGAAAGCAGAAATAGAAGGAACATACCTCAACATAATAAAAGCTATATATGACAAACCCACAGCAAACATTATCCTCAATGGTGAAAAATTGAAAGCATTTCCCCTAAAGTCAGGAACAAGACAAGGGTGCCCACTTTCACTGCTACTATTCAACATAGTTCTGGAAGTTTTGGCCACAGCAATCAGAGCAGAAAAAGAAATAAAAGGAATCCAAATGGGAAAAGAAGAAGTAAAACTCTCACTGTTTGCAGATGACATGATCCTCTACATAGAAAACCCTACTTTATTAAATTTAAGTCTGAATTTTGCAACAAGGAGTTCATGATCTGAGCCACAGTCAGCTCCTGATCTTGTTTTTGCTGTCTACATAGAGCTTTTCCATCTTTGGCTGCAAAGAATATAATCAATCTGATTTCGGTATTGACCATCTGGTGATGTCCATATGTAGAGTTGTCTCTTGTATTGTTGGAAGAGGGTGTTTGCTATGACCAGTGTGTTCTCTTGGCAAAACTCTGTTAGCCTTTGCCCTGCTTCATTCTGTACTCCAAGGCCAAATTTACCTGTTACTCCAGGTATCTCTTGACTTCCTACTTTTGCATTGTAGTCCCCTATGATGAAAAGGATATCTTTTTTTGGTGTTAGTTTTAGAAGGTCTTGTTCTTACAGCATTGGACTTTCCATCTATCACCAGTCACATCCACAACTGGGCGTTGTTTTCACTTTGGCTCCATCTCTTCGTTCTTTCTGGAGTTATTTCTCTGCTCTTCTCCAGTAGCATATTGGGCACCTACCAACCTGGGGAGTTCATCTTTCAGTGTCATATGTTTTTGCCTTTTCATACTGTTTATGGGGTTCTCAAGGCAAGAATACTGAAGTGGTTTGCCATTCTCTTCTCCAGTGGACCACATTTCATCAGAACTCTCCACTATGACCTGTCCATCTTGGGTGGCCCTACAGGACATGGCTCATAGTTTCTTTGAGTTACAGGAGGCTGTGGTCCATGTGATCAGTTTGATTAGTTTTCTGTGATTGTGGTTTTTATTCTGTCTGCCCTCTGATGGATAATGATAAGAGGCTTATGGAAGCTTCCTGATGGGAGAGACTAACTGATTGGGAAACTTGGTCTTCACTTGTCCAAGGCATCTTCCCAACCCAGGGATCAAACCCAGTTCTTCCACATTGCAGGCAGATTCTTTATCAGCTAAGTTACTAGGGGAGCCCCAAGTTTTGTCTTACTCAGCCTTTTTGTTCTATTCAGATCTTCACTTGATTGGATAAGACCCACCCACATTAGTGATGTTTCCTACTTGCTCAGATGCAGACTTAAGACAGGACAAGTATTGGGAATGGCAATTGATATTTCCATAGGGAATATTGAAAATAATTAACATGCATACAGTAAGTAATGCCCCATAAAAGTATTTTATGAAATGTAAAGCCTCAGACAAATGTTAGTGGATATAAGGATATAGAAAACTAAATGAAATTATCTTCTGACTGAGGCTAAGGATTGTGAAGTCATCTACAGAAACAGGTTAATTCAAAGAGCAAGTCAATAAAAATATAAAAAATGAAGCCAGAGTGATAGAGAATAATATAAAAATCAATCATAACATTAAATGTGAACAAGAAAGGTCAACAACTATATTAGACATTGACTCAAAACAAGACATATAAAACTAATATGCATTTACAAATAATTAGATCATGTGAGGCCTATTCTATGAATGCAGAATATACAACTAGGAGTTGTTATTTTGGTATTAAAGAAGGTAAATTTTGCAAACAAATTGATCACCACAATAAAAGATAAATTAAGCAACCCAAACCCTAATGTCGAATTCATGTATAACAGCTATCATACCATATCATATTTTTTTCAAAATAGGTATTTTTTATTAAAAAAACTATACAAACAGGTTTGTTGCTCACAAATTATAATGAAAAATTTTAAACAATTTGTCTCCTGCCTCCAAGAAAGTATGTTTTGCCTGTATAACCTTTTCTGGCAGTGCATTTTGATGGTATAGAAAAAAAACCTCACAAATATTCCATATAACTTTGTTAGAACTTACAGTGAAACAGCAGAATCCAGAATCCTTACATAGCGAATAATGAAAATCTAGTACACTACTAACAAAAAAAAAGTGAAAGTGTAACATGAAAATTAATGTGTTTCAGTCAAAACTGTAAGTAGGTTTTTTCCTTTCTCTTTGAATATATATTAATTTAAAAAATTAATTATTTTTATGAATAAAAATAAATATGAACGAAGAATAAAAAGGGAAATTTATGCTTCAATAAATGAAAGAAACTATGAAAGGATTAAAAATCAGTAGATACTTAATCATCAAAATTGATAAAATATATTTATATTGTTGGCTCAATTAATTGAAAGCATAAATTAGTAATATCACAGATAAAAACATAAAAATATCTTAATTCTAGTGTAATGCCATAGAAAATAACTGAAGAATTTGTCAAAGTTCTACCCCTAAAACAGCCACCAGATTCATAGTGTTTGTGTACAAGTTCTACCAAATCATTAAGGAATAATTTCCATATTATAGAAACTGTTTTAACACATATCAATAAGATAAAAACAGTGATAACCTGTGAGATATGAAGTAAAAACAGAGAGCAGAAAGTTGGGTGAGAAATGTTGAATTCAGTGTTTAATATGCTGAGTTTGAAAAGCCAAATGGACTGTTTGGCTGTATCTAGTGAGATATTAGCTATTTATTCATTTATACCGAAACTTTTTTTGAATGCCTCTTTGTGTCAGGCACTAAATACAAAATGGTCTGTACCCTCAAAATTATTATGTGAAAGAGACAAAGAATTGACCCATATAAACAATGTACTGCTAAAAATGCTAATAATATGGGTCTCCTTTTTGTGTAGTGAGTTGAGGGGAACTTGCAGAGAGGTATTGGGGTGAATTCATCTGGCTTTAGAAATGGTTTTGACATCTGTTAATCATTCGTCTAATGTACCTACAGAATCTGTGAGATAAGAGTCTGATATAAACACCTCACTTAACTAATCTATTGAGAGGAACACAGGACATTATAACTAGTCTCTTTGTCCTCACTTTTAGCAGATCTTTGGGTGTTGCCTAAGGGGCCTGGAATGGAGTGTAACCCTGGAGAAAGCTAAGAAAATTGCAAAAAAAAAAAAAAACAAAACCTATTGTCTTAGTTTGAATTCTTCCAAGACAGATCCTGAGATGAGGCTGCATGTGCACATAGTTTATTTGGGAGATGATCCCAAGAAGTATGGTAAGAGACTGAGAAAATAAGGGGAAGGAAGACATTCAATAAAATGGGAAGCCTGTAGTCAATTGAACTGCTACTCTGGTGGGGTGGGGTGCTCTGAGAGAACAGGGGGAACGTCCTTTAGAATCGATGGTCCTACCAAGCTGGAAGGAAGCTGGGATATTTATCCAGCAACTCTCATCCCTCACTGGTTGAGGCCTGTCTTGTAATGCTACTCTTTGGGGCTGCCCCGGGGGCAGGCAGAGCAGACCCTACAGCCAGACCATGCCTGCAGGCAAGACACAGTGCGTGGTTGGTATAGGAACTCACTGTAGGAGGTTCCCAGAGGTGTTCTGGAGCTACTGACAGCTTCTGAAAGGCCGGTGAAAGATCTCCAGCCCCGGATGATATTCCTCTTTCATTAAGGAAGAGAGTCTAGAGACATGAATGTTGCCAGAATCTCAGTTACGTGAATGGTGGAGACATGGGTGGTGGCAGGATTGAATTTCAACCGAAAACTGCAGTTTACCGAGTGAGTGGGCTACACGCACTCATCTGAGGCACACCTCATACCAGACTCAGGTCAGGAAGACAGATTTCATTCTCTGGCTTTCAAGGGCCTGAATCTCCTGACTCAATGAACCATAACTGAAGGAAGGCCAGAAATAGAATTGATTTGCCCTTGTGTTTTCAGTGCTGAGTCAGTGTCTGACACGTGCCCAGACACTTGATTCGTGTCTGTTGAACTGAATGGTTAGTATTGCTTTGATTAGGAACCAGATGGGGCTCAATCTGCAGAAAGAGGATGGGAAAAGCCCAGAATGACACACTTTACTTAGGGCTACATTCAGGGCTCTGTGGTCAATCAGATTCATGCAAGCAGAAATCTTACCTAGAACTATAATTTGCCAGTAATTAGCAAAGAATATGTGAAAAGAGCCTTGGCAAATCCACATTGCTATCCAGGATGCCCAAATCCATGAGCTTTGGCTTCCTAGTCCCCTTTCCATATCAGAATGTTTGTGCTGGGGAAAAGGAGGAATCTGTGAGTAGTGAAAGTTAGATCAGAAGATTCACTCAGTTCAGGAATCTCTCATTTTTAGACCTTACTACCCATGTAGCCAAAGTGCCTAAGTAACTGACTTCCATTCTCCACTTGGCTCATTTATGCATAAACTGCAGAGTTATTTGCAGTAAACAATCCAAACAGATCACATATACCCTGGGAAATGGACTCCTTATACAAGTACTGGAAGAGTTTAGTTTGTTTTATAGCTAGTAAATTTTTATATTTTATATATATTGGTTGAGATCAAAATGGATTTAGAGATGGCCCCCAAGGAAGAAGGAATCAAGTTACAGACCCATTGTTAAAGTTCTCTTCCCTACTATGGATCTAGAATTCTTCAGTATAGTTTAAGGATACAGACTATGTTATAGAATAATTTTATAGTTAGATTAATTTTCTGTTTGAACTTAGTAGTTACTATCCTAGTGAAAATCAAGTTTGATGAAAGCAATAACTTCATGTGCTTTGTTCACCAATGTATCTTTACCAGGGTTGACAACAGATCTCAACAAAAGTTTGTTGAGTGAATACATGAATGAACCCAGGTATTTTTTATGGTCTATCTTTATAGTTTATCACATTACTTCAGAGATGCCAAGAAGTCATATAAGAAAGTATTAATTTAAACTAAAAATCAAATATCTGCATAATTTATTTAAAAGTAAAGAATAATGGAAAACAGAGGAATTATTGCCTTAAAAACAGAAAATTTTGAAGTTGTTTTTTGAAATAACCCTCCAAAAAACATAAGGTTACATCTAAAAAGGGATAGAAAATATGTCCTATTTTTTAAAAGGAGCCAATTATCTGCTAAGACTGTCTTAGCGGATAAAAGAAATTACAAGGCAGTAAGCTGGTGCAGGAAAATCTCAGGGTATAAAATGAATTCACAAGCATTTCACACTGATCTGTTAATGAAAGACAGCTGGAAGATGCAATGAATACAGAATCTAGTCACAATAACTTTAAAATAATTTTGTGTTAATATAATTCAGGGCACATGGAATTTATTACAGGATATAATTAAAATTATGGGAGATTGAAGAAAGATGTACAAATAAGGTAATACAGCTTAGCTAAAATGGAGATGGTAGTTTCTCTAGGGTATTTTATAGATTTAAAGTAATCTAATACCTTTGTAGGTTTATTAATACATGTTGAAAGTAGTGATTTTCATCTGGAAGAATACATCTCTAATAAACATTTAAAAATGTAATGATGGTGGGTGGTCTCCATCAGATTTAATGAATTTGTTCAAACTTCAGAATTCTAACTAGACACATATGAGAACTGATTGGTACCGACTTAGCTATAAAACCACTGAAAGTGGAATAGAGCTTCCTGAAAAATACTCAAATCACTATATTTATTAGGGTGGGGTATTCGAAAGATTCTGAATCAGGACAAGAAGCATGGTTCTTGTCATGGCTCAGTGGTGCATTGTTGGTGTTAACTTTGGGCATTTTACTTAGTATTTATGAATTCATGTTTTTCATTTGCAAAATGAGGAATTTCTGCTTTCTCTCAAAGAGCTTTTGTTATTGTATGAGATTGTGATATGCATCATAAGCCACCATATAATTTATGTACTTATGTAACTTGTAAGAAATATATATATATTTGAAAAGCTAGAAGCAACTGAGCTATGGGAAAAAGAACACAAAGTTAACATATCTGGTTGGGAAAACTGGAAGGCAATATGGGGACTCATCAACAAAAACACATGCCAAATCTCAGACTGTACATTATAGTATTTTCTATTTGTAATGAAGGATTAATGTAAAATAATACATATAAAGGTAGAAAATTCCTTATCATATCTGAATACTATTCAGACATGCATTTCTGATTATTGAAGAAATGGATACTTTGATTACAGAACAACTTAAATATATAAAACTAAGTAGTTTTCACTCTTAAAAATGTAAGACAGCAGCTGCAAAGGGAAAGAAGCAGAACAGTATGTATCCAACATACCTGGTAAATTCTCTTAATATGGATAACCATTCATAAAATTCTCCCCCTGCTAATAAATGGATATGAGAAGCCAATTTGAATATGAGAAAATCATCCCATGGAACTAGAAATGCTCAGCTTTAGTAGTAATTAGAATGCAAATTTAAACACTTCAGGAACATCATATAGACATTAAATTTAAATTATCAGAAGAAAAATGTCAATATAATCAGTGTTAGTGGAGCACTGAAAAAATTCTGCTTTTAAATGATAGTAAGATGCACATCTCTTAACATTTTAATTTCTTGAAATAAGGATGTCTCCTATGATAAATGTCTTTGTAACAGTGAGTCACCATTGAATTGGCAGCTTTTTTTTTTTTTACTTTCTAAGTCCTATAGAAAACAATGGTGTGCTTTACAACTGATGGTATCTTAGATTTGATTAAATACGGTAGGCATTGCCACCTGCACTTTACACTGATTTTTGTCTGTGGGGAACAGCCTGGCAATCTATTACAAGATTCATGATACTTTGACTTGATATATGTACTTTGGGGAACAAAAACAGATGAAAAACCTCAAATTAAGAAAGAATTAAATTGTGTACTAGTTGGATAAAAACGCCCACTAGTGTTGGAATGACAAAATCTCTGTCCACTAATACAAACAATGATGCACAGACATTAAAGTGATAAGCATCAAGTTGATCCATGGAAATGTGTTGACTAATCACTCAAATTAAAAAAAAATTAAAAAGTATATAAACATCAGTTAAACATAGTAAAAGTAATTTATATGTGTAACACAAGTAACAGAAATTGTAGAAATGAAATGTAATGTTCATAAGATTTCTTTCTTTTAAGTCAATTGAATTCATAAAAATGGATTTTTACCAGATAGCTCTAGGGAAGCAAGGCTATTTCTTTTAATATATCCACGAAGCTATTTAATTTTTTTCTTAATATGGAAAAAGACAGTACTTGAATGTTTCTGTATTTCTCTGGAGTTTAACTATTCAATTTAGAAACTCTAATATAGAAACAAATCTCTAAACTTAAAACACGTTGCACAATGCATTCCAGTGACAAAAGTTTAGTCTATATCTTCCTCTGCTTCAGTTTTGGAAGAAATCTAAAAATTACTTTGATTAAATAGTTAAAGTTGAGCAGTTTTTTCTTCCTAATGTAGTTAAGGCTAAAAATCATGTTTAAAACATCTCCAAACTCTCTTTTTGGATCTGAGGCAAATGGCAGAATTTATCATTTTTGGAGAGTTTTAATACCATGATAACTACTTTAGAACCCTAATGGATCCTCCAGAATTGTGCCTGGAGATCATTTTCATGTCTGAAATAGCAGGTATCAAGGATAATTTGGCTGGGGTAACTCTGACAAGTTCTCATAACAAATACCCTGATTACTAAAATAGTATATTTTTTTAGAAGCCCATTTATTGAACTGGGCCTGTTATCTGCAGGTAATTTATAATACGATGAATTACTTTACCTATATTAGGTGTATAGTTCTCAGAAGTTAGATTTTAAAATAGTTGTATGATTAGAATAAGAGAGCCCTAATGGATGAAATTATGTTTTAGTCAACAATGGTGATCTCAGAGAAAGAACCTGGAAATATTGTGTAGGAAAAAAGATAGGTATATTTGGCTCGATAATGGAATAGGTCCTTTCTGAATTTAAGAAGATGCTAACAATGTAGCAGTTTTCATATTGGGGCTGGACCACACTGAAGAGTATTTCTGTGTTTACTTGTTGTTTGTGCTGCTTGGTTGGGGGGAGGAGAGTGCTTATGCCTGGCCACAAATATTTGTCATCCATCCATCCATCTGTCCCTTCCAAATAGCATTTACTGGGCTTGTGCTTATTCTAGCTAAATGCTGGGGATAAAAATTAATAAAAGATGGTGGCTTGCTATCAGTGTAGTTCAACAGGAAGTGTTCAGGGAGGCAAGAACCAAGCATAGATGATACACAGAGGATGGAACAAATATGGACTATCTCTAACAGGATCCCTTTGTACAAACCAAGAACAGTACTATTTTTTATAGAGATCTGCCCTCTTGATTCTTCCACCAATTTGGTATCATGGAATTTCATTGTCTTCTTGAAATATTGTCCTCACTTTGCTCTGTCTACATAGACCTGTGATTCCAAGTCCAGTTAGATTATATCTTTCCTTGAAGCTTCCTGTATGTCTGTGCTAAGTGCTATTTTGTTGCTCTGGTGCAATATGGGGAAAACTTTCCTAGATTTGTGTTGGTTACATAGACTGAGTACTTACTGACAAATGCTAATATTTATTGATTATTCCAGTCATGTTGGGCCCAGATGTCCATTTCTACCCAAAATGAAGAACTCTCTTTCCATATTGTATGTGGATTGTGAATATAGTCAGAATATTTTCTCATTCAAAAACAGAAATATTATTTGACAGAGTCTGTCATTTAGTCAAAATATCAAAATTTCAGTCTCCTTTATAAAATTTAGTTTTTGCCTGGGGTTCACTCCCAAGAATTTTGTAGCTCTCATCTTTTCTCAGTAAATTGATTCAACAGCTGGAGGCAATGGTTTACATGTCACTTCTGATGAAATATTTTCCATTTCCTAATTGCTTAATGAATATTTTGTCGAGTGAGTGAATGAAAGTTTGATACCATGTGAAAGGAAGTAATGAAAAAATTGGAGAGAGAGAGAGAGAGAGAGAGAGAGAGAGAGAGAGAGAGAGAGAGAGTGTGTGTGTGTGTGTATTCCAGTAAATCTGTCATCTTAGTTGTACACGTTCAGTAGAGCATTTATTCTCTGCTGGGAGCATGAACCTGCTGGAGTGTCTGATGTGGAAAAGGACAGATGACCCACACTAAGTCTCCTTCCTTGGTGAAGAATTCTATTTCCTCGTTGGTTCCCAGCACAAGCAAAACTTTCTCTCGCTCTGGCCTTGCCTAACTGTGTGAGTCTCAGGCAGTTTCAGTCTTGGTAAGATTGTGACTCTGACAACTCTGTAATGAGGGATGCCTCTACCTCTGAGCCCCTGCAAATAATGATGACAACTGTAGTGTATTCAGTAAGGTAATGCCAGCTGCTGGAAGAGAAACCTCCTGCTCTCAGTCCCTTAACACAATAAAAATGTATTTCTCATTCACGATGCTGCTCATGAGCAGGCAGCTGAACTTCCATGACGGTGCTGATACTTGTGCTTCCATCATGTTCTGTTCTTAGCTTCCAAGGCCATGCAGGAAAAAGGACAGAGCAGGAAAGATGATGTGTGGGATGGCTTTTAAGGGCTAAGCTTGGAAGTGGCCTAATGTCTCATTTGCTCACCTGTTATTGGATAAAAAATCAATCAAAGGCTGCACCCACCTCTAACGACAGTTAGGAAACAGTCTAGGTGGGTATCTAGGAAGAAGAAATGGATGGTCAACTCACCATTTCTTTTAGGCATGGGACACATTTTTTCCAACTCAGGTCCAGGGTAAATCATAAACAGTTCAGCCTCTGCAAAAAGAACCTGAATTTAGATCTAGACTTCTGGCTCAGTGAGATTGCTCCCTCATACTCAAAAAGCATGTTGTTGCTGCTGCTGTTGTTGTTCAGCCTCTAACTTATGTCTGACTCTTTGTAGCCCCACGAGCTGCAGCACACCAGGGTGTCCTCCACTATCTCTCAGAGTTTGCTCAACTTGATGTCTGTTGAGTGAGTGATACTATCTAACCAGCTCATCCTCTGTTGTCTCCTTCTCTTGCTCTCGATCTTTCTCAGCATCAGGGTCTTTTCCAACAAGTCAGCTCTTTGCATCAGATAGTTAAAGTATTGGAGCTTCAGCTTCACCATTCAACATCAGTCCTTCCAGTGAATACTCAGGGTTGATTTCCTTTAGGATTGACTGGTTTGAACTCCTTGCAGTCCAAGGGGCTCTCAAGAGTCTTCCCAGCATGACAGTGAGAAAGCATCAATTCTTCAGTGCTCAGCCTTCTTTATGATCCAACTCTCACATCCTGTGATTGCATGGCAAGGGTTAAAGATTGTCATTTGCTGGTGAGTAGTATGAGAGGCAATCAGAACTATTTTGAAAATCAGGCTTCCAGGAAATAGAGCTTGGTTGAGAAATGTGATAGCATTTCCCTATCTCATAACAGAGTGCCCGAGAGGCAATTCTTCCCAGCTTGCATCAATAGGGTAGTTCTCTATGAATTAATATTTAGTTAGTGCCTCTTTTATACAGTGGTTGCTTTCAGCTTATTGCCTCACTATCTTTGCATTATCTCATTGCCCGTCAAGACCTTTTAAACTATAACATATTGTGGTTAAGTTTTTGTTTTAATTGACTGTTATTAATTTGTTCCTCTTTACTGTCTTGTAAACATGGTTGCTTAATTCTGTGCATTATGTATATGATAAAAATACCAATACCGTGTACCTTACAGATAAAATAAATCACCAATAGGTTTTTTAAAGGCCTTAAAGTAAATACATATGGATTTTTAAGTTGGATGATGTGAAACATGGGGGAAATGGCTTTATAGGCCATTGGCCAAGGCTTTCCAATTTGATTAATACATTAATCTACTATTATTGTGGAACACACATTACATATAGGCCTGGTATAGTAGAATTTCACTTTTAGAAGAACGACTATGTAATTCCTGTGTACAACAGAAAGTTTTATGCAACCTGGATTGTTGTGTAATGCCTAATGTCAAAGCCTCTTGGCACAATTTTGCTCTCAGTGTTTGGAACTTATTCCCCTTCTCAGTACACACATCAAAATGATTCTTCTATGACAGAAAATAAAGTAGAAGTGACATGGAGTTGAAGGGTTTTTTTTTTTTTTCACATAACAGGACAGAAAATAAATTCTTAGATTAAATGATTATGAGGTTTCCAGTTAGGTTCCTAAATTATGAGTAAAATATAAATAGCCAGAAATGATATATACAGAGAAAAAATATACATATATATAGAGAGAGGAAGGGAGGGAGGCAGATAACACGAAGGCTTGTAGTCATGGCTTCATTTCTTCTTCCTAAGGTTTGAAAGGAAGTAGCTATTCAGAAACTGGGGTCAAAGAATAGGTCATACTGTGATGGTGACCATTTTCCTTGCTGAGAATAATTACTCAGAGTGAGCAGGAAGTGTCAGAAAATCTGTTGCTCAGAAATATCCTAGGCCCTTTGATTGGAAGATCATGGAGGCTTAAGCAGGCTTGCCCATCACACCTTCTTCGTCCAAGTAGACTCTGAATTTCAACTTCCTCAATCATGTAATCTGTAGGAATTTGGATGATACATTGACTGCTCAGTCCCTCAGTCATGTCTGACTCTTTGTGGTCCCATGGACTGTAGCCTGTCAGGCTCCTCTGTTCACGGGATTCTCCAGGCAGGAACTAGGTTCTTGGAAGTTAGGAAGGGAAGCATCTATATGCATATGGCACACATCTACGTGCTTTTCCGAAAGCTCCAGTCAGGAGGAAGGTAAACAGGAAAGAGTGAGGGTAAAAGAAAGAAAAAGCCCAGAGTATCCAAAAAATATTGCCCTACTTCTCCTGATAATTTCCTTTCCCAGGAGGTGGTGAAGAGATAGGGGAGTGCCATGCTTGGCTTTTGTTTAACTAGTGGTCCAGAGATAGTTGGTGATACATAGGGAATGGGGCATTTGAGGCTACAAGATTGAACGTGGGGTCTGAAAATTCGTCAGCATGGTTAGACAAGGAAAGATGATTTCTAAAAACAAGGAAATAACATAAAACTTGTACAGAAACTTGAAAGGGGAATATGGATCAAAGGCATTGCAAAGCTCTGAAAACTGCATTTTCAATTTCATGATTATGTTTCCTTCAGGGAAGAAAAGAGGGAAGGGATATTTTAAGAAGCTAATGTTAATACCCGTAAATTTTGTCTAAGTGCATGTTAAAAAACTGTGTTCATCAATGTATATATTTTTAAAATTTTTGTTTATTTGTTTTAATTGGAGGAGAGTCACTTCACAACACTATGGCGGCCCCTGCCACACATCAACACAAATCAGTACCTTTTTTATCATAAAACAATCTCAAACTTTCAGAAAAGTTGCAAGTTCAGTACAAAGAACCTTTTTTTTTCTAGAATCCTTTGAGAGTATATTGACAGCATGATGTTCTAACCTTCCTGAACACTTAAATACAAATTTCCTAAAGACAAAGATATTCTCCTACATATCTACTATACAACCATTAAAATGATGAAATCAACACTATTAACACTGACATGTTACTACCATCTAATGCTTAGACCTCATTCACGTTTCACCAGTTGTCCCAATGTTTTTAATAGCAAAAAAGATCCAGTACAGAATCATGCAGTGCATTTAATTGCCATATGTTCTTCTTCAGGCTGATGAGCTCAGATTTAAAAAGACATGTTCTAGACTGTGAAAGAATGGATATATGACCAAGGACAAGTTTATGAGTGATATAATCCCAAAGGGAAGAGTAAACCCAGAAACACAAGCAACAAAGTGATTTTTTAAAAGACTTTTTAGTGCATTTTTAAGTTTACAGAAAATTGCAAGTAAGGTAAGGAGACTTCCAATATACCCTCTGTTCTGGCATATGCAAGTATTCTACCATTGTCAACTTGCCAATCACCAGGATACCTTTTATTTACTTATTTTTTAATTAACCAGTGATAAACCTGTATTGACACATCATAATTACCTGGAGTCCATAGTTTACCCAAGAGTTCACCATTGGTGGTATACATTCAATGGGTTTGGACAAATGTATAACGACATGTATCCATTTTAATATCACATTCATCTCTTCCCACCACCCCTGGGAACCACCGATATTTTCATAGTCTTCATAGTTTTGCCTTTTCTGGAATATCATACAGTTAGAATTGTATAAGATATAACCTTCTCACATTTGCTCCTTTCACTTAGTGATCTGCATTTTCGTTTCCACCATGTCTTCTCATGACTTGATAGCTCATTTCTTTTTAGCACTGAATAATATGTCATTGTCTGGATATACTACAGTTTATCTGTTCATCTACTGAAAGACATCTTGGTTGCTTCCAAGTTTGGGCAGTTATGAATAAAGCTGTTTTAAACATCTGGGTGCAGCTTGTTGTGTGGAGATAAACTTTCAACTCTTTTGGGTACATACCAAAGAGTGTTACTGCTGGATTGTATGTTAACGGTATGGTTAGTTGTGTAAGAACTGTCTTCCCCATGCCTGTATTATTTTGCATTTCCACCAGCATTATATCAGAGTTCCTATTGCTCCACATCCTTGCCAGCGTTTGGTGTTGTCAATGTTCCAGATTTTGGCCATGTTAGTAAGTGTGCAGTGGTATCTTGGTGTTGTTTTAATTTACAATTCCCTGATGACATGTGTTATGGAGCATCTTTTCATATGTTTACTTTCCACCTGTGTATCTTCTTTAGTGAAGTGTCTGTTAAGGTCTTTGACCCATTTTTTGAGTAGGTGGTTTTCTTGCAAGTGTTGTTTCTATATTTTGTGTAACAGTTCTTGATCAGATTTGTCTTCTGCAAATACTTTCTCCTGGTCTGTGGCTTGTCATCTTCTTTTAACATCGACTTTCACAGAGCAGAATTTTTTAAGTCTAATAAAGTCTATGCTTATTATTTATTTCTGTCTTGGTTTGTGCCTTTGATGTTGTATCTAAAATGTCATACCAATACCCAGTATCATCTAGGCTTTCTTCTGTGGTACCTTCTAGTAGTTTTGTAGCTTTGCATTTTACATTTAGTTCTATGATCCATTTTGAGTTATTTTTGTGAAGGATGTAAGGTCTGTGGTCCACTGTTTTTTTCTGGTATGTGAGTGTTCAGTTTTTCCAACACTATTTATTGTAGAAACTATCTTTGCCCCTCTGCTCCTATGTCAAAGATCAATTGACTATATTTATGTGGTTTATCTCCAGGCTTTCGATACTCTGGTACAAATACTCTGGGTTTATTTGTTTACACAATGTGTTTAGTTATCTTCTACGCCACATGAATAAAGGGGAACTTCAGAAAGGTGATATAATGATAATCTATGATGTATAGAAAAGAGGGCGCAATACCATTGCAAGTTGGAAAGGGTAACAAAAACTCCATTTAGGGCAGACTGAAACCTCAGATGTAAGAGAAGGTAATTACAGAGTATTTCACAATTTCAAATGAATTAAACTTTGTCCAGATGAATCACCTCTGAGAAACTGTCAAAATATGCATACACTGTATATCATCATTGTTTATTTTGAAGAATTATGTAAAACAGTAGAGAAGCTAAATGAAAGCCTTGATTCTTAAATCAGCACCTACCTGGAGGAAGTTTCTAGTGGAATGCTTCTGAGCACTGTCCACAGTAGTGAAGTGTTCAACATGCTTGTTAAGTATTTCTTGGAGAATATACTTACTCAGTTATTGTTGATCTTGGGATAAATGATATACTACCTGACAAAATGAAGGCATAAGACTTTTTTGATGAGATGGAATGATGGACCAAAATTAACAGTTGAAAGTATAATGAGAGTTATTATCAAGTGATTTTTTAAATAAAGGTGCAAAGGTTACAGACAGGCAAGTGTTGAAAGTTACTCGTAGAATGAACTATGTTGTAATGGATTATATTTGGGGACATCTGTATGACCTCACATTTAGCTTAATATAGATACATATTGATGATTTTGAAATATCTACAGATATATGTAATGCCTCCAGGTGGCTCAGATGGTAAAGAATCTGCCTGCAATGCAGGAGACCTGGGTTCAACCCTTGAGTTGGAAAGATCCCCTGGAGAAGAGGAATGCCTACCCACTGCACTATTCATACCTGGAGAATTCTGTGGAGAGTGGAGCCTGGCAGGCTATAGTTCATGGGGTCCCAAAAGAGTCAAGGGAACATTTCATGCAAAAATGGACACAATAAAGGACAGAAATGGTATAGATCTTACAGAAGTAGAATATTAAGAAGAGGTGGCAAGAATACACAGAAAAACTGTATAAAAAAGAGTGACCCAGATAGCCACAATGGTGTGATCACTCACCTAGAGCCAGATATCCTGGAGTGTGAAGTCAGTGGGCCTTAGGAAGCATCACTATGAATAAAGCCAGTGGAGGTGATGGAATTCCAGCTGAGCTATTTCAAACCCTAAAACATGATGCTGTGAAAGTGCTGCACTCAATATGCCAGCAAATTTAGAAAACTCAGCAGTAGCCACTGGACTGGAAAAGGTCCGTTTTCATTCCAATCCCAAAGAAAGGCAATGCCAAAGAATGTTCAAACTACCACACAATTGCACTCATCTCATATGTTAGCAAAGAAATGTTCAAAATTCTCCAAGCAAGGCTTCAGCAGTACGTGAACCGAGAACTTCCAGATGTTCAAGCTGGTTTTAGAAAAGGCAGAGGAACCAGAGATCAAATTGCCAACATCTGTTGGATCATCATAAAAGCAAGAGAATTCCAGAAAAACATCTATTTCTGCTTCATTGACTATGTTAACACCTTTGGCTATGTAGATCACAACAAACTGTGGAAAATTCTTAAAGAGATGGAAATACCAGACCACCTTACCTGCCTCCTGAGAAATCTGTATGCAGGTCAAAAAGCAACAGTTAGAACTGGACATGAAACAATGGACTGGTTCCAAATAGGAAAAGGAGTACGTCAATTCTGAATCTTGTCACCCTGCTTATTTAACTTATATGCAAAGTACATCATGCAAAATGCTGGGCTGGATGAAGCACAAGCTGGAATCAAGATTGTCAGGAGAATATCAATGACCTCAGACATGCAGATGACACCACCCTTATTGCAGAAAGTGAAGAGGAACTAAAAAGCCTCTTGATGAAAGTGAAAGAGCAGAGTGAAAAACCTGGCTTAAAACTCAACATTCAAAAAACTAAGATCATGGCATGTGGTCCCATCACTTCATGGCAAATAGATGGGGAAACAATGGAAACAATGAGAGACTTTATTTTCTTGGGCTCCAAAATCACCACAAATGGTGACTGCAACTATGAAATTAAAAGATGCTTACTCCTTGGAAGAAAAGCTATGACCAGCCTAGACAGCATATTAAAAAGCAGAACTCAAACAGGGGCTCTGTATCAACCAAGAGGGGTGGGATGGGGAGGGAGATGGGATTGAGGTTCAAGAGGGAGGTGACATACGTACACCTATGGCTGATTCATGTTGATGTTTGACAAAAAAACACCAAAATTCTATAAAGCAATTATCCTTCAGTTAAAAAATAAATAAATTAAAAAAAAACACACCCCCAGACATGGAACTGAAGACAAAAAAAAAAAAAAGGCAGGGACATTACTTTGCCAACAAAGGTCCATCTAGTCAAAGCTATGGTTTTTCCAGTAGTCATGTCTGGATATGAGAGTTGGACCATAAAGAAATCTGAGTGCCGAAGTATTGATACTTTTGAACTGTGGTATGAGAGTCCCTTGGACTACAAGGAGATCAAACCAGTCAATCCTAAAGGAAATCAGTCCTGAATATTCATTGGAAGGACTGATAGTGAAGCTGAAGCTCCAATACTTTGGCCATCTGATGCGAGGAACTGACTCATTTGAAAAGACCCTGATGCTGGGAAAGACTGAAGGTGGGAGGGGAAGGGGACAACAGGATCAGATGGTTGGATGGCATCACCGACTCAATGGACACACGTTTGAGTAAACTCTGGGAGTTGGTGATGGACAGGGAGGCCTGGCGTGCTGCAGTCCATGGGGTGGCAAAGAGTCGGACATGACTGAGTGACTGAACTGAACTGAATGTTTCTGTATCAATATCTTTCATTTGTTGTGATGAAAGTACTCGTGTAAGATGTTAATAGGGGAAACTGGGTCTAGAACATATGGGATCTTTCTGTACTGTCTTTGCAATTTCTCTTGAAGTTTAAAAGCATCCTAAAATTTAAAAAATCTAATAGAGATGAATAGCAAACCTCTGTACTTGGATTAACATTCTAATCCTAATACTCATTCTTTATCACTGAAGTCTTCAATTCAGTCTTTCTGTTCCCATTCTTCATCTCCTCTCCACAGAGGCGCCAGAGAAATTTTTCCTAGTGTCAATCCTATCACATTTTTCTGCCCCACAACCTTAGAGAGTCTTTCCATAATACCTCAGATAAAATCCAAACCCTTGACCGTGGTATATAAAATCCTACATGATCTGGCCACTCATTTCCTACAACTCATCTCCTACCATCCTTCCTCTTATTCTCTCTTTCCCGGCTGCAATGGCCTCTTGTTTCTCAAGTATTCAAATGTTTGGTATATAACAGAGCCATTATTGGGTTGGCCAAAAAATTCATTTGAGTTCCAGAATAAGCTTCTTGGCCAACCCAATACTTTGCCTCAGAAGCTCTCTCTCCAATCTTTGGATGGCTTCTTACTTTATATATGTCAGGTGTTCGTTCAAATATCATCTCCTAAAAGAGGTCTTCCCTGAACCTCAATTTACTGTAGCTTCTTGTTAATCCCTTTTTAACTCTTTACTCTGCTTCATTTTTTTAAATAGTACTTTTTACTAATCATGATAATGATTTCAAGCTTTGAAAAAAATGCACATATGTAACAGTACATGTTTGGCTTGTCTATTCATCCTGTACTCTCATTGTCTGCAACAGTCTGAAAAGTAAGTTAGTGAAGGAATAAATAATCTGGTTGTTTTAATTAAGTGCAAATTCTGTGTGAGCCAGTAGTGGGGTTATCAGACATGCTAACACATACATTCCATTAACAGAAATACATTCCTTAAATAAAGGGGAAAAAAAAGAATAGACTGATTTGGCCATTGTCTTATCAACCAACTTCTGGAGCTATTTGTTAATCCTGATTATCACATTTTTATATGTTCATGTACAAATTGAATTTGTCTAAATGAATGCAATCAATTATAATGTATTTAGAAGGCATCGATTGGAAATTGAGAGAACTGGGCATGATTGTCCTGAAGACTTGGGGAGATCTTGATAAATGGCTTTTAAGAATTTGGCTCATTTAAGTTCTCCAATAACTTTGATAGCCTATTATGTGCCAAGTACTGTGCTCAGTCCTGGAAATGAAAAGAGTAAACACATGAATGAGGTAAAGATTTCTTTTTCCTCCTATGAGTGTTATCGGCTTTCATTTGTGGATGTTTTGGTTGTGAAGATTTTGATTTAAAGTAATAAAACAAATTTTTAATAACAAACACTTAAAAGAATATTTAAAAGCTGACATTGGGTTCCCTCAGTTCAGTTCAGATCAATCGCTAAGTCGTGTCCAACTCTTTACGACCCCATGAATCACAGCACGCCAGGCCTCCCTCTCCATCACCAACTCCTGGAGTTCAGTCAAACTCATGTCCATTGAGTCGGTGATGCCATCCAGCCATCTCATCCTCTGTCGTCCCCTTCTCCTCCGCCCACAATCCCTCCCAGCATCAGGGTCTTTTCAAATGAGTGAACTCTTCACATGAGGTGGCCAAAGTATTGGTCCTTCCAATGAACACCCAGGGCTGATCTCCTTTAGAATGGACTGGTTGGATCTCCTTGCAGTCCAAGGGACTCTCGAGAGTCTTCTCCAACACCACAGTTCAAAAGCATCAATTCTTCGGTGCTCAGCTTTCTTCACAGTCCAACTCTCACATCCATACATGACCACTGGAAAAACTATAGCCCTGACTAGATGGACCTTTGTTGGCAAAGTAATATCTCTGCTTTTGAATATGCTATCTAGGTTGGTCATAACTTTTCTTCCAAGGAGTAAGCATCTTTTAATTTCATGGCTGCAGTCACCATCTGCAGTGATTTGGAGCCCAAAAACATAAAGTCTGACACTGTTTCCACTGTTTCCCCATCTATTTCCCATGAAGTGATGGGACCGGATGCCATGATCTTCGTTTTCTGAATGTTGAGCTTTAAGCCAACTTTTTCACTCTCCTCTTTCACTTTCATCAAGAGGCTTTTTAGCTTCTCTTCACTTTCTGCCATAAGGGTGGTGTCATCTGCATATCTGAGGTTATTGATATTTCTCCCAGCAATCTTGATTCCAGCTTGTGTTTCTTCCAGCCCAGCGTTTATCATGATGTACTCTGCATATAAGTTAAATAAGCAGGGGGAACAATATACAGCCTTGACGTACTCCTTTTCCTGTTAGGAACCAGTCTGTTTTTCCATGTCCATTTCTAACTGTTGCTTCCTGACCTGCATACAGGTTTCTCAAGAGGCAGGTCAGGTGATCTGGTATTCCTATCTCTTGAAGAATTTTCCACAGTTTATTGTGATCCACAGAAAGGCTTTGGCATAGTCAATAAAGCAGAAATAGATGTTTTTCTGGAACTCTCTTGCTTTTTTGATGATCCAGCGAATGTTGGCAATTTGATCTCTGGTTCCTCTGCCTTTTCTGAAACCAGCTTGAACATTTGGAAGTTCACATTTGGAAGGACATCACCATCTCTTGCATAGAGTCTTCTCTTGTGTTGTTGGAAGAGAGTGTTTGTTATGACCAGTGCATTCTCTTGCCAAAACTCTATTAGCCTTTGCCCTGCTTCATTCGTGTTCACGGTTCACCTATTGCTGGAGCCTGACTTGGAGAATTTTAAGCATTACTTTGCTGGTGTGTGAGATGAGTGCAATTGTGTGGTAGTTTGAGCATTCTTTGGCATTGCCTTTCTTTGGGATTGAAAGGAAAACTGACCTTTTCCAGTCCTGTGGCCACTGCTGACTTTTCAAAATTTGCTGGCATATTGAGTGCAGCACTTTCACAGCATCATCTTTCAGGATTTGAAATAGCTCCACTGGAATTCCATCACCTCCACTAGCTTTGTTCGTAGTGATGCATTCCAAGGCCCACTTGACTTCACATTCCAGGATGTCCGGCTCTAGGTGAGTGATCACACCATCATGATTATCTGGGTCGTGAAGCTATTTTTTGTATAATTCTTCTGTGTATTCTTGCCACCTGTTCTTAATATCTTCTGCTTTAGTTAGGTCCATACCATTTCTGTCCTTTATCGAGCCCATCTTTGCATGAAATGTTCCCTTGGTATCTCTAATTTTCTTGAAGAGATCTCTAGTCTTACCCATTCTGTTGTTTTCCTCTATTTATTTGCATTGATCACTGAGGAAGGCTTTCTTATCTCTCCTTTCTATTCTTTGGAACTCTGCATTCAGATGCTTGTATCTTTCCTTTTCTCCTTTGCTTTTTGCTTCTCTTCTTTTCTCAGCTATTGTAAGGCCTCCTCAGACAGCCAATTAGCTTTTTTGCATTTCTTTTTCTTGGGGTTGGTCTTGATCCCTGTCTCCTGTACAATGTCACAAACCTCTGTCCATAGTTCATCAGGCACTCTATCAGATCTAGTCCCTTAAATCTATTTCTCACTTCCACTGTATAATCATAAGGGATTTGATTTAGGTCATACCTGAATGGTCTAGTGGTTTTCCCCACTTTCTTCAATTTAAGTCTGAATTTGGTAATAAGAAGTTCATGATCTGAGCCACAGTCAGCTCCTGGTCTTGTTTTTGTTGACTGTATAGGGCTTTTCCATCTTTGGCTGCAAAGAATATAATCAATCTGATTTCGGTGTTGACCATCTGGTGATGTCCTTGCGTAGAGTCTTCTCTTGTGTTGTTGGAAGAGAGTGTTTGTTATGACCAGTGTGTTCTCTTGCCAAAACTCTATTAGCCTCTGCCCTGCTTCATTCCGTACTCCAAGGCCAAATTTTCCTGTTACTCCAGGTGTTTCTTGACTTCCTACTTTTGCATTCCAGTCCCCTATAATGAAAAGGACATCTTTTTTGGGTGTTAGTTCTAAAAGGTCTTGTAGGTCTTCATAGAACCATTCAACTTCAGCTTATACAGCATTACTGCTTGGGGCATAAGCTTGGATCACCGTGATATTGAATTGTTTGCCTTGGAAACAAACAGAGATCATTCTGTCGTTTTTGAAATTGCATCTAAGTACTGCATTTCGGACTCTTTTGTTGACCATGGTGGCTACTCCATTTCTTCTAAGGGATTCCTGCCCACAGTAGTAGATATAATGGTCATCTGAGTTAAATTCCCCCATTCCAGTCCAGTTTAGTTCACTGATTCCTAGAATGTTGACGTTCGCTCTTCCCATCTCCTGTTTGACCACTTCCAATTTGCCTTGATTCATGGACCTGACATTCCAGGTTCATATGCAATACTGCTCTTTACAGCATTGGACCTTGCTTCTATCACCAGTCACATCCATAACTGGGTATTGTTTTTGCTTTGACTCCATCCCTTCATTCTTTCTGGATTTATTTCTCCACTGATCTCCAGTAGCATATTGGGCACCTACTGACCCAGGGAATTCCTCTTTCAGTATCCTATCATTTTGCCTATTCATACTGTTCATGGGGTTCTCAAGGCAAGAATACTGAAGTGGTTTGCTTAATCAGTGACTGCCTGGTTATCTTCCTACATCTTAAGGGGAAAAAAATCTTTCTTATAAAAAATAAAAACTGAACCAGTTACCTCTATATTTCTCAGTCTAAAATTCTATGATTCTAGGGAATTGTAGGTTTTATGTGATGATAGCATAAGCTGTTAAGTAGAATAATCCTAAGATCTTACTTAGAAAAGGCCACATTTTTCCTACTGCTGGGAGTAGAATGCTTAACCAATGTTTTTTCTGTGTGGCCTTCTGACAGCCTTAGGTGCCTGCAGTATTTCAGCAGAGAAGAGATTAGATTAACTATTGTTAAAATTCTTTACAAGGAAGTGGAGGAGGTCCAAGACTTGATTTACAATCTGATTTCCTTGGCCAAAAAAAAAAAAAAAAAAAGAAGAAGAAGAAAAATGGGCCTCCAAAATGCTGTCTTCATGCTGCAATTAGAGCCATGATCTCTCTTCAAATTTGAAGGATAACTAAGAAAGATAATGACAATTAGACTGCTGAAAAGTGTCCAATAACTTCAAACTCTCTTCTCACTCAAGATGCCCCATGGTATGGCAGAAAATACTAAGCATTTACAGAGTTATTTTCAAAAGAATATTTGAGTAGTGGTAGTGGAGAAGGCAATGGCACCCCACTCCAGTACTCTTGCCTGGAAAATCCCATAGATGGAGGAGCCTGGTGGGCTGCAGTCCATGGGGTCGCTAGGAGTCAGACACGACTGAGCGACTTCACTTTTACTTTTCACTTTCATGAATTGGAGAAGGAAATGGCAACCCATTCCAGTGTTCTTGCCTGGAAAATCCCAGGGACGGGGGAGCCTGGTGGGCTGCAGTCCATGGGGTCACTAAGAGTCAGACACGACTGAGTGACTTCACATTCGCTTTTCACTTTCATGCATTGGAGAAGGAAATGGCAACCCACTCCAGTGTTCTTGCCTGGAGAATCCCAGGGACAGGGGAGCCTGGTGGGCTGCCATCTCGGGTCGCACAGAGTCGGACACGACTGAAGCGACTTAGCAGCAGCAGCAGCAGCAGCAGCAGCAGGCAGGCAGGGTTAAAGGAACATTGTTGAATGGTCAAATACTTAGTAACAGCAGGAAACCATCCCTACCCCTGGGCCTTAAAGGGAGAGGGGAAGAAGTTGTTACTAGAACCCAGTGAGAACTATGACTATGCCCATGAACCTGCCTGACATGGTCTGTTGTCAAAGGTAGGTGAGTTCCTGAACTGCATTGAGAGGAAGCAGGGGAATGAACACTTCAGATTCTCTCTGTTCTCTGATCTCCTGCTGGTGCTTCCCTCTAACCAGACTTACCCGGAAGCCAGGGGGCAAGGAGGCCTTGCTGATAATCCACAAAGGTCAGCATCCTGGGAGTGGTGTGGAGAAGAGAGTGGATTTAAAGAGACAAATGGAAAAGAACCAGCACTCTAATTGTCTCCTTGATAATGACCTTCATGGACTCCAAAAGCAAGCAATAGCACTTTTGCAGACAAGTTCAGGTTCTATTCATCATACCATGTTGCCATCTCCTGGAGTGCTATTCTTATTTGTATGAATACAATTTTCTTCCCAGTTCTAGGTCCTTGTTTCAGCCTGGAGAACAGGAAAGAGAAGTGGAAGCACATTGTTCTGTACTTACAAGGATGTTGGACACATCATTTTGTTCATAGTCGAATACCACAAAACGTTCACATTCATTTATTTAACACATGCTGATTAAATGCCTATTGCACGCAAGGCACTCTGGGTACTCGAGATGCCAGAGAACAAAACAGAGATACCTCTCTTTGTGGAGACTGCATTCTAGTAGGGAAGACAGACAATATATAATAATAATTTAGTAAATTAGACTGTCTAAGAAAGTGATAAGTGCTATGAAAAGAATTACAGTGAGAACAGGGTAAGGAGTAGTGGGACTGCTGCAGGAAGAAGGATTACAATTTCCAACAAGGTAGGTAGTTAGGCCTTTCTCTTAGACGTGGAAGTGAAGTGAAGTGAAGTGAAGTGAAGTCACTCAGTTGTGTCCGACTCTTTGCGCCCCCATGGACAGCAGCCCACCAGGCTCCTCCGTCCATGGGATTTTCCAGGCAAGAATACTGGAGTGGGTTGCCCTTTCCTTCTCCAGGGGATCTTCCTGACCCAGGGATCGAACCCAGGTCTCCCGCATTGTAGGCAGACCCTTTACCGTCTGAGCCACCAGGGAAGAGTGGTAAGACAATATCAAATAGGGTTTTGTAGGACATTGTAAGAGTTGGATTATACAGCAAGTCAGCCCTGGTGACTCAGCGGTAAACAATCCACTTGCAATGCAGGAGTCTTGGGTTTGATCCCTGAGTCAGGAAGATCCCCTGAAAGAGGAAATGACAACCCACTCCAGTATCCTTGCCTGGGAAATCCCATGGACAAAGGAGCCTGGCTGGCTACAGTCCACAGGGTCACAAAGAATCAGACATGGCTTAGCAAGTAAGTAACAACTACAGCAAGGTTCAGTTCAGTTCAGTCATTCAGTCGTATCCGACTCTTTGCAACCCCATGAACCGCAGCATGCCAGGCCTCCCTGTCCATCCCCAACTCCCAGAGTTCACCCAAACCTATGTCCATTGAGTTGGTGATGCTGTCCAACCATCTCATCCTCTGTTGTCCCCTTCTCCTCCTGCCCTCAATCTTTCCCAGCATCAGAGTCTTTTCAAATGAGTCAGCTCTTCGCATCAGGTGGCCAAAGTACTGGAGTTTCAGCTTCAGCATCAGTCCTTCCAGTGAACACCCAGGATTGATCTCCTTTATGATGGACTGGTTGGATCTCCTTGCAGTCCAAGGGACTCTCAAGAGTCTTCTCCAACACCACAGTTTAAAAGCATCAATTCTTTGGTGCTCAGCTTTCTTCACAGTCCAACTCTCACATCCATATATGACCACTGGAAAACTATAGCCTTGACTAGAGGAACCTTTGTTGACAAAGTGATGCCTCTGCTTTTTAATATGCTGTCTAGGTTGGTCATAACTTTCCTTCCAAAGAGTAAGCATCTTTTAATTTCATGGCTGCATTCACCATCTGCTGTGATTTTGGAACCCAGAAAAATAGTCAGCCACTGTTTCCCCATCTATTTGCCATGAAGTGATGGGACCGGATGCCATGATTTTAGTTTTCTGAATATTGAGCTTTAAGCCAACTTTTTTACTCTCCTCTTTCACGTTCATCAAGAGGCTCTTTAGTTCTTCTTCACTTTCTTCCATAAGGGTGGTGTCATCTGCATATCTGAAGTTATTGATATTTCTCCCAGCAATCTTGATTCCAGCCTGTGCTTCCTCCAGCCCAGCGTTTCTCTGCAACAGGGAATTGTAAGCTAAACGGAAACTCATTACAAGTTTCGAGCAGGAGGGTGAATGATCTGACATAAGACGTGAAAGATTTTGTTGGGTGCTTTACTGAGAGAAGACTATAGGGACAAGGGTAAAAGCAGAGAGCCCTGTTCAGAGACTGTTGCAGGAATCCAGGTGAGAGATGATAGTAGCTAGAACCATATCTCTTTGGACATCATGAAAAACTCTGCAGTGGCTTCCCATTCATTTAGAGTAAATGGCAAGATATGGCAAATATGTGAATATAGAACAATATGGTATAAAACTGTGATAATGTGTAATTTATGTACTTCAAATCCAGGTAAAATGATAATATTGGAAAATATTAATGAAATTCTTGCAGTGTGTGGTTGAACTTGGGATATTTTAGAATTGTTGCATTGTCCATGAGAAGGAAGGATATTGTAGTCATCATTTCGCAGTGTACATGCATATCAAATCCATTGAACACCTTAAATACATCCAATTTTCATTGAATAAAAGTGGAAAACAATTTTAAAGGAGATTGATTAACTTTAAACTTTGAAAGATTTAGTATGTTTCCTTTATTATCCAGAGTGACCACTAAATGATTAAGACAGAAACTTTGTTTTGCCAAAAAGTAGAAAGAAAAAAAAATACTGAAATCAGTTTTTAAGGAGGGATTGGGGGGAGGAGAAGAAGGGGACGACCAAGGATGAGATGGCTGGATGGCATCACTGACTCAATGGCCGCGAGTCTGAGTGAACTCCGGGAGATTGTGATGGACAGGGAGGCCTGGCGTGCTGCGATTCATGGGGTCGCAAAGAGTCGGACACGACTGAGCGACTGAACTGAACTGAACTGAAGGAAGAAAGGGGAAAAGGGGATGGGGAGGAATTAGAAATGCAGGAAAATAGTAAGGACAGCATAAGATTATGAACTCCATATGTGACTATATATGTGTATCACAAACTTTATGTAAATTGACTAATCTTTTAATCTTTTCAGTTCAAAGAGTAAGATTGAATTTTAAAAAATCATCCAGGTAAATCATGAGAAGCATATCTGTCTCAAAAAAAGCTGTTGAGCCTTGAAAGTCAAAGGGTGGAAAAACATACTATGGAAACACCAATGACAAGAAGATTGATCTAGCTCTCTGAATATTGGCTCTCTGAATATTTTCAGCTAAAAAGTATTACTAGATATGAAAAAATTCACTACTTTTAATAAATAATTAATAGATGGGTGAGCTCAGCAGGAAAATATGACTATTTTTAGTTGCATGCTGCTAAGAGCGTAGCTTCAAATATATAAAGCATTATGTCAACAACTAATATTCCTTGAATAGTTTATCAACTAAGCAAAAAAAAAAAATCTGTACTCCAAACTGAAGAGTGTATTTTGTGTTCTTCAAAAATATATGTGAATTTATCTCATATTAGACTACTAAAAATGTCTGACCAAATATTAATGAATTGATATCTCCTAGACCACATTGTCCTGTCACAGTAGAATTAAGTTGCAAAGGAACTAGATTTTTACATTTAATAGCACCTCTAAATTGCTTGTGCATGAAAGAAGAAATCATAGTAGATATAAAATAAAACCAAATTATAATTATAATGCTGTATATATAAAAATTTGTGTCATACAGCTAAAATAATAGGGAAACATTTGTAACCTTAAATATGTATAGTAAATTAGAAAAAGTAAAATGATTTAAGCCTCCAACTTAAGATGTTAATAAGAGAACAGAGTAAGCTCAGATGATGCAGGATGAAAATAAATACAGAAAGCAGAATTAAACAGGAAAAAACATGTAGTAGCCAAAAGCCATATATTGTGTTTTTTAAAAGAATAACAAATTTTACAAACCTCTGGCAAGACTGATGAAGAAAGGGGATACAAAAAAGCAATAAATTGGAGACTACAAATAATTACAAGGGCCAGAGAGTTTGAAAATTTATGTGAAATGGACAAACTGCTAGAAAAATATTACTGAAAATGAGTCGGAAACCCAGCAGTGGTTCTATAGCCATTAAAAAAAAAAGTTGAATCATTAAATCCAAAAATTCCTACTGCAAACACAAGGTCCAGATGATCTACCAAACATGGCAGGGGCTGATAAATCTAATCTTTCACAAATTCTCCCCAAATTCTTCAACTCATTTTATGTGGCAGGTGTAACCTGGCTACCCATTACTAAATCAGGACTGTGTATGAAAGGAAAATTACAGGGCAACCTCACTCATGAATATGGATGTGAAAACTGTAAACAAGTTATTAGCAAGGAAACTAACAACCCACAGTATTCATAATATGTCATGACTAAGTTGGGTTATTTTAGGAATGCAAGGTATTTTCAACAGTGGAAACATCTAATAATGTAATTCACCACATTAGCACATAAAAAAATGAGGAAACAATCCTCTCAGTAGAGGAAGAAAATAGATTCAATAAAATCCAATAATTAATGATTAAACAAAAAACTTAGCAAAATAGGTATCAAAGGGAATTTCCTATCCCTTATTGGTAGTACAGAATATCAAGGGCTTGCCTAGTCATGATGTCCAGACAAGACTGCCCATTCTCATTCAGTGTTGTAATGGGGTCCTAGGCCATCCATTTGTGACAGCTCAGGCAAAAGAAGATGCAAAGATTGTAACTGAAGAAGCCCAATTATCATTCTCAGTTGATGTGGTTCTCTACCTAGAAAAGATATAGAAGAACCTGCAGAAACACATTTGAAATAAAGAAGGATGTTTAGCAGGGTGACAGCTGCATTTAAATACACTGCAACAAACAGAATATAAAATAATATGAAATAAGAGATAGCAACTTACAAGTTTTCAAACTTGGTGAAGGAGCACAGGTGGATAGTTCCCTCCCTCAAACGCAGACCTATACAAACCACAGAAATGGAAGCAAGCGTGGATCAGAGTGACTAACAGAAAATCTGTGGGCTTTCCCTGGGGAATCTGAAAGCTGTTGGTTGGGTGATGGTAGACTGGAGCCAGGGCCAGCAGATACAGTGATGGACCGAACTTGCAGGAGACAACTTTTGGGTTCACTTCTTGCTTCTCTCACAATGCCTGGAGAGGAAAATTGCTTGTTCCATCTCCCTCAAGACAAAAGTCAGAAGTGGCTCATCAGATGTGGCCTTTGTATGGAAGTATTATGGCAGCACCATAGCACTGCTGGAGGGTGAGGAACAGATGAAAATTATGGCAACTCTCTCAGGATCTCTTGGGGGAATCTCCACTGCTCCCCTACCAACCTATAGGACTACAGCACTGCTTCAAAGTGTTCAGAAGAGAATCCTTGAGCCCTGTGGAAAGGCAGCAATGACGGTAGGCCAAGGTGGTGGCAGTGAATTAACTTGCCTCTTTCTTATGGAATTACTATTGGATACATATTGGACCTCTTAATTACACTCTTCAAGTCTTTTAACCTCTAACCTCCAGGTCTTTTAATGCTCAGTCATGTCCAACTCTTTGCAACCCCATGGACTGTAGCCGCCAGGCTCCTCTGTCCATGAGATTCTCCAGGCAAGAATACTGAAGAGGGGTGCCATTTTCTCCTGCAAGAGATCTTCCTGACCCAGGGATCAAACATGCATCTCTTGCATCTCCTGCCTTGGTAGGCAGATTCTTTAGTACCACTTGGCAAGCCCCTTTAACCTCTAATATTTTCTATTTCTTTATATCTCTCTATATTACCTGTACATATATATAATATATAGATCTGTCTATATTATGTATACATATATATATAATATATAAAAATCTATACTGCTTTGTATCTTGTTTTTCTGTTTTCTCTTTTTATTTTTTTAAATGCTGTTTACTTCTTTTTCATTTCAGTAACTTTTATTTATGAAAGTTCTAATTCATTCTTTTTTTAAATGTACCTTTTGTCATGATATTTATTTCTTATGGCTTTTAAAAATTTAGGGGAATTCATAACTTTAAATACATGTACTTTAAAGAGTCTTTCTGATTGCTAGTCTGTTAGGTTATTGGATTTTCATTTCTCTGTTGTGTCATTGCTAATTCTCACTGATGGTGATGGGATTTTGTCTTGTCTCCCCCATCTCCTGGTCCCTCATGAAAATCCTGTGATACCAGGATTTGGGGTAATGGAAGTATTACTCCAAAGTATTTTTGCTTTTGCAGGGAGTCCCAGGATATCACCATTGTGGGACAAATATTTATTGTTATTTTCCCAGTTTGAGGATTTCTAGCCCATGTAGGTTGTGAAAATTTGAACTTAAACCTTTATGAGATGCAGAACTATGGCAGAGGGATCTTTCTCTTTAAACTTTACCAGTGGGCAAACTTTTTCTTGCTAATCCCTTCACCAAAGGTGTAGTCCCTTGTTCTGGGATTTCTTTGAGCCTCAGTGCCATCTTGCTCTTCATAGATACTAGGGCTTACCTCCTTTTTCTACATGAGCATTAAAATCCAATCTCCTGTATTACTGGGGCTAACAATCACCACTACATTTGCTTCTGTTTGAAATACACAATAAAGATTTTTAAATGATGAGTGAATTATGATTGATACAGAGCAGCATAGAAGGCAAATGAGGATATTTTTGGGAAAAACATAACTCTTGAGTCTCTCAACCACATATTAAATGGTGGTGGTGGTTGGTGTTTTAGTTGCTAAGTTGTGTCTGACTCCTATGACCCCATGGATTGTAGCCAGTCAAGCTCCTCTGTCCATGAAATTCTCCAGGCAAGAATACTGGAGTGGGTTGCCTCTCCAGGGGATCTTCCCAACCCAGGGATCAAACCTGTGTCTCCTGCATTTGCAAGTGAATTCTTCACCGCTGAGCCATTAGGGAAGCCCAAATTATCTCTACTACATTTTTATGGTCAAAATATGGGACTATGTTCCATCTAAGCAATTCTTTTCTTTCCAGTTGTGTTTTTTTTTTTTGACATTTATCTTTTGTGAGTCTATATATTTATATTATTACTATATTTATAAGCACAATTTTAAGTCACCTAAAGCTAGAACATGGAGCATTAAGCATTATACTACAGTTATCTCAAGTTTGGGACTACATTTGGAAAAAGGTTTGTATTAAAATGGCATTTAATCGCCAGTCTATGTCTGACGCAGGATGCAGCATGCTTGGGGCTGGTGCATGGGGATGACCCAGAAAGATGTTATGGGGAGGGAGGTGGGAGGGGGGGTTCATGTTTGGGAATGCATGTAAGAATTAAAGATTTTAAAATGTAAAAAATAAAAAACTAAAAATAAAAAAAAGAAGAAAAAAAAATAAAATGGCATTTATTTGTAAAATCCATGTACTTGATTAAATCATTTGTTAATTTTAAGATTTGACTTCATTATAAATAATCCTGAGATTAAACACACAGACATGTCACAGTCTTCATTATTTGCAAAGTATTCATGTGTCTAGGAAAGCAAATGTGCTAAAATAATATAGTTTGAGCCTGTGGTGAGTCCTAAATTAAATGATGCCTAGATTGCTACCAATATATAGATTTTTATCAAATTTATATCCTCTTTTCTATTTATCTGTCAGATGACTATATATTAGATCAGTAAGCAGACTTTGTATGGCTACAGTTGTGATTCTGAATAATATAAAAAAGCAGTCCTGAATTGGTTAGGATTAACCAAACAATGCTGTAGTAAGAATATTACAGTGTGACAGACATGGACATAGATACCTGGATTTCATTAGTGTATATGGAATCATCAAAGTTCTAGAAACCAGAAAGAATGTGTAAAATGGTGTCTGTTTCGTGTATGTGTGTATGTTGAAGGAGAGGGGGCAGAGAGAATCCTCACTAGCTAGGAATCACTTCTTTAGTAGTCAGTGATATGATGACTTTAGGGTTGTGTGTTGGCAATGCCTGAATCAGAATTGCTTGTCGAGCAAAAAAGACACAGATGTGTATAGCGGACTTTTGGACTCAGAGGGAGAGGGAGAGGATGGGATGATTTGGGAGAATGGCATTGAAACATATATACTATCATGTAAGAATCGAATCACCAGCCTATGTCCGATGCAGGATACAGCATGCTTGGGGCTGGTGCACGGGGATGACCCAGAGGGATGTTATGGGGAGGGAGGTGGGGGGGGTTCATGTTTGGGATCGCATGTACACCTGTGGTGGATTCATGTCAATGTATGGCAAAACCAATACAGTATTGTAAAGTAAAATAAAATAAAAATAAAAATAAAAAATAAAAAGAGTATTAAGCAAAAAAAAAAAAAAAAAGAATTGCTTGTCGATGTAGTTATGTTAGCACATGCTATTTATTCATGGGCTTTGCTTATAGATCCCTGAGAGAAGTGAGATGAGATTTCTAAATTATATCATTAGTCCTAAGGGTAACTGTTTCCTTTGATCCTAGATGGAAAATAATTCTGGAGAGGGTAGTTTCACTGAGAACTTTTAGTAAAACAACATAGACTTCGCTCTGGTTTCCAGATTAGGCCAACACATTTTATTCTACCATTAAAAAATCATGAAAAATGATTGCCTTCATAATAGCTAGTGTTTGCTCCTTTGTGAACCAAGGATTTTATGTTGGGTGCTAGTTGGTTGATTGTTGGATAAGAGCAATGTGAGTATTTTCTACTCTTCCCTTACTTTTAAAAATTTTTTATTTTTATAAATTATGAAAGCATGATAACACATTTATGGGAAACTTGAAAAATACAGAACAAGTTTACATAATTGTTGCACTATGTATTACAGTTTTTTTCAAGTTGGTAAATTAAGATACTCTTCCCTTGTTGTGAGTGTAAAAGCAAGCACAAGTGAGCAGTCACTCTCACAGTGTCCTTAGTAAGGACACTTAGACATAAAGAACAATTACAAACCAAGAACTAGCAACCAATTAGCAATTCTTTATTAGAACCCTGGGTCCATTTCTTTTTTTATTAAATCAGCACGTTGATACCCAGGAGTAAAGAATAATGCTTTTGAAGTGTTTGTTTTGCATTTCAGGGAAGGGGTCCAGGATTATTTAGCTTTTTCAAGTACTGATGCCTTAAAACAAGATTTACTTAGTCCAGTTTAGGTCATTGACCTATGACAGTTTGAAAGCATCATACATGCCAGTATTTTTAGCTTTCATAGATTGTCTCATCTCATAGTATCTATTATCTTTCAAAGCAAACTTAAAATTCTTAGTAAGAATTAACTAGACAAATCAGAAAACATAAAACTTTTTAAAGCTTAGG
Source organism: Ovis aries (assembly GCF_016772045.2). Lineage (NCBI taxonomy): Eukaryota > Metazoa > Chordata > Mammalia > Artiodactyla > Bovidae > Ovis > Ovis aries. Next base: position 21,510,369 of record NC_056080.1, on the reverse strand, counting down.
TAATTGTAAAGAATAAAAACTAGAGGTCACTGTGATTCTTGTTTGCAACAGGCTGCCTTTAGGATAATGTAGTTTTTATAAAATTTTATGCAAAGTAGGTGCTTCCCTCATTCAAATATAATATACTTTAAAAGAGGAACAAATTTGGCATATTGTTTAAAAATCCAGATGCTAGCTTATTTTCTTCTAAAACTTTCAACCTTTTAACTTAGACAACTCTCTGCTTAAAGGAAATTGTCTTTGCTATAGCTGTTTCAGAACAGCTTCATGGAGGTGGGAGAAATTAATTTGAGCTACAATAAACATATGGCATTTAGTAGGCAATTGGCTTTTCAACCTTAACCATAGCAGTCTCCTCCATACATGGCATTATGTTTTATTAACGTAATTTAAATAAGGATGTTCTGGGTTATCATTTACACAGATTAAATTCCCCACCTAATGTACATGTAACTAAATGCACATTTACCTACATAATAGCTATTGGTCACAGTTTTCATGGTGGTCGCTCAGCCAGAAAATAAGGTTGTAGTTCTTTATGTGTATGTCTTAAAGAATACATGTATACATGCTCCTTCATAAATCCCTGGGCTGGTATGAGGACTACTCCCTCACTCAGCTCTCAGGAAGCCCTGCTGATTGGTTGACATCATCCCCAAAACCAGCAGCAACCTTTCCGCCCCCCAATCAGCTGCTTCAGATTTCAAGAAGTTGATCATTTTGTTTTCACTGAGCAAAGTGTTTTAACTGAATCATTTGCAATCAAAACCGTTTCTCACTTTGAGCCAAAACAGAATTTTATGAGTGCACGTAGTCACTCAAATTGAGGACTACATGCTATAACCTTTCTCAACTGGACTAAATTAAATATGTAATACTCCCAGGAGCAATTTTTGAGAAGAGCACTTGGCCTTACTTTAACTAGTAAATCATTAAAACACACGTGGAAACATTCCATATTATTTTGATTTGACCCTTTGGCAATAAATGGCCACTTCCTTACAACTTACATTCTTTTTTTTCCAAAAATAATTTACTGCCACCTGGTTTGCCTTTAGGCATTTTCCTGTGTGTTCAAAAACATTGATATGTTTCTCTGGATTTTTATAAGATCCATATATTCTTTTGAGTCAGCTTCTTCTAATTTCTTAATATTTTATCTGCATAATATCTAAGTGTTAGTGACATGAAAACTCTGATTCTATGGTTTTAAAGAGGGGACTATAAGCTGTTTGCCCTTTAATTAGTGAACTTTTAAATATCCTTCCTTTGTTTCTTACATGAGCAGAGAATAAAAATGGCATAGTTTTCATTAGTCCTGACTTAAAGTAAAATTAATTGCTGATATTCTTTTCTTTCTAGATATCTTCCTTATTGCTGAGACCAGTATTAAATTCTGTATCAAATAAGTACTTCTAAACAGATATTCCTCAACATGACAAATTCATGTAAAAACTACTCTTAGGTCAGTGTAGTGCTGTGGATTAAGTACATATGAATTTCAGCAGAGCCTTTGAGCAAGTCTCTGATGATAGCCGTGTTATTTAGATGGTGAAATAGGGCCTATCACCAAAGACAGTGAAATACACTTGACCTCTTGGTGTTTTGAACAATCTCCTATTCCCTGTTGAGGTTATGAAGCTGAATCCGGCCTCTGTAACCCAACACCAAATTAAATCTCAGAGACAAGAGTTTGGAATGAAGTAGAAAAGAATAGCTTTATTGCTTTGCCAGGCAAAGGAGGCCACAGTGGGCAAATTCCCTCAAAACTGTGTGTCCCCATCTGAAGGGGGTAGTAAGAAGTTTTATAGTAATGGTTCAAAGAGTAATGGTTCAGCTCTTGGACATTCTTTTGACTGGTTGGTGATGAGGTGTGTGGGCATCAGCATCATCTGTTCTGATTCCAGACAGACTGGGGTCTAGTGCTTGTGGGCAGCACACAGTTAGCTTCTCCCACTTGGTGAGGGTTTCATTCTCTGCAAACAGCTCAAAGATAATTTTTTGTGTGTATTCTTTGAGAGGGGACCAGGACCCTGCCCCAAGGCTGTTCTTTTCTTCTGAAGACTCCTCCCCGGTCTCTGCATCTAATTAGCATCTGTTTGAACCTGCTCTTTGGAACTCAGGGAAGGTCAGGGAGGCTGAATGAAGCATATTTCCTGTAGTCAAAAAATGGGGGACACAGAAATAGTTTTGTGCCCAGGAACCCCACAGGGTCCTGCTGGGTATCATTTACTGAGAATTCAAGCCTCTAAAAGTCTCTTGTCTCTTCCCCACAACTCCTCCTCATTCTTATTGTTGATAGTATTATTGTCCTAAGTTATGACAAACAAAAAATAAAAGGGAGAATTACAAATAACAATAAAAAGGCATGTTACCAAACTGTTGGATGGCTCTGGAGAAGATATGAAGACTGAGCACAGAGACAAAAAATATGAAATATGAAGATGAAAATGTAAGAGGCATATTAGGAAATGGTGAAAACTACTAGCATAGATATAACCGGAGTCAGAAAAGGTATTTTGTATATAGATAGTAAACATTTTAAATTGTACAGTTAATTATTGTGATATGCCATTTATATTTATATTTTTTAATATTTTGAAATTTACTTTGGTCAAAGAAGTGAGAAGAGGGATTGATTTTTTAAAAAAATATCATTAGTTTTCCTGACATCATTTAGTATATAATTCATTCTTTCCACAAGATATTAAAATACCCTCTTTGTGTGTGTGTGTGTTCAGTCATGTCTGACTTTGTGACCCCATGGACTGTAGCCCACCAGGCTCCTCTGTCCATGGAATTTTCCAGGCAAGAATACTGGAGTAGGTTGCCATTTTGTACTCCAGGGGATCTTCCTGACCCAGGGATCAAACCTACATCTCTTATATTTCCTGCATTGGCAGATGGATTCTCTATCACTTTAAATAATAAAGTAAATTTAGGGAAGTAATAGTAAAATACCCTCTTTAACATATATAAAATATTATATATTTTGGTATTTCTGAGCTTGCTATTCTGCGTAGAAATGGATCTTCCTTGATCCGTGTGCATAAATGAGCAATGGCTGGATTTTTAACTAATGTGGTTTTATGTTTAAATAATTGATAGGATGAAGTCCATTCTTATCCTTCCCTATCAGGGAGATCCTTGACTTTCAGGGTGCATTTGTCGTTTGAACTGGTCCTAAAGTCATTTCGTCAATATAAAAACATGCTACTGGGATTTTTCGTATAATTATATTAAACTTACAGGTTCATTTGAGGAATTAATAATATTGAAACTATGAATATTCCTATAGAGATTCATGGTATCAGTTCAGTTCAGTCACTCAGTCGTGTCCAGCTGTTTGTGACCCCATGAACCACAGCATGCCAGGCTTCCCTGTCCATCACCAACTGCCAGAGTCTACCCAGACCCATATCCATTGAATCAGTGATGCCATCCAACCATCTCATCCTCTGTCGTCCCCTTCTCCTCCTGCCCCCAATCTTTCCCAGCAGCAGGATCTTTTCAATTGAGTCAGTTCTTCCCATCAGGTGGCCAAAATATTGGAGTTTCAGCTTCAGCATCAGTCCTTCCAATGAATATTCAGGACTGATCTCCTTTAGGATGGACTGGTTGGATCTCCTTGCAGTCCAAGGGACTCTCAAGAGTCTTCTCCAACACCATAGTTCAAAAGCATCAATTCTTTGGTGCTCAGCTTTCTTTATAGTCCAACTCTCACATCCATACATGACCACTGGATAAACCATAGCTTTGACTAGATGGACCGTTGTTGGCAAAGTAATGTCTCTGCTTTTTAATATGCTGTCTAGGTTGGTCATAACTTTCCTTCCAAAGAGTAAGCATCTTTTAATTTCATGGCTGCAGTCACCATCTGCAGTGATTCTGGAGCCCCCCAAAATAAAGTCAGCCACTGTTTCCACTGTTTCCCCATCTATTTGCCATGAAGTGATGGGACTGCATGCCTTGATCTTAGTTTTCTGAGTGTTGAGCTTTAAGCCAACTTTTTCACTCTCCTCTTTCACTATCATCAAAAGGCTCTTTAGTTCTTCGTCATGGTATAACTTTCTATTTATTCAGTATTCATTTGTATTCCTGAGTAAAGAATTATAATTCCTTTCATATACATTTTACATGTTTTTGTTAAGTCTCTTTCCTAACTATTATATATATTTTATCATTAAAGAGAATTCAATATTATATTCACAGTATTTTCTATCTGGTTATTTCCAGTATATAGGAGAGATTTTTAAAAATAACTTGTAACTTGCCACCCTATTGAATCTCTTAATAGTTTTAATTGTTTTAAGATGATTCTCTTTGAATGTCCAGAAAGATAATCATATCACTTTAATTACTATTTTGTTTCTGAAATATTTAAATCTCTAGTGCTTTTATCACATGGCATTTTTCTAGAACTTCTGAGACAGTATTGAATAAAAATGATAATTATTAGTCCTGTGTTCTTGATAAATTCTCTCATTCACTTATTCAAAAGATTCATTAAGTGCCTACTATATTCTAGTCTATAAGGTTAATGCAATTCCAATAAAATTCCAACAATATTTTTCATATTGACCAAATGACTTTAAAGGTCATATCAAAGAATAAATGCACAAGGCCACAAGGGAACGTAACTGATTAAAACACAAAATGTTTCCTTTAATGCATGCATTACCTGGCAGCTCAGTTGGTGAAGAATCCACCGGCAATGCAGGAGACCCCGGTTTGATTCCTGGGTCAGGAAGATCCACTGGAGAAGGGATAGGCTACCTACTCCAATATTCTTGGGCTTCCCTGGTGTCTCAGCTGGTAAAGAATCTGCCTGCAATGCAGGAGACCTGGGTTCGATCCCTGGATTGGAAAGATCCTCTGGAGAAGAGAAAGGCTACCTACTCTAGTATTCTGGCCTGAAGAATTCCATGGAATGTATAGTCCATGGGGTTGCACAGAGTCAGACACGACCGAGCAACTTTTACTTCCACTTTCACCTTAGAAGGAACTTAAATTCTAACAGAGGGAAGCAGCCAACAAATAAGTAAGCAGGAAATACAGATTTGCATATTAATGTAAAGATTATGAAGAAAATATAATTGAGTATCTCAATAGATAGAGACTATGAGTGATACTAGTGGTAAAGAACCCACCTGTCAATGTAGGAGCTGTAAGATTTGGGTTCGATCAGTCAGAAAGATCCGCTGGAGAAGGAAGAGGCAATCCTCTAGTATTCTTGCCTGGGAAATCCCATGGACAGAGAAGCCTGGCAAGCTTAGGTCCATAGGAATTGCAAAGAGTTGGACATGACTGAGCAACTAAGGACATGAGCTAGAGGGTACTGTTTTGTAATTGGAAAAACCTTTCAGAGGAGGTAGCATTTGAGGTGAGATTTGTAAGAGGAAAAGGCAATCATATGAAAATCTGGTGCAAGAGTGTTTGTTGCTGGAATGAGGACAGTAAGTACAGGCACTCTGAGATTGAACAAGCTTGTCATGTTGAAGGCACCAGGAGGTTCCTGTGGCTGGATGTGGTTGGTCAGTGTGAAAGAGGTAGACTTTAGGGTCACAGAGGTGAGGTACAGATGCTTAGTGCCCTTCTAACTACAGGGAAGCCACTGGAAATTGGTAAGCAAGGGCAAGATACAAATTGAACTTTAAGAATACTCTGGATGCTCAGTGGATGACAATAGAGAATCTAGAGTGGAGACAGGGAGACTAATTTGAGGTTTTTGTAATTAGCCAAGTATGAGAAAGGTTGGCGGCTTATGCTAGGTTGTAAGCAATGCTAATATGAAAGATGCTCAGACTCAGCAAACATTTTGGTATTATGACAGTGAAACGTGCTGATAGGTGACTAGTTACAGTTAATAGGTGGCAAGTTAGGGTGCACAGATGGCAGGTGCATAGATCTGCAGCCTAAATGACTGGTTGTACAGTAGCACCACTTACTGAGATGGGGGCGGCTTGAGGAGGAGTGCATATTAAGGACAAAGGCCAATAGTTCTTTTCTAGAAGTGTTAAATAGCAAAATGAGAAGGCTAAATTATCATACAGAAGACATTTAAAGCCATGGGACTGGATGATGTCACCTAGGGAGCATATATAAAGACCATGAAGTGTCCAAGGGAAACAGAACTGGGAAGATAAAGAGAAGCTAGTGAGACAGAGGGAAAACTAGAAGTATCAGGTCCTATGCTAGATACAGCGAATACAATGGTAGCCCTACCACTTACTGCTTATTGTCTAGTCTCTTTCAATTCTAATGATGATGGTAGTGCCTCTCATTTTACCCTTCACCATAATGATGTGGGCAGCTGTTGGTTTTGATAGATACATTTTCAATGTTAAGCAGGTACCCTCTAATTTCTAATGGACAAGGAGATTTTATTATTTTACAATCATGAATGCTTGTTGAATTTTATCAGATGGCCTGTCAACTTCTATCAGGCTGATCATACATTAATAGATATCCAGAAGTTAAACCAATTTGCATTTCTGAAGTAAACCAATTTTGGTCATGGTGAATTACTTTAAAATCTTCTGATGGGTTGACCCTGCAATTAGTTTTAGATTTTTGCTTCCATGCTTGTGTGTGTTCTGGCTTCAGTTTATGTTATACTTTTTAAGGTTCAATATTATGGTTTTGCTAACTTCATGAATTAAATTGGACAGCTCACTTTTATTATGTTTGAAAGTGAAAGTGTTAGTCACTCAGTCGTGTCTGACTCTTTGCAACCCCATGGGCTAGCCTGTGAGACTCCTTTGTCCATGGAATTCTCCAAGTAAGAATATTGGAGTGTGTAGCCATTCCCTTCTCCAGTGGATCTTCCTTACTCAGGGATCAAATCTTGGTCCTCCTGCACTGGCAGGCAGATTCTTTACCATCTGAGCCACCAAGGAAGTTAAATTACACAAAACATTTTTTCCTTTAATATTAGATAGATAATCCTTCCATTCTCTGATAGGACATCTGAATTCCAAACTGTTCTCTTCAGTGAGTGTTGTTTTATTAAAGATTTTTCTTTCCTTGGTTAGTTTTGCATATTGATAGTTTTTCTTGAAAAGTTGTTCATTTCATGAAGATTTTCAAATTTATTAGAATAAATGTATTTATATAATATTTAAAATATCCATTCTTATCATTAAATCTTGTTTCTGACTCTTGTTGCATATTTGCAGTTTCTATTTTCTCTCAGATTTTCAGGAGGCAGGCAATTTTTACCAGTCCTTTAGAAATATTACCTCTTGGTTTCATCATTTCTAGTCTTCTCTATTTTATTTTGCCTCCTAGTTTAAAAATCCTTCCTTCTTCTTTTAATTTATCGTACTGTGATTTTTCAAAATTCTTGAATTTGACTTCTTAGTTCATTTATTTTCACATTTTTGTATAGCCTTAAAAGTCTTTTAATTCTATAGGTATCTGAGCAAGCTTTGCCTGAATTTCATATATAGGCTTCTTAGTGTCATTAATTTATAAACACTTTACATATGAAATTTAGGTTTTGTTTTAATTGCAGTCATTTCAAATAGAGTATTTACATTTCCTAATGGCTAGAACTCTTTATTCTTTGTTATTAATATCCAGTTCTATTAAAGTTGTGTAGTAGATTTTTAAAGGTCCCATCTGTTTATTTTTTGTAAATGTTGAATACATTTTGAAAAATAAGATATTTTTTATTACTTCTTTGTAGGATAACATTCTTGACCCTGATAGTTTAAGCTAGTCTCATTATTTATAGCATTTGAAGTCACTGTTACTCTTTTTCTGGCTTGCTTATTTGATTTGCTGGTTTCTTAGAGAGATATGTTGAATTCTCTATCATGACTGTTTTATTTTTAAACTTTTCATTTCTCATAATTTTGCTTCATATATCCTAAAATATTCAATCCTACTTTTCCACTGGCTGACTACAGATGGAAATTGTATTTAGTTCTGGTTGTCACTTTTAAGGAAAACAGACTATGGATTATAGCTAAAAATAAAAAAGTGATCAGAGTGATCAAAGAACTGAAGTCATGTCACTTGGTGACTAGTAAAAGGAACTGGGGCATTCCATTTGGATGTTAAATGGGTATAACTTTTTGATATGTCATTGGACAGTGAAGTTAAGGTTGATCTGAATAACTTCAAATAGCAGAACTGGAAAAAGTTTGGAAAAATAATAAGGAAGCTGGGTTTGTCTCAGTATAAGGAAGGTATTCTGATACAGTTGTTCTGAAATGAAGCTGAAAGCTGCTAGAAATGGTGAAATTGATGTCACTGAGCTAGGCTAGCAGAGGCTAAATTACTACTTGCCAGGCTACTATGGGACTTCCCTTGTGGCTCAGATAGTAAAGCGTCTGTTTGCAATGCAGGAGACCCGGGTTCAAGCCCTGGGTTGGGAAGATCCCCTGGAGAAGGAAATGGCAACCCACTCCAGTACTATTGCCTGGAAAATCCTATGGACAGAGGAGCCTGGTAGGCTACAGTCTATGGGGTCACAAAGAGTCAGACATGACTGAGCAACTTCACTTTCACTTTTAGGCTAAGAGGAGAGCGAAAAAGTTGGCTTAAAGCTCAGCATTCAGAAAACAAAGATCATGGCATCTGGTCCCATCACTTCATGGGAAATAGATGGGGAAACAGTAGAAACAGTGTCAGACTTTATTCTTTAGGGCTCCAAAATCACTGCAGATGGTAACCACAGCCATGAAATTGAAAGATGCTTACTCCTTGGAAAGATGCTCAACATCACTCATTATCAGAGAAATGCAAATCAAAACCACAATGAGGTACCATTTCACACCAGTCAGAATGGCTGCGATCCAAAAGTCTGCAAGCAATAAATGCTGGAGAGGGTGTGGAGAAAAGGGAACCCTCTTACACTGTTGGTGGGAATGCAAACTAGTAGAGCCACTATGGAAAACAGTGTGGAGATTCCTTAAAAAATTGCAAGTAGAACTGCCTTATGGCCCAGCAATCCCACTGCTGGGCATACACACTGAGGAAACTAGAATCGAAAGAGACACATGTACCCTAATGTTCATTGCAGTACTGTTTATAATAGCCAGGACATGGAAACAACCTAGATGTCCATCAGCAGATGAATGGATAAGAAAGCAGTGGTACATATACACGACGGAGTATTACTCAGCCATTAAAAAGAATACATTTGAATCAGTTCTAATGAGATGGATGAAACTGGAGCCGATTATACAGAGTGAAGTAAGCCAGAAAGAAAACCACCAATACAGTATACTGACACATATATACGGAATTTAGAAAGATGGTAATGATGACCCTGTATGCGAGATAGCAAAAGAGACACAGATGTATAGAACGGACTTTTGGACTCAGAGGGAGAGGGAGAGGGTGGGATGATTTGGAAGAATGGCATTGAAACATGTATACTATCATGTAAGAAACGAAGTGCCAGTCTATGTTTGATACAGGATACAGGATGCTTGGGGCTGGTGCATGGGGATGATCCAGAGAGATGATATGGGGTGCGAGGTGGGAGGGGGATTCAGGATTGGGAGCTTGTATACACCTGTGGTAGATTCATGTCAATGTATGGCAAAACCAATACAGTATTGTAAAGTAAAATAAAGTAAAAATTAAAATAAATAAATAAATAAATAAATAAAAGACACACACACACATACACACACACACACACACACACACACACACACACACACACACACACACACACACAAAGAAAAGTTATGACCAACCTAGATAGCATATTCAAAAGCAGAGACATTACTTTGCCGACTAAGGTCCGTCTAGTCAAGGCTATGGTTTTTCCAGTAGTCGTGTATGGATGTGAGAGTTGGACTGTGACGAAGGCTGAGCGCCGAAGAATTGATGCTTTTGAACTGTGGTGTTGGAGAAGACTCTTGAGAGTCCCTTGGACTGCAAGGAGATCCAACCAGTCCATTCTGAAGGAGATCAACCCTGGGATTTATTTGGAAGGAATGATGCTAAAGCTGAAACTCCAGTACTTTGGCCACCTCATGCGAAGAGTTGACTCATTGGAAGAGACTCTGATGATGGGAGAGATTAGGGGCAGGAGGAGAAGGGGACGACCGAGGATGAGATGGCTGGATGGCATCACAGACTCTATGGACGTGAGTCTGAGTGAACTCCGGGAGATGGTGATGGACAGGGAAGCCTGGTGTGCTGCGATTCATGGGGTCGCAAAGAGTCGGACGCGACTGAACTGAACTGAACTGATGAAAGAATTCAAGCATAGGCTCAAAGGTAGGATGAGGAGATTGTTATCACTTTTAGAGTTAAGGAGACTTGTTCCTCATTGTATGTATTTTCTCGTTCATACTTTCTCATATGTAAATAAGATATTTACAAGGCTCAACGTAGTATTGCAGGACAAAACTGTGTTGTTTCATGTCTTCAACCTGTGGGACAACAAGCAAGGGCAGAGCTTATATAGACCTCCTTCATCCACCTGGTATGATTGACAGAATCCGAAAATGGCAGCCACTCTGTGGAATCAAAGAATGATAGCAATAAATGTGGTTTAAAAGACCATCTAAACTCACCTCCCAGTCAGGCAGATCATAGGCCTCAAAACTGTATTTCTCATTATAAAAGTTATTCAGTTTATTTTTACATCTGACAGTTGTTTTTTTTTTTTTAATCTCCATAGAATAGTGTTCTTTCCTTGTAGTGTCCTTTATGAATTTTTGTGTTAATTCAAAGATTTTATGACCCATTCCTCCTCTTTCATATTTCCTGCCATTTTTTTTTGTTGTATGAAGTTTTTTGTGATGAATCATGTCTTCCTTTTCTTAAAAAAAATCTTCTCAACATCTTTAGCAGGGTTTTGTTTTTTTCCACTAGGAATTAATGTGCCTGAATTATTGAACAATACACAGAGTGGTTTTCTGGTTGCTTATTCTATTCACTCCAGGAGTATTACTGGCTCAGGACTAATTTTTTGGTTAATATCTGAACTTAAAAAATCCAGCATCACTAAGGAGGGCACATTTCAATTCTAAATTGGTATGTGACACCATCTTGAATTTTCAATTGCTCATGAGATTTGTTTTACATTTAGAGACAAAGTGAAAGTGAAGTTGCTCAGGCATGTCTGACTCTTTGCGACCCTGTGGACTGTGGCCTACCAGGCTCCTCAGTCCATGGAATTGTCCAGGCAAGAGTACTGGAGTGGGTTGCCATTTTCTTCTCCAGGGGATCTTCCTGACCCAAGGATCGAACCTGGGTCTCCTGCATTGCAGATGCTTTACCGTCTGAGCCACCAGGGAAGCCCAATTTAGAGACAAAAGGCTCAGTCAATTTTTCTTGCCATTTTATTGAGCTGGTGGAGTATGTCTTTCACTATATATGCAACCCTTCTTTTGAGGGTTCTGGTTTTAAGAAAAATGTCTCAACACCAAATTCTTGCTTTGTACCCATCTAAGCCTTCATTTATTATCTTTTTTTGTTGATTAGAACAAAAATTCCATATCAAGAATATATAAAAAATCTTAAAAATTTAAAAGCTGAACAACCCAATGTAAAAACAAAAAATTAGTGTAGTATTTAAACTAACACTTTACAAAAGGAGATAAACAAATGGACTATGAAAATGTGCTCAATGCATTACTAATCAGGAAAGTGCAAATTAAAATCACACCTTTTAGGCTAAAATTCAGAAGGCTGTCAAGACCAAGTGTTGAAAAGCATGCAGAACAACTGAAAGTCTTAGCTATTGTTTGTAAAAGGTAAAATGGTACAGCATCTTTAGTGAACAATCTAGCAGTTTGTTAGAAAGGTAATCATATACTTACATGTAACCCAACAATCCCATTCCTTAATATTTTCCCAAGAAAGTTGAAAATATATCTCCACAAAAATGCTACTCTATGGAAACAACCCAAATGGACATAAAGAGGTGATTAACAAAGTAGTGTGTATTTATACAGTGGAGTATTACTCAGCAATAAAAAAGAATGAACTACTAATACATTCTTTATTAAGAAATCTAAAACACATGCAAAGTGAAAGAAGCTAAACATAAAAGAGTACATGGAGTAATCTACTATTTATAAAATTTTAGAAAAGGCTAAGCTCCGTTGGTGATAGTCTAGACTGGGTAGAGGCACTTTTTGGGGATTTGAATATGCTCTATAGCTTGAATATCATGGTGGCTACATGGCATGTACACTGAACAAAATGCATTGGATTGCACTGCAAAACATATGCATTTTAATCATATGTAAACTGTATCAAATGTTATTAAAAATATAAAACAAAGATAACATCCCCTGGCATGGCTAGCATATCAGTTAGTGTACTACTTTGACTTTCAAGTCCTGCATTTCTGGCACATAATATTTTTTTGTTTTTCTTCTTGTGCATTGTCATTTTATTCAACTTCACTGAGATATAATTGACATATAACATTGCATGTGTTTAATGTCTACACTGTATTGATTTGATATACTTAGCACTGATTAACACTATAAGGTTAGTTAACAGCTCCATCACTTCACATAGTTGCCTTTGTGTGCGTGTGGTGAGAACATTTAAGATTTATTCTTCTGTCCACTTTCAAGTATATAATTGGAGAAGGCAATGGCACCCCACTCCAGTACTCTTGCCTGGAAAATCCATGGACGGAGGAGCCTGGTAGGCTGCAGTCCATGAGGTCGCTAAGAGTTGGACACAACTGAGAGACGTCACTTTCACTCTTTACTTTCACGCATTGGAGAAGGAAATGGCGACCCACTCCAGCGTTCTTGCCTGGAGAATCGCAGGGACGGGGAAGCCAGGTGGGCTGCCGTGTATGGGGTCGCACAGAGTCAGACAAGACTAAAGCGACTTAATAAGTATATAATACAGTATTGTTAACTATTATCACCTTGTTGTACAATGTTGTTGTTCATTGTTCAGTAGTTCAGTCGGTCTGACTATTTGCAACCCCAGGGACTGAAGCACTCCAGGCTTCCCTATCCTTCACCATCTCCTGGAACTGCTCAAACTCATGGCCACTGAGTTGGTGACGCCATCCAACCATCTCGCCCTCTGTCGTCCTCTTCTTCTCCTGCCTTCAATCTTTCCCAGGATCAGGGTCTTTTCAAATGAGTTGACTCTTTGCATCAGGCAGCCAAATTATTGGCGCTTCAGCATCAGTTCTTCCAATGAGTATGCAGGGTTGATTACATTTAGGATTGACTGGTTTAATCTTTGCAGTCCAAGGGACTCTCAAGAGTCCTGTCCATCACCAAAGCTCAGGAGCATCAATTCTTGGGCACTCAGCCTTCTTTCTGGTCCAACTCTCACATCTATACATGAGTACTGGAAAAACTGTAGCTGTGACTAAATGGACTTTTTGTCAGCAAAATAATGTCTCTACTTTATAATATGCTGTCTAGGTTTGTCTTAGCTTTTCTTCCAAGGAGCAAACATCTTTTAATTTCATGGCTGGGGTCACCATCTACAGTCATTTTGGAGCCCAAGAAAATAAAGTATCTCACTGTTTTCATTGTTTCCGTATCTGTTTGCCAAGAAGTAATGGGAGCTGATGCCAAGATCTTAGTTTTTTGAATGTTGAGTTTTAAGCCAGCTTTTTCATTTTCCTCTTTAACTTTCATCAAGAGACTCTTTAGATCTTCTTCACTTTCTGCCATAAGGATTATGTCATCTGTATATCTGAGGTTATTGATATTTCTCCTGGCAATCTTGATTCCTGCTTGTGCTTCATCCAACCCGGCATTTCACATGATGTCCTCTGCATATAAGTTGAATAAGCAGGGTGACAATATACAGTTTGACATACTCCTTTCCTGATTTGAAACCAGTCCTTTGTTCTATGTCTGGTTCTAATGGTTGCTTTTTGACCTGCATACAGGTTTCTCAGGAGGCAGGTCTGATATTCCCATTTCTTGAAAATTTTCCACAGTTTGCTGTGATCCATGCAGTCAAAAGATTTAGCACAGTCAGTGATGCAGAAAGAGTTGTTTTTCTGGAATTATCTTGCTTTTTCTCTGATCCAATAGACATTGGCAATTTGATCTCTCGTTCCTCTGCCTTTTCTAAAGCCAAGTTGAACATCTGGAAGTTCTAGGCTCAAGTACTGTTGAAGCCTAGCTTGCAGAATTTTGAGCATTTCTTTACTAGCATGTGAGACGAGTGCAATTGTGTAGTAGTTTGAACATTTTTTGGCATTGCTTTTCTTTGGAACTGAAATGAAAGTTGACCTTTTCCAGTCCTGTGGCCACTGCTGAGTTTTCCAAATACTGAGTGCAGCAGTTTCACAGCATCATCTTTCAGGATTTGAAATAGTTCAACCTCCACTAGCTTTGTTCATAGTGATACTTCCTAAGGCCCACTTGACCTTGCACTCCAGGATATCTGGTTCTAGGTGAGTGAGCACACCATCATGGTTATCTGGGTCATTAAGAAATCTTTTGTATAGTTCTGTGTATTCTTGCTGCCTCTTCTTAATATGTTCTGCTTCTGTTAGGTCCATACCATTTCTGTCCTTTATTGTATGCATGTTTCCATGAAATGTTCCCTTGGTATCTCTAATTTTCTTGAACAGGTCTCTAGTCTTTCCCATTCTATTGTTTTCCTGTATTTCTTTGTATTGATCACTTAAGAATGTTTTCTTATCTCTCCTTGCTATTATTTGGAACTCTGTATTCAGATGGGTATATTGTTCCCTTTCTCCTTTGCCTTTAGCTTCTCTTCTTTTCTCAGCATCTGTAAGGCCTCTTCAGACAACTGTTTTGTCTTCTTGAATTTCTTTTTCTTGGGGTGGTTTTAATCACTGCCTCCTGTACAATGTCACAAACCTCTGTCCATAGTTCTTCAGGTACTCTGTCTATTAGATCTAATCCCTGAATCTATTTCTCACTTCTACTGTATAATCGTAAGGGATTTGATATAGGTCATACCTGAATAGCCTTCTGGTTTACCGTACTTTCTTCAAGTAAGTCTGAATTTGGCCATAAGTAGCTCATGATCTGAGGCACAGTGTGCTCCTGGTCTTGTTTTTGCTGACTGTGTAGAGCTTCTCTATCTTCCACTGCAAAGAATATAATCAGTCTGATTTTGGTATTGACCATCTGGTGATGTCCATGTGTAGAATCATCTCTTGTGTTGTTGGAAGAGAGTGTTTGCTATGACCAGTGCATTCATTTTGTACTCTAAGGCCAAAGTTGCCTCTTATTCCAGGTATCTCTTGAGTTCCTACTTTTGCATCGTAGTCCCCAGTGACGAACATGATGTCTTTTTTTGGTGTTCTGAAAGGTCATGTAAGTTTCATAGAACTGTTCAACTTTAGCTACTTCAGCATTAGTAGTTGGAACATAAACTTGGATTACTGTGGTATTGAATGGTTTGCCTTGGAAATGAAGAGAAATCATTCTGTAATTTTTGAGATTGCACCCAAGTACTGCATTTTGGACTCCTTTGTTGACTATGAGGGCTACTCCATTTCTTCTAAGGGATCCTTGCCCACAGTAGTAGATATGATGGTCATCTGAATCAAAGTCACCCATTCTAATCCATTTTAATTCACTGATTCCTAAATTCTCAATGTTCACTCTTGCCATCTCCTGTTTGACCACTTTCAGTTTACTTTGATTCATAGAGCTAATATTCCAGGTTCCTATGCAGTATTGTTGTTTACAGCACAGTACTTTCCTTTCACCAACAAACGCATCCATGACTGAGTGTTGTTTCTGCTTTGGCTCAGCCTCTTCATTCCTTCTCGAGATATTTCTCTGCTCTTCTCCAGGAGCATATTGGGCACCTACCGACTTGGGAAGTTCATCTTTCAGTGTCATATCTTTTTGTCTTTTCATACTGTTCATGGGGTTCTCAAGGCAAGAATGCTGAAGTGGTTTGCCATTCCCTTCTCCAGTGGACCACGTTTTGTCAGAACGCTCCACCATGACCCATCCGTCTTGGGTGGCCGTACATGACGTGGCTCATAGTTTCATTGAGTTAGACAAAGTTGTGATCCATGTAATCAGTTTTGTTAGTTTTCTATGATTGTGGTTTTCGTTCTGTCTGCCCTCTGATGGATGAGGATAAGAGGCTTGTGGAAGCTTCCTGATGGGAGGGAAAGGCTGTGGGGGAACTGAGTCTTGCTCTGGTTGGTGGGGCCATGCTCAGTAAATCTTTAATTTAATTTTCTACTGATGTTGTACATTAGGTTTCCAGAATTTAGTTATCTTAAAACTGGAAGTTTTTACTGTTTGATCAACATCTTTCCATTTTATCCAACCCTGAATCTGTCATAACAACTGTGACTCTCTCTTTCTATGACTTTGCCTTAATTTCCACATGTAAGTAATGCTATACAATATTTGTCTTTCCCCATCTGACTTAATGCTGTCAGACTCCATTTATGTTGTTGCAAATAGCAAGGTTTCCTTTTCTCATGGCTGAATAATAGCCCACTGTATATACCATATTTTCTTAATCTATTCATCCATCTGTGGACACTTAGGTTATTTCTGTGTCTTAGTTATTGTGAATAATGCTGCAGTGAACACAAGAGTGCAAATATATCTTTGGAATCATGTTTTCATTTCCTTCATATATATACCCACCCAGATATGGAATTGCTGGATCATGTGGTAACTCTATTTTAAATTTATTGAAGAATCTCCATGCTACTTTCCATACTGGCTGTATCAATCTACATTCCTACCACTGATGCATAAAGGTTCCCCTTTCTCCCCATTCTTTCCATTGCATGTCATTGCTTGTCTTTTTTTTTTTTTAATCTCTTGTCTTTTTGATAATAGCCATTCTAACAGGTGTGAAGTGCTATCTCACTTTGGTACTGATTTACATTTTCCTGGTGATTGATGACACTGAGCATTTTTTCATGTACCTGTTAATCAGTTGTGTGTCTTCTTCAGAAAAAAATGTCTGTTCAGTTCTTCTGCCATTTTTATTTAACTAATTTATTTGCTTCACCATGCAGCATGTGTGATCTCAGTTCCTTGATCAGGGATCAAACCTGCACCCCTTGCAGTGGCAGCACAGAGTCTTAATTGCTAGACTGCCAGGGAAGTCTCTCTTCTGCTTAATTTAAAATAGGATTTTTGCTATTGATTTGTATGAATTATTTATTTATTTGGGATTTAACCCCTTGTCAGATATATGCTTTGCAAATATTTTCTCCTATTCCATAGATGGCTTTTTCATTTTGTTGATTGTTTTGCTATGCAGACATTTTTCATTTTGAATAAGTCCCACGTGTTGATTGTTTGCTTTTGTTGCTTCCACTTTTGGGTCATATCCAAAAAATTATCGCCAATACTAATGACAAAGAGCTTTTTCCCTTTGATTTCTTTTAGGAGTTTTATAGTTCCCAGTCTTAGGTTTAAGTCTTTAATCCATTTTGAGTTAATTTTTGTCTGTGGTGTAAGATAGGGGTTTAGTTTCATTCTTCTGCATTAGTTCTCAAGTTTCCCCACCACCGTTTATTTAAGAGACTGTCATATCTCCATTGTTCTTTGTTCCTTTGTCAAATGTTAGTTGATGGTGTCTGTGAAGGTTTATTTCTGGGCTCTTGATTTGTTCCTTTGGTGTATGTGTCTATTTTAATGCTAATACCATACTGTTTTGATTATTTTCTCTTTGTAGTATAGTTGGAAATCAGAAGTTGTGCTGTCTCCAGCTGTCTTCTTTCTCAAGATTACTTTGACTATTGGGAGTCATTTGAAATTTAGGCCTTTTTTTTTTTCCTATTTCTGTTTAAAATATCATTGGAATTTTCATAGACATTAAACCTTTAGATGGTTTGGTGTAGTTGGACATTTTTAACAGTATTAGTTCTCACAGTACAAGAACACAGGATTATCTTTACATTTGTTTTGTGTCTTCAATTACTTTCATCAAAGCCTTGTAGATTTCAGTGTACAAATCCTTCACATCTTTGGTTAAAATTGTTACTAATTTTTATAATGCTATAGTGAATGGGATTTTTTCTTTATTTTTTCAGCAATATTGTTGTTAGGTTAGAAATGTTTTTTATTTGAGCATTGCTAGACAGAAGAACTGTACAAAAAGATCTTCATGACCAAGATAATCACGATGGTGTGATTACTCACCTAGAGCCAGACATCCTGGAATGTGAAGTCAAGTGGGCCTTAGAAAGGATCACTACCAACAAAGCTAGTGGAGGTGATGGAATCCCAGTTGAGCTATTTCAAATCCTGAAAGATGATGCTGTGAAAGTGCTGCACTCAATATGCCCGCAATTTTGGAAAACTCAGCAGTGGCCACAGGACTGGAAAGGGTCAGTTTTCATTCCAATCCCAAAGAAAGGCAAGGCCAAAGAATGCTCAAACTACCACACAATTGCATTCATCTCACACACTAGTAAAGTAATGCTCAAAATTCTCCAAGCTAGGTTTCAGCAATACGTGAACCGTGAACTTCCAGATGTTCAAGCTGGTTTTAGAAAAGGCAGAGGAACCAGAGATCAAATTGCCAACATCTGCTGGATCATTGAAAAAGCAAGAGAGTTCCAGAAAAACATCTATTTCTGCTTTATTGACTATGCCAAAGCCTTTGACTGTGTGGATCACAATAAACTGTGGAAAATTCTTCAAGAGATGGGAATACCAGACCACCTGACCTGCCTCTTTAGAAACCTATATGTGGGTTAGGAAGCAACAGTTAGAACTGGACATGGAACAACAGACTGGTTCCAAATAGGAAAAGGAGTATGTCAAGGCTGTATATTGTCTCCCTGCTTATTTAACTTATATGCAGAGTACATCATGAGAAACGCTGGGCTGGGAGAAGCACAAGCTGGAATCAAGATTGCTGGGAGAAATATCACTAACCTCAGATATGCAGATGACACCACCCTTATGGCAGAAAGTGAAGAGGAACTAAAAAGCCTCTTGATGAAAGTGACAGAGGAGAGTGAAAAAGTTGGCTTAAAGCTCAACATTCAGAAAATGAAGATCATGGCATCTGGTCCCATCACTCCATGGGAAATAGATGGGGAAACAGTGGAAACAGTGTCAGACTTTATTTTTTTGGGCTCCAGAATCACTGCAGATGGTGACTGCAGCCATGAAATTAAAAGACGCTTACTCCTTGGAAGGAAAGTTATGACCATAGCATATTCAAAAGCAGAGATATTACTTTGCCAACAAAGGTCCATCTAGTCAAGGCTATGGTTTTTCCAGTAGTCATGTCTGGATGTGAGAGTTGGACTGTGAAGAAAGCTGAGCACCGAAGAACTGATGCTTTTGAACTGTGGTGTTGGAGTAGATGCTTGAGAGTCCCTTGAACTGCAAGGAGATCCAACCAGTCCATTCTAAAGGAGATCAGTCCTGGGTGTTCATTGGAAGGACTGATGCTAAAGCTGAAACTCCAATACTTTGGCCACCTTATGCAAAGAGTTGACTCATTTGAAAAGACCCTAATGCTGGGAGGGATTGGGGGCAGGAGAAGGTGACAACAGAGGATGAGATGGCTGGATGGCATCACCGACTTTATGGACATGAGTTGGTTGAACTCCAGGAGTTGGTGATGGACAGAGAGGCCTGGCATGCTGCAGTTCGTGGGGTTGCAAAGAGTCAGACACGACTGATTGACTGAACTGAACTGAGAGGCTATTGCAAGAGCAGTTTCACATCAGTCATATTGCTAGTTCTAGAAATTGCAGAGTCCTATACTTTTTGTCTTTGGTTTGCTAAATGGTGAATTTATCATGGGAATTAACTTTACCCCTGAAAAATATCCTAGATTATGGATGTTTGATATTTGAGAAATACACTGAGAGCAATAATATTTATTTTGTATTTATTGTTTGTTGGGTGCTCTTCTATATGCTTTCACATCTGGTGGTGAACTCAGTTTTCTCATACCAACATTTAGAATAAGTATTATTATCCACATTTTTATGTGAGGAAACTGACATTAATTGACTGACTGACTTTGGTTCCTGCTGGCAACAAATTGCAATCTGGAATATAAACCAAGCCTTCTGATTCCAATTCCAGGTTTGTTTGAGGTTGAAATTTATCACATATGTAACATCGACAGATCATTCATAAAAGTAAAATATGAACATACTTTTATTATTGTAAATAGTCTTAAAGACATTGTTCATAATGTAGTTTGAGTCTCCTTATGTTATGGCCCTGGTAATAAAGTCATTCAGTTGAATACCAGTAATATATTTATTCCTTAAAAAATCTATCACAGTATGATTGTTGCCTGATTTTTTCTCATATTGAAAAGGGTCCTCATGACTTCTGCCTAGGATGATGCTCCCCTAGCTGGGGTTATTTGTGGTAGGCAACAGGATAAATTTATGACCTGTGCTCAAGAATAAGGGCAACCATTGTTTGTATCCCAGGTGAAGGATATCTGGAAATACAGAAAAAGTCTTAAACATAACACTTTGGATTTTCAGTGTAGAAATACAATACTTAAAGTAATTTATAGGCTATAACTTGTAAATAATCCATGAGGCATCATACTTAGAGAGAGAGGGTCTTCTATAGAATGCCTGCTTTTGTAAATGTGGCAGAAAAGGATATTTTAAAGCACCAAACTTTTAGTGATAATGATTATGCAACCCTCGTGCCCTTCATGCTTTGATTGACAGAAAGTTTACTAAATTTAATGCTCAAACAATAGTAACTACATTAGGCCAGTATATTTGCAAGAAGATAAGTAGATACCAGATCGTGGACTATCCCATGGTGATAGAGTAAGTGGTTAGGATTTTTCCTGAAGTTGATGGACAACCACTGTATTATTCAAGTGAGGGAATAGCCTGGTAATCTGTACGTTAAAAATTGCCCAGTGTCATTTTGGAGGAAAAATTGGAGTGGGACAACTCAGAAATTAATAAGACCACTGAAAAGAATATTACATTAATCTTTTAGAAAGGATACATTTGACCTGTGGCATCTGCAGAGAGTCTTAAAAATAGTCACCTTACCAGGGGGATAATAGAGAAAAGGACTCTGGATTTTGGCTTAGAGACTTAGTAGATTTAAGGGCTAATTAAAATACTTAAGGCATCCATACAATGAATATGGATGCTCACCTAAATATAAGCTTTGATTAAATTAAAAAAAGCCTTTGTTATGATGAGGCAAGCTCTAAAGAAGATAGAAAAGAATTTCTCAAATTTTTAATGTGAATATATAATAACTGAGCATCTTGATAGCATGGATTCTAATTCAATAGGTCTGCATTTTTACATTTTCTTAAGAGATGGTGATGCTATTGGTGCTCAGAACTCACTTTGAGTGGCAAAGTTCTAGCCATCCACTGCACTCTGAATGTTTAATCTTTATTTTCACTTTCTTTGGTTCTCTTGTATTTGTTTTATTTTTGGCTTTGCTGAGTCTTTGTTGCTTTGTACAGGCTTTCTGTAGTTGTGGTTAGTGGGGCTACTCTTGGTTGCAGTGCACAGGCTTCTCATTGTGGTGGCTTCTCCTGTTGCAGAGCACAGGCTCCATGGCACATGGGCTTCAGTAGTTGCAACTCTTGGGCCCTAGAGCCTGGCTTCAGTACTTGTGGCACCTGGGTTTAGTTGTTCCATGGCATGTGGGATCTTCCCAGATCAGGGATCAAACCTGTGTCCCCTATATTGGCAGACTGATGCTCTACCACTGTGCAAGTCCTCTCTTGTATTTGTTTGACACTATATCTTGTCTCTTTGTTCTCTTTTCTGGGTCCCTTTGATGAATAGCTGATTTTAAATGACAATTTATGGCCTTACAGTGGAACTCAACTTTTCAGTATTGTCCTTCTTTTAAAATGAGAGATTTGGTAGTCTCTTTGCATATGTTGGAGCAGATTCTATAGGTATCCTGCCCATATGTCCTTGGCCCTTATTTCTAGTGCACACTTCCAGTTGTATTTTTTAATGACTAAAGATTTTCCTAGTGTCCAAAGAATGCTCTATTTATGTATCCATGTTCTTAGTAAGCTAGAAGAGCCAAACCAGCAACCCTGACCAATGACTGCTTGGAAAATTCACACTTTGAGGGCTCTTTTCCTCTCCCTTTCTTACTTTGCTCTTCTTTTATGTTTACCAGGATCACGTCTCAAACAAATTGCTTCCATAGAGAATCCAAAGACAAGGTTGGTAGTTAAAACTGAGCGCATACATGAAATCATCAGGAGAGAGTATGTGAAGTGAAAGAGAATAATGTCTGAGATGGAGGCATGGGAAATATGATGTATAGTTGTGTGTCAAATAAAATAAGTTCAGAAAAGCAGAAGCCAGAGAGGCAGAATGAAAACCAGATCAGTCCTACTTTGCAATCCAGTTGTAACCCTGGCTTATCTATCCAGCCACTTTTTGGGCAACTCAACTTGAACATGAAGATTTCTGTGAAACAACCCAAGGTCATCCTTAACTTCTCTGTCTCAGTTACTATGCACATCCTACAGAATTTTGGATTCAGTGGGAGGAGAGGGTGAGATGATTTGAGAGAATACCATTAAAATATATACATTATCATGTGTAAAACAGAGGAATAGTGTGGGTTCTATACATGCAGGGCACCCAAAGCTGGTGCTCTGGGATACCCTAGAGGGATAAGATGGGGAGAGAAGTGGGAGGGGGTTTCAGGACGAGGGGATACACATGTATAACTATGACTGATTCATGTTGATGTATGGCAGAAACCATCACAATGTTATAAAGCAATTATCCTCCACTCAAAATATATAAAATAAAAAATAAAACCCACTAAAAACTAATGCTTCTACATGTCACATAGTTATTAAATGGAGTCATCCCTTTCTCTTTGTTCTTTACTACGACCATTACAAAAGATCTCCAAACTTTTCCCTTTACCCCTATTTTGACCCCTTTAAGCAGTGCTCTAACAGGCAGCCACATTGATCATATGTCCTGCTGAAAGCAGTTCAAAGCTCTCCATTTCTTTCCAAAATAATCCAGAATTCCCCAGCATGACAAGTGTCCTCAGACTTCGCATCCTCTTCTCTCATTGCCTTTGTGCCTGACACTTTAAGCTCTCGCCATCCTCAGCTACTGAAAGTTACCCACGATCTCTATTATTTCTTGCTTCTCAGCTCATGTACATACTGCCCCCTTTTCTGGAACTCCTTCCCCATACCTCTTCCTTGATGACTTGACTAATTCTTCCAGACTCAGTTTGAAAGATACTTGGTATTGAAGTCTTTACCAATGTCCAAAGTGTGGGACTGGAGCCCTTCATTATTGAAATGTTTTATTGCTATTTTGTGATGTTACCACTCGGCATTATAATTATCTGGTAATTACTCTTTTCTGAACGATATGCTAAACTCCATTGAGCTTAGAGACTTAAAAAAAAATAACTATTGTATTCCACTGCCAGAGATAAAATAAGTGCACGATAATTTTTTTGAGTGAATGAAATAGCTCAGTATTTTCAAATACTAGAGAGAGTATTTAAGCAAGATAAGACAAAATAACAGATAGTTTCTGCAACTAGAGAGAGTTATCAGTGTCTTCAGCAAAAGCAAGTGTATTTCAATATATGGTATAGTATTTGTGGTGCTTTGAACTGTAAATTAAGATAACATAAAGTATGGAATTTTGGAAAAATCATGAGGCATGAGGGAAGCTGTTTAAGAAATACTTCACATATTCATTTTGGCTTAATTAATGTTCAGTTTGGGGAAGATGAGAATGCTATACTATGTCTTCACATTAAAAACACATTTCTTGCAACACTAGTTTATTTTGAAAACCTGTATTGTTATTCTTTAGCAGATTTCCAAAAGCTGGAAATAAAGGCAGGCAATTCTTCTCCCTTTGGCACTGCTAGTAATGTGCCTGGGAGTAGGAAATGGCAACCTACTCCAGTATTCTTGCCTGGAGAATCCCAGGGACAGAGGAGCCTGGTGGGCTGCCATCTATGAGGTTGCACAGAGCTGGACATGACTGAAGCAACTTAGCAGCAGCAGCAACAGTAATGTGCCCAAGTGAGATGTGTGAGAACTCTCATGCCATGTTACAGCATCACTAAATAGCAAGGGTTTGCTTGAGGGGCCATTAGTTGATATGAATTTTTTTAAAATGTCATATGTTTAGAGGGAGCAGCCCTAGCTCACTTCTTTTGGAAACGTGGCACACAGGCTTGAGAAATTTACTCATCCTGTCTGTAGAGATTTTCTAGCTTTCTGATATATAAGATTGAAAAAAGGCCCCTAGATTATGAATTATTATTGGTGTGACGTGTCAAAAATGTGCTCTATTTCAAGTACGCCTGAGGTATACTTCTTACAAATTTTACAGACATTGCTACATTTTATTCATGAAGTGACTCTTACCAAAATGCTTGGAGCATAGCACATGAATGATAAAAATGTTGGGTGTATAATGAAAAGATTATAAATTATATAAAGAAAGGAAACAATGTCTTTTGAATGGTTCTCAATCTACATGTCTATCTTTACTTTTAAAGGACAGAACTATAATGAATTAGAAACAAAAAAAATGCTCATTGAACAACTGTATCTACATTTAGATAATCTTGTAAATAAGCTTTGTAAAGAACAACTACTGATCTAGAGTCAGAGTTTGAATAGAAATTTATTTCTTACAGTGTGATTATATTAGGGGGAGAAAACTTAGAAATAGACTCAAAGTAATAATACTTTTTAAAGCCAGTTATCACAACTTTAGAATCAAGATCAAATTACCAATCACTGCAAATTTAACTATATGCCCTATGTAATACACATGTAATATATGAATTATATGTAGAATAGTTGTAAGATGTTTAGATTATCTGTCTCCTTTGTCTATGGTATCTCTTTACAAGTAAAGCACAATTTATCTCAGGGAAATGCAAATCAGAAACTCCAAATCACCTCACACCTGGCAGAATGGCTGCCATCAAAAAGAACACAAATAGGGGAGTTGTGGTCTTTGGGGTTGAGCCACCCTTTCTCCTCCATCCATACTCTGCAATAAATGCTGTACTTTCCCCTCACACAACCTGGAGGCAGTAAACCAACTTTGCTGCAGGACTGACAAGTGGATTCAAATTATATTTGAGATCAAGCTCTGAGCCTTTGGAGTGGGAACACTGACTCCAAGACCCTAGACTACCAGAGAACTAACCCTTGGGAGTATCAAATAGTGAGAACTCACACAAAGGAAACAACTTGAATATAAGACTCGGCATCACCAGCACCAGTAGCACCCTGTACAGGACAACTCATCTAAACAATAAATAAAAATACAAACACAATAATCAGCAGACAGGATTACCACCTCACTCAGCCTTGCCCATCAGAGGAAAAAAACAAACAGACAAAAGCTCAGAACAAATCTCACCCTATAAGAAGCTTACACAAATGAACCTTAATTGGGCAGAAACCAGAAAGAAGAAAGAATTCAACCTTGAAGCCTGGGAAAAGGAGACCTAAAACACAATAAATTAAAAAATATAATGAAAAGGCAGAGAAATACTACACAAACGAAGGAACAAACTAGAAACATAGAAATCCAAATAAATGAAGAGGAAATAGGCAAACTACCTGAAAAAGAATTCAGAATAATGATAGTAAAGATGATCAAAAACCTTGAAAACAAAATGCAGAAAATGCAAGAATCAATTAACATAGACCTTGAAGAATTAAAGAGTAAACATACAGAGACAACCAACACAATTACTGAAATTAAAAATACTCTAAAAGGAATCAACATAAGAATATCTGAAGCAGAAAAACGAAATCAGTGAGCTGGAAGATAAAATGGTGGAAATAACTTCTAAAGAGCAGAATAAAGTAAAAGGATGAAAAGAACTGAGGATAGTCTCAGAGACCAATGGGACAATATCAAACACACCAATATTCGAATTATAAGGGTCCCAAAAGAAGAAGAGAAAAAGAAAGGTTATGAGTAAATTTTTGAGAGATGATAGTTGAAAAATTTCCCCAATATGAAAAAGGAAAGAGTCAGTCAAGTCCAACAGGCACAAAGAGTCACATACAGGATAAACACAAGGAGAAACATGCCAAGACACATACTAATCAAACTAAAAAAGATGAAACACAAAGAAAGAATATTAAAAGCATCAAGGGAGAAGCAACAAGTAACATACAGGGAAAGCCATAGGATTAACAGCTGATCTTTCAGCAGAAACTCTGCAGGCCAGAAGGGAATGGAAGGATATATTTAAAGTAATGAAAGGGGTAAATCTACAACCAAGATTACAGTACCCAGCAAGGATCTCATTCAAAATTGATAGAGAAATAAAAAGATTTTCAGATGAGCAAAAGTTAAAGAGAATTCAGTACCACCAAACCAGCTTTACAACAAATGTTAGAGGAATTTATATAGTCAAGAAATACAAGAGAAGAAAAAAATATCTGCAAAATCAACCCCAAGCAATTAAGAAAATGGCAATAGGAGCATCAGTGCAACACAGTTGCTCAGTCGTGTCTGACTCTTTGTGACCCCATGAATTGCAGCACGCCAGGCCTCCCTGTCCATCACCAGCTCCCAGAGTTCACTCAGACTCACGTCCATTGAGTCAGTGATGCCATCCAGCCATCTCATCCTTTGTCATCCCCCTGCCCCCAATCCTTCCCAGCATCAGAGTCTTTTCCAAAGAGTCAACTCTTTGCATGAAGTGGCCAAAGTATTGGAGAGTCAGCCTCAGCATCAGTCCATCCAATGAACCATGAGGACTGATCTTCTTCAGAATGGACTGGTTGGATCTCCTTGCAGTCCAAGGGACTCTCAAGAGTCTTCTCCAACACCACAGTTCAAAAGCATCAATTCTTCAGTGCTCAGCTTTCTTCACAGTCCAACTGTCACATCCATACATGACCACAGGAAAAACCATAGCCTTGACTAGATGGACCTTTGTTGGCAAAGTAATATCTCTGCTTTGTAATATGCTATCTAGGTTGGTCATAACTTTCCTTCCAAGGAGTAAGCGTCTTTTAATTTCATGGCTACAATCACTATCTGCAGTGATTTTGGAGCCCCCCCCAAATAAAGTCTGACACTGTTTCCACTGTTTCCCCATCTATTTCCCATGGAGTGATGGGACCGGATGCCATGATCTTCATTTTCTGAATGTTAAGCTTTAAGCCAACTTTTTCACTCTCCTCTTTCACTTTCATCAAGAGGCTTTTAGTTCCTCTTCACTTTCTGCCATAAGGGTGGTGTCATCTGCATATCTGAGGCTATTGATATTTCTCCCGGTAATCTTGATTCCAGCTTGTGCTTCTCCCAGCCCAGCGTTTCTCATGATGTACTCTGCATAAAAGTTAAATAAGCAGGGAGACAATATACAGCCTTGACATACTCCTTTTCCTATTTGGAACCAGTCTGTTGTTCCATGTCCAGTTCTAACTGTTGCTTCCTGACCTGCATATAAGTTTCTCAAGTCAGGTGGTCTGGTATTCCCATCTCTTTCAGAATTTTCCACAGTTTATTGTGATCCACACATTCAAAGGCTTCGGCATAGTCAATAAAGCAGAAATAGATGTTTTTCTGGAACTCTCTTGCTTTTTCGATGATCCAGCAGATGTTGGCAATTTGATCTCTGGTTCCTCTGCCTTTTCTAAAACCAGCTTGAACATCTGGAAGTTCACGGTTCACATATTGCTGAAGCCTGGCTTGGAGAATTTTGAGCATTACTTTACTAGCATGTGAGATGAGTGCAATTGTGAAGTAGTTTGAGCATTCTTTGGCATTGCCTTTCTTTGGGATTGGAATGAAAACTGACCTTTTCCAGTCCTGTGGCCACTGCTGAGTTTTCCAAATTTGCTGGCATATTGAGTGCAGCACTTTCACAGCATCATCTTTCAAGATTTAAAATAGCTCAATGGGAATTCCATCACCTCCACCAGCTTTGTTCATAGTGATGCTTTCTAAGGCCCACTTGACTTCACATTCTAGGATGTCTGGCTCTAGGTGAATGATCATACCATCATGATTATCTGGGTCATGAAGCTTGTTTTGTACAGTTCTTCTGTGTATTCTTGCCACCTGTTCTTAATATCTTCTGCTTCTGTTAGGTCCATACCATTTCTGTCCTTTATCGACCCCATCTTTGCGTGAAATATTCCTTTGGTATCTTTAATTTTCTTGAAGAGATCTCTAGTCTTTCCCATTATGTTGTTTTCCTCTATTTCTTTGCATTGATTGCTGAGGAAGGCTTTTGTATCTCTCCTTGCTATTCTTTGGAAATCTGCATTCAGATGCTTATATCTTTCCTTTTCGCTTCTGTTCTTTTCACAGCTATTTGTAAGGCCTCCTCAGACAGCCATTTTGCTTTTTTGCATTTCTTTTCTATGGGGATGGTCTTGATCCCTGTCTCCTGTACAAGGTCACAAACCTCCGTCCCTAGTTCATCAGGCACTCTATCTATTAGATCTGGTCCCTTAAATCTATTTCTCACTTCCACTGTATAATCATAAAGGATTTGATTTAGATCATACCTGAGTGATCTAGTGATTTTCTCCACTTTCTTCAATTTAAGTCTGAATTTGGCCATAAGTAACCCATTCCAGCACTCTTGCCTGGAAAATCCCATGGACGGAGGAGCCTGGTAGGCTACAGTCCATGGGGTCGCGAAGAGTCAGACACGACTGCGCGACTTCACTTTCACTTTCTAAAAGGTCTTCATAGAACCCTTCAACTTCAGCTTCTTCAGCATTACTGATTGGAGCATAGGCTTGGGTCATCGTGATATTGAATGGTTTGCCTTGGAAACGGACAGAGATCATTCTGTCATTTTTGAGATTGCATCCAAGTACTGCATTTCAGACTCTTTTGTTGACCATGATGGCTACTCCATTTCTTCTGCGTGATTCCTGCCCACAGTGGTAGATATAATGGTCACCTGAGTTAAATTCACCCATTCCAGTCCATTTTAGTTCTCTGATTCCTAGAATGTCAACGTTCACTCTTGCCATTTTCTGTTGGACCACTTCCAACTTGCCTTGATTCATGGACCTAACATTCCAGATTCCTATGCAGTATTGCTCTTTACAGCATCAAACCTTGCTTCCATCACCAGTCACATCCACAACTGGGTGTTGTTTTTGCTTTGTCTCTGTCTCTTCATTCTTTCAAGATTTATTTCTACACTGATCTCCAGTAGCATATTGGCCACTTACCGCCCAGGGGAGTTCCTCTTTCAGTATCCTATCATTTTGTCTATTCATACTGTTCATGGGGTTCTCAAGGCAAGAATACTGAAGTGGTTTGCCATTCCCTTCTCCAGTGGATCACATTCTGTCAGACTTCTCCGCCATGACCCATCCGTCTTGGGTGGCCCCACACAGAATGGCTTAGTTTCATTGAGTTAGACAAGGCTGTGGTCCATGTGGTCAGATTGGCTAATTTTCTGTGATTATGATTTCAGTGTGTCTGCCCTCTGATGCTTGCTTGCAACACCTACCATCTTATTTGCATTTCTCTTACCTTGGACATGAGATATCTCTTCATGGCTTCTCCAGCAAAACACAGCCACTGCTCCTTACCTTGGACAATGTCATCCCTCCTGACCCTGAATGTGGAGTAGCTCCTCTTGGCCTTCCTGTGCCTGTGCAGCTGCCACTCCCTGGACATGGGGTTGCTCCTCTCAACCACTGCCCCTGACCTCGGACGTGGGGTAACTCCTCTCAGCCGCTGCCCCTGACCTCGGATAGGATGCAGCAAAAGCAGTTCTAAGAGGGAAGTTTATAGAAATGCAATCCTACCTGAAGAAACAAGGAAAACATCTAATAGACAACCTAAATTTACACCTAAAACAACTGAAAAAGAAGAACAAAAACCCCCCAAAATTAGTAGAAGGAAAGAAATCATAAATATCTGAGCAGAAATAAACAAGAAATGAAAGAAACAATAGTGAAGATTAATAAAAGTAAAAGCTGGTTCTGTTAGAAGATACACAAAATTGACAAGCCTTTAGCCAGACTCATCAAGAAAAAAAGAGAGAAGGATCAAATCAACAAAATTAGAAATGAAAAAGGAGAGGTTACAACAGACAATGAAGAAATACAAAAGATTATTAGAGACTATTATAAACAACTATATGGCAATAAAATGGATAAACTGGAAGAAATGGATAGATCCTTAGAAAAGTTTAATCTTCCAAGACTGAACCAGGAAGAAATAGAAATTATGAACAGCTCAATTACAAGCACTGAAATTGAAGCTGTGATCAAAAATCTCCCAAAAAACAAAAGCCCAGGACCAGAGAGCTTCACAGGAGAATTCTATCAAACATTTAGAGAAGAGCTAATGCCTATCCTTGGACTGCAAGGAGATCAAACCAGTCCATCCTAAAGGAGATCAGTCCTGTGTTCATTGGAAGGACTGATGTTGAAGCTGAAACTCCAATACTTTGGCCACCTGATGCGAAGAACTGACTCATTTGAAAAGACCCTGATGCTGGGAAAGATTGAAGGCGGGAGGAGAAGGGGACGACAGAGGATGAGATGTTTGAATGGCATCACTGACTCAATAGACATGAGTTTGAGTGAACTCTGGGAGTTGGTGATGCACAGAGATGCCTGGCGTGCTGTGGTTCATGGGGTCACAAAGAGTTGGACACAACTGAGTGACAAAACTAAAATAAATACTTATCTTTCTAAAACTCTTTCAAAAAATTGCAGAGGAAGGGGCACTTCCAAACTCATTTTACGAGGACACCATCACCTTGATAACAAAACCAGGCAAAGACAAGACAAAAAAAGAAAACTACAGACCAATATCACTGATGAGCATATATGAAAAAAGCTTTCCTGGTGGCTAAGAGGTTAAAGCATCTGCCTCCAATGCAGGAGACCTGGGTTTGATCCCTGGGTCGGGAAGATCCCTGGAGAAGGAAATGGCAACCCACTCCAGTATTCTTGCCTGGAGAATCCCATGGACTGAGGAGCCTGGTGGGCTACAGTCCCCGGGGTTGCAAAGAGTCGGACACAACTGAGCGACTTCACCTTCGCCTTCAAGAAAATTTTAGCAAACATAATTTAGCAACACATCAAAAAGCTCATACACCATGATCAAATTGGGTTTATTCCAGGAATGCAAGGATTTTTCAATATACACAAATCAATCAATGTGATACACCATGTTAACAAAATGAAAGATAAAAACTATATAGTAATCTCAATAGATGCAGAAAAAGCCTTTGACAAAATTCAGCACTGATTTATGATTAAAACTCTTCAAAAAATTGGCATAGAAGGAACCTACCTCAACATAATAAAGACCATATATATAAGCCTACAGCAAACATTATTCTCAATGATGAAAAACTGAAAGCATTACCCCTAAGATCAGGAACAAGACAAGGGTGTCCACTTTCTCCACTATTATTCAACATAGTTCTGGAAGTCCTAGCTACTGCAGTCAGAGAAGAAAAAGAAATAAAATGAATCCAGGTCAGAAAAGAAGTAAAGCTCTCACTGTTTGCAGATGACGTGATACTATACATAGAAAATCCTAAAGAGAGTATCTAGAGGTAATCAGTGAATTCAGTAAAGTTGCAGGACACAAAATCTACACAGAAATCACTTGCATTTCTATATACTAACAATGAAAAATCAGAAAGAGAAATTAAGGAATCAATCCCATTCACCATTGCAACAAAAATAAATAGGAATAAACTTACCTAAGGAGACACAAGAACTGTACACAGAAAATTATAAGACACTAATGAAAGAAGTCAAAGATGACATACACAGATGAAGAGATATTCCATGATCCTGGGTATGAAGAATCAATATTGTGAAAATGACTAGACTACCAAATGGAATCCACAGATTCAATGCAATCCCTGTGAAATTACCAATGACATTTTTCATAGAACTAGAACAAAAAATTTCACAATTTATGTGGAAACACAAAAGACCCCATATAGCCAAAGCCGTCTTAAAAAGAATGGAGCTGGAGGAATCAACCTTCTGGACCAGATTATACTACAAAGCTACAGTCATTAGGACAATATGGTACTGGCACAAAAACAGAAATATAGACCAGTGGAACAAGATAGAAAGCCCAGAAGTAATGGTACTGAAGAATTTACTTACAGGGCAACAATGGAGAAACAGACATAGAGATTAGACTTGTGGACATGGGGAGAGGGGAGGAGAGGGTGAGATGTATGGAAAGAGTAACATGGAAACTTACACTACCATGTGTAAAATAGATAGCCAATGGGGATTTGCTGTATGGCTCAGGAAACTCAAACAGGGGCTCTGTATCAACCTAGAGGGGTGGGATGGGGAGGGAGATGGGAGGGAGGTTCAAAACGGAGGGGATATATGTATACCTATGGTTGATTCATGTTGAGGTTTGACAGAAAACAGCAAAATTCTGTAAAGCAATTATCCCACAATAAAAAATAAATTTAAACAAATGAACACAAATAACAAATGTTGGTGAGGATATGTGAAAAAGGGAACTCATGTACACTGGTGGTGGAAATCTAAATTTGTATTGCCAATGCAGAAAACAGTATGCAGGTTCCTCAAAAAGCTAAAAACAGCGTTACCATTTGATTCTGCAATTCCATTCCTGAGTATATATCCAAAAGAACTAAAACAGTAATTTGAATAGATTCATGTACCTCGGTGTCACAGCATTATTTACAATAGCCAAGACATGGAAACCACTCAAGCATCATTAACAGTTGGATATAAAGGATGTGGTGTTTGTATACATACACACACACATACATACACACAATAGACTACTGCTAAAGCTTAAAAAAGAATAAAATCTTGCCATTTATAGCACAAATCTTGTACAGATCTTTCATCTCCTAAGTTAAGTTTATTCCTGAGTATTTTTTTTTTTTTACTATTGTAAATGGAGTTGTTTTATTTAGGTCTTTTTTGGACAGTTCACTGTTAGCGTATAGAAACAAAATTGGTTTCTGCATGCTGATATTGTATCTTATGAGTTTACTAAATTTGTTTATTAAACTCTTAACAGTCTTTGATGGACTCTTTATGGTTTTCTATGTAGAAGATTATGTCATCTGCAAACATTGACAATTTTTCTTCTACCTTTTTGATTTGGATGCCTTTTATGTTTTCCTTGCCTAATTACTCTGGCTATGACTTCATGTTGAGTAAAAGTGATAAGGTCATACATACTTGCTTTATTCCTGATTTTATGGTAAGAATGTTCAGCTTTTCACTGTTAAGTATGATGTGAGCTGTGGGCATGCATGGCTTTTATTATGTTGAGTTATATTTCTTTTATACCTAATTTGTTGAGGTTTTTTTTTATCATGAATGAATACTGAATTTTGTCAAATACTTTTACTGTATCTATTGAGATGATCATATGGTTTTTACACTTCATTTTGTTACTTTAGTGTATTATATTAATTTGCATGTGTTGAACTCTCATTGCATCTTAGGGATAGACCACACTTTATTTTGGTTTATGATACTTTAATATACTGTTGAATTTAGTTTGCTGTTTTTTGAATATTTTTGCATCTATGTTCATTTTGAGAGATTGGTCTGTGATTTTCTTTTCTTTTTTTTTTTTGTAGTGTTGTCTGAATTTGGTATCAGGGTAATGGTGGCCTCATAAAATGAGTTTGGAAGGATCATGCCTTCTCTTTAAATTTGGAAGAGTTCAAGTAGAATTAGTATTAATTCTTTATTTTATTTTATTTTATTTTATTTTTTTAATTTTAAAATCTTTAATTCTTACATGCATTCCCAAACATGAACCCCCCTCCCACCCCCCTCCCCAAAACATCTCGCTGGGTCATCCCCATGCACCAGCCCCAAGCATGCTGCATCCTGTGTCAGACATAGACTGGCGATTCAATTCACATGATAGTATACATGTTAGAATGTCATTCTCCCAAATCATCCCACCCTCTCCCTCTCCCTCTGAGTCCAAAAGTCCGTTATACACATCTGTGTCTCTTTCCCTGTCTTGCATACAGGGTCGTCATTGCCATCTTCCTAAATTCCATATATATGTGTTAGTATACTGTATTGGTGTTTTTCTTTCTGGCTTACTTCACTCTGTATAATCGGCTCCAGTTTTATCCATCTCATCAGAACTGATTCAAATGAATTCTTTTTAATGGCTGAGTAATACTCCATTGTGTATATGTACCACAGCTTTCTTATCCATTCATCTGCTGATGGACATCTAGGTTGTTTCCATGTCCTGGCTATTATAAACAGTGCTGCGATGAACATTGGGGTACATGTGTCTCTTTCAATTCTGGTTTCCTCGGTGTGTATGCCCAGAAGTGGGATTGCTGGGTCATAAGGTAGTTCTATTTGCAATTTTTAAGGAATCTCCACACTGTTCTCCATAGTGGCTGTACTAGTTTGCATTCCCACCAACAGTGTAGGAGGGTTCCCTTTTCTCCACACCCTCTCCAGCATTTATTGCTTGCAGACTTTTGGATCGCAGCCATTCTGACTGGTGTGAAGTGGTACCTCATTGTGGTTTTGATTTGCATTTCTCTAATAATGAGTGATGTTGAGCATCTTTTCATGTGTTTGTTAGCCATCCGTATGTCTTCTTTGGAGAAATTTCTGTTTAGTTCTTTGGCCCATTTTTTGATTGGGTCGTTTATTTTTTTTTAATTGAGCTGCATAAGTTGCTTGTATATTTTTGAGATTAGTTGTTTGTCAGTTGCTTCATTTGCTATTATTTTCTCCCATTCAGAAGGCTGTCTTTTCACCTTGCTTATATTTTCCTTGGTTGTACAGAAGCTTTTAATTTTAATTATATCCCATTTGTTTATTTTTGCTTTTATTTCCAGAATTCTGGGAGGTGGATCATAGAGGATCCTGCTGTGATTTATGTCTGAGAGTGTTTTGCCTATGTTCTCCTCTAGGAGTTTTATAGTTTCTGATCTTACATTTAGATCTTTAATCCATTTTGAGTTTATTTTTGTGTGCGGTGTTAGGAAGTGATCTAGTTTCATTCTTTTACAAGTGGTTGACCAGTTTTCCCAGCACCACTTGTTGAAGAGATTGTCTTTACTCCATTGTATATTCTTGCCTCCTTTGTCAAAGATAAGGTGTCCATATGTGTGTGGATTTATCTCTGGGCTTTCTATTTTGTTCCATTGATCTATATGTCTGTCTTTGTGCCAGTACCATACTGTCTTGATG
The DNA here is from genome assembly GCF_016772045.2 of Ovis aries. Lineage (NCBI taxonomy): Eukaryota > Metazoa > Chordata > Mammalia > Artiodactyla > Bovidae > Ovis > Ovis aries. The sequence goes on along the minus strand of NC_056080.1, from coordinate 21,475,254 downwards.
ACTGTGGCTTTGTAGTAGAGCCTGAAGTCAGGCAGGTTGATTCCTCCAGTTCCATTCTTCTTTCTCAAGATTGCTTTGGCTATTCGAGCCAAATATTTGGTAATGTTCACCAGTAAAGCCATCCAGACCTGGTCATTTCTTTGTTGGGAGGTTTTTTTAATTACTGGATCCATCCCCTCATTTGTTCTATTTGTTAAGAAACCAGGTTGGGATTGGATCACAAACATTGGAAGTAGTGCCTTGAAACTGAAAATAAACCAGGTGCAAGATTAATTGCCACACTCAAATACTATCATCATTTTGAATATCAGCATTAGCTAAAAGTTAAATATGATATGTTTCAGGATTAAAAATGCATCAAAGAACCTGATATTACTATTTTTCACTGTAAAATGTATGAATTTATCATAATGTTTTACCACTTTGGTTTTCCTTTTTGTTTTACATGATGAAAGCAGTAATAGATTCTTTTCAAATTACTGTGCAAATGAATTGCAGGTAAACCTTTGTATTTTGTTAGCATAGTTCTCATATTATGTCCACTCACTTAACTAAATATGCACCCATCATCCACTTCTTTTGTCCTAATTAGGAGAATGTTGAAATGAGCAAGGTAAATTTTTATTATCATAGATTTTGAAGGACATTATACAAACTGGAGGGGCTTCCTAGGCAGTTTAGTGTAAAGAATCCACCTGTCATATAGGAGACACTGGTTGGATCCCTGGGTTGGGAAGATCCCCTGGAGGAGGAAATAGCAACCCACGCCAGTATTCTTGCCTAGGAAGTCACATGGAGAGAGGAGCATGGAGAACTACAGTCCATGGGGGTCACAAAGAGTTAGGTACGACTTAGTGACTGAGCATGCAGGCACGCATACAAAGTGGATGAGAAAAATCACATTTCAAAAAGTATCTCATTATTTATTTGACTGTGCTGGCTCTTAGCAGCAGTATGTAGGACCTTTTAAAATTACAGCATGGATGATCTTAGTTGTGGCATGTGAACTTTTAGTTGTGTTGTTTGGGATCTAGCTCCCTGACCAGGGTTCGCATCTGGGCCCCCTATATTAGGAGCCTGGAGTCTTAGCCACTAGACCACCAGGGAAGTCCTGAAAATTGTATTGGTGATGTACTATAGTGTTGGCATATTGAAGCAACATTACTTGAATTGTAAAGTACAGTCTTTAAATTGTCTTAGGAAAAATATCATTATTAGAACTTAGTCATCAGAATCTTCATACAGAATGTTAGTCTTACAAAATAAGGTTTATAATTTTCATCTATTATATAGCAATGAGTTTCAGTTATTTCAAAATTCCAGCATTTCAATAGGGACTATATGTATTTTCAGAAGGAGTTTTAATCATGACAATATAATTCTAATACAGAGATTCATCAGTATGATACAAATTGTACAAATTCACAAAGATGCTTCTAGGTTTTGTATTTGTTTTATTAACCATAACAATAGGAAGAATCACTTTAGTTTTTTTAATTAAACAGCAAGAATAACAGACATTTCCCCTTTCTGGTAAGCATATTAAAAAATAATCATTAAAAGAAAGATGAGAATTGCATACTATAATTTGTGAGATGCCATATCTCAAAAATGACAGAAGCACATTCTTTATAGTATTGATATTTAAACTTAAAATATTGAAAATAATTTTTCATATTTTAACTTACTTTAAAATTTTCACTAAATTTAAATACAAAAATATATTTCCACACATTAATTCTGCATAAATTATTACAGAAAAAATCAATAGTATTTTAGTTGCATCTTTGGGTATTTATTTCCATTTTTTAATAGCATTTTTTCATTTTGACTTTTTGATTTCCAAGATTTGAATATGCTGATTGACATCTTAGAAAGGAAAATAATTTAGCTTTCTTTTCTATCCATGCACATATATTAAGATTTCCTGCCATTCTGTCCTGGCAATATAGTTATATGATAGGTTACATTAGTGCAATCTTCAATGTTTACATTAGTGTAACTATGTAAACATTATCCATAGCTGAATTACATAATATATTGTGAATCATTTTTTGTTTGTTGCAGAATATTTTACCCTGAACCTAATAATTGCCTTGTGTTATGGTTACTTATTTTTCATGTACTTCTCACTAGTTCAGTTCCTTTCCCAAATTATCTAAATCTCCCCTTAATGTATTCAAACACACGAGATATTTTGTTAAGTTGTAAATGAACTGATTACTAACACTTTCTGTGCCTGGTGCATATGAATTGTTCTGAGGTGCCTTTGTCTCTGAGATCTGTGTTTCCTACATCCTGTTTCCTCCTCTGTTCTGGTTTACGCATTCCATTTTGGTACAACACTTATTTCAGTAGCTAAATGGAAAAAAAGATGCTTAGAGATAAATTTTCAAGATCTTACACACCTGAAAAATGTTTTATTTGGTTTGAAGTTTGCTTGAAGGTAGGGTTATAGGTTAGATACCATGTTCCCCAAAGTTTTGGAGTCATTACTCCATTGCCTTCTAGCTTCTTGTGTTGATGTTAAAAGGTTAGAAGTGGTCTGATTTCTGATCCTTTGTATCGGACCTGGTTACCCCCCAACCTTTCCTCTGGAAGAATATTCACTATCTCCCAGTGTTCCTTTTCTTGGCTGTACCATGGGACTTGTGAGATCTTAGTTCCCCAAGTAGAGACCAGGCATTGAACCTGGGCCCTCAGCAGTGAAGCGTGGAGTCCTATCCACTGGACCATCAGGAAATTCTGTCTCCTGGTGGTCTTAAATTCCATTGTAATGTTCCTTTGATGAGGGCCTGGTTTAATCTATTGTGTTGGTATTTGGTGAGTCCTTTCAATCTGAAAATCCATCTGGAAAAATTCTCCTGAGTTTAAGTTTTCTTTCTAGAAGTATATTATGGATAGTCATGTTGTATGTTGAAACTCTTGGCTTGATTTACTTTTCTTCTGTCACTCTTCATTTCTGTCTTCTGCTTTACATTTGGAAAATTTTTCTCAATTTTATCTTCCAAGTTTTTAATCTAGCTTTTCATTTCATTGTCATTCTATAGAGATGGACCATCCAGTCTCCTAACTGGAGCATCAAACTCTGGCTGCTGACCTTCTGGAGTTGCTGACGGAGAGATCAGTGTTCTTGACATTTCGTAAGTGAATTTTCCTGTAATTACTGTATTTCCTGTATACTACTTGTACCTTCCACTGTGCCTAGTATTCTTTGTGTGGTCCCAAAAGTTCCATCTCCATGCTTATGTACTATGCTCTGTGCTTTAGAAGTCTGACTTCTGTGGATATCATCAGTTGAGATGAGATTTGACCAGTGGGAGGGAAGTGACTGTATTTCCATATTAAAGGGCATAGAGTGGCCCTTGTGTACAACCACTGGTCTTCCTGGATTCTAGGAAATTGATCTCTTCCCTTGCCCTTGCAATCCTGAGGCCTGTAACCACCTCATGCTCTTGCTAGCCCAGGTACTTCTCCATACCATGGGTGCTAGTTTCCCTTTCCTTGACTGGAACACAAAAGAGATATTTAGAGTCATGTATAAAGTGAACATACAGATATAGTCTACATGGAAATAAAGAGATATATGAACATAGAACTTGTAAAATATGTTAGCAGGTGTTTGGAGATGACTATTCATAAAGAAGAATTTATTTCTTTACATAGGATTCATCACAGAAAACACTAACTTATTTTAAGTGCATTTAAAATAAGATTTCTCTAATTGAAATTTAGTATATGCACAACTTTATACAGTATATCAAATGATTAAAGCAGGGAGAAACTGAGAACAAAGGGGAAATTTTTCAAATGTTTTGTGAGGGCTGGCAGATTTTGAATACTGCTATAGAAGAATTTTTTGCTGTGTAATGACTGTACATCTATCATTTTGGTTTAGAAATTATACTCTTGAATCCTTAGCCCAAATAAGTGATTTTAGGTGCATGAAAATGGATTGGTGAGAATGCAGTTTTATACGTCTAGGGCATGCCTAAAATCTAATAGGGCAAGCACTTGAAAAACACAGCTACTTTTACTTTTAAGGCTCTTCAATTTGTCATTACGAATTAAGGGCTGTCAGGATTGGCTCTCCTGGTCAGGCAGAATATCCCAAGAGCTATCTCATTATTGGGAGATGCTCACATGAGATGAGAATCTGTTTTATTCTTATGGACATGTCAGCTTTGCTTTGAGTGGGACTGTTGGACTCTACACTGTATCACTAACAGGCTATGATGTCTTCAATAACATTTCTCAAAAGCTGCATGTCAATTGAATCTTAGAAAAAGGAATTTTTAAAGGAAAAGTGTAGCTTAAACATAATTTCTCTGTCTGCCAGGGATATTATCATTTCTTAATCATTGCATAAGCCACATTTTGTATAGTGATTAAATTCAAACTAACTACAAGGTTCAGTCTCTTTATTTTTTTTTCAGTCTCTTTAAAAACTGGTTATCAAAGCAGTTATCCTCTTGAGTAAAAGGTGTTAATAGGGAAAATCTCTAAAACTATTGGCATAGGAGAAATACAGTGGTAGATTACATTAGAAATTTCACTGATGATATTTGCAATGTCTACAAAAACCTTGGCACCCAAGATATGGTCTGCAGACCAGTAGCTTGAGTATTACCTGGGAAATTGTTAGAAATTCACTTTCAGGACCCATCCTACAATTATGGAATCAGAATGTGAATTTTGAACAAAACCCTTGGGGGATTTGTGTGCAGGTTAAAATTTGAGAATCACGAGATTAAAGTGTAGTTTCATGGTCATTGAAACTCTGTTGAAACCTTCTCCTCTGGCTCAAGAAGAGCATATTTTCCAATGGTAGCCATACAAAAATGGTATCTCATAGACTTTTTTTCTTGCCTTTAATCCAAGGGTTACCTAGCTAATTTTTAATTAAACTATTAATAAAGATACACTAAGAAGGGATTATATGATATCCTGGTAGATGACCATAGAATTTTGAAAATACTTATTTAAAATTCTTAGAGGAACAACTTTCTTTTTAAAAAATTATTTATTTTAATTGGAAGCTAATTACAATATTGTAGTGGTTTTTGCCATACGTTGACATGAATCAGCCATGGGTGTACATGTGTCCTCCATCCTGAAGCCCCTCCCACATCCCTCCCCATCCCATCCCTCAGGGTCACCCCAGTACACTAGTCGTGAGCACCCTGTCTCATGCATTGAACCTGGACTGGTAATATATTTCACATGTGGTAATATACATGTTTCAATGTTATTCTCTCAAATCATCCCACTCTCACCTTCTCCCACAGAGTCCAAAAGACTGTTTTTCACATCTGTGTCTCTTTTGCTGTCTTGCATATAGGGTCATCATTACCATCTTTTAAAATTTCATATATATGTGTTAATATACTGTATTGGTGTTTTTCTTTCTGACTTACTTCACTCTGAATAATAGGCTCCAGTTTCATCCACCTCATTAGAACTGATTCAAATGCATTCTTTTTAATGACGGAGTAATATTCCATTATGCTAGTAAAGTAATGCTCAAAATTCTCCAAGCCAGGCTTCAGCAATATGTGAACCATGAATTTCCAGATGTTCAAGCTGGTTTTAGAAAAGGCAGAGGAACCACAGATCAAATTGCCAACATCTGCTGGATCATTGAAAAAGCAAGAGATTTCCAGAAAAACATCTATTTCTGCTTTCTTGACTATGCCGAAGCCTTTGACTGTGTGGATCACAATAAACTGTGGAAAATTCTGAAAGAGATGGGAATACAGACCACCTGACCTGCCTCTTGAGAAACCTATATGCAGGTCAGGAAGCAACAGTTAGAACTGGACATGGAACAACAGGCTGGTTCCAAATAGGAAAAGGAGTACGTCAAGGCTGTATATTGTCCCCCTGCTTATTTAACTTCTATGCAGAGTACATCATGAGAAACGCTGGACTGGAAGAAACACAAGCTAGAATCAAGATTGCCGGGAGAAATATCAATAACCTCAGATATGCAGATGACACCACCCTTATGGCAGAGAGTGAAGAGGAACTCAAAAGCCTCTTGATGAAAGTGAAAGAGGAGAGTGAAAAAGTTGGTTTAAAGCTCAACGTTCAGAAAATGAAGATCATGGCATCTGGTCCCATCACTTCATGGGAAATAGATGGGGAAACAGTGGAAACAGTGTCAAACTTTATTTTGGGGGGCTCCAAAATCACTGCAGATGGTGACTGCAGCCATGAAATTAAAAGACGCCTACTCCTTGGAAGAAAAGTTATGACCAACCTAGATAGCACATTGAAAAGTAGAGACATTACTTTGCCAATAAAGGTCCATCTATTCAAGGCTATGGTTTTTCCTGTGGTCATGTATGGATGTGAGAGTTGGACTGTGAAGAAAGCTGAGTGCCGAAGAATTGATGCTTTTGAACTGTGGTGTTGGAAAAGACTCTTGAGGGTCCCTTGGACTGCAAGGAGATCCAACCAGTCCATTCTAAAGGAGATCAGTCCTGGGTGTTCACTGGAAGGACTGATGTTGAAGCAGAAACTTTACAATACTTTGGCCACCTGATGTGAAGAACTGACTCATTTGAAAAGACCCTGATGCTGGAAAAGATTGAGGGCAGGAGGAGAAGGGGATGACAGAGGATAAGATGGTTGGATGGCACCACTGACTCAATGGATATGGGTTTGGGTGGACTCTGGGAGTTGGTGACAGACAAGGAGGCCTGGCATGCTGCGGTTCATGGGGTCACAAAGAGTCGGACACGACTGAGCAACTGAACTGAACTGAACTGTCATCAGGAATCTTGAGTAAGTGGCTTTCCTGGAGCTGAGTGTCTTGGGTTATGGTTGCATGTTGTCCATCTCAGTTGGAAGAGGACCTGAGTGCCTGGAACATAAGCACAATTGAATAGATTGGCAAGGGTCAAAGAAGATGTCAGCTTTATTCTATCTAATGTTTCAGTTAACATTCTAATCAATGAATGGGATTGAAAGGTAAGTCAGAAAACCAAAGCACAGGCCTAGTCAAATGGCCTGGGCTAACACGTCATGGTCAGGCACATGTAGGAATCCTATTTTTAGGCAGGACCCAGGGCAATGTATGTGTTCAAAATGGAACATTCCTACGTGATGTGTCAGGCTTATGGTAAAAAATACCTTGCTTTTAATGTTTTTAATGTTAGGTAAGAATTTTTGAGACACTCTTATCTCATTTAGGACTGACTCAATCATTAGGCATAAATCTATCAGGTTTGGGCAAAGCTAGAGAAGGTGTAATTCTATTCAATATGAATGGATTACCACACATGTCAATAGCATTTGTATTATGTATCAGCTCACTGGAAATATTGTCCACTGGCAAAAATCAGATTCATCAGATTGAGTATAAAGTTGTGATGATATTTGTAGTAGACAGATCATGGTTACTTAAAGATGTCTAGGTCCTAATCTCTAGAACCTGTGAATATGTTACCTTACGTGGCAGAAGGGACTTTGAAGATGTGATTAAAATAAGGAGATTGTCCTGAATTATCTACGTGGGCTGAATCTGATCACATGAGTCCTTAAAATCAGAGAACCCCCTCATTACATTTAGGTGTAGTCAGAAAGAAAAATGGCAGCAGGAGAATGACTCAGTGAAGTTTGCTCATTCTGAGATGTGGGGATCTGTGTTTAAAGGATTGCATTGTGCCAAGAATCATCATCAGCTAGGAAACAGATCCTCTAGAAAGTAACTCAGGTTTGCCAAGGGCTTCATTTTAGTCTGATGAGACTCATGTTGGACTTCTGACCTACAGAATAGTAAGATAATAAATTTGTTGTTTTAGGCCATTGTGTTTGTGGTAATTTGTTATGGCAGCAGTAGAATACAGACACACTGTATAATTTGGGCACTTTATAGATTTTAAAACCACTCATAGACCAGGATTTCTATATTTTGTTCAGTGATATACAACAAGTGCTTATAATAATGCCTAGGAAAGAATAGACACTCACATAGTCGAATTATTTATTGGTCATTCCAACAACTATATTTATTGTGTACATGTGAACACATGATTCTGTGCTAGATGTTGCATCAGCTATAAAGATATAGAGACAATTTTTTCATAAAATCTGAGTCAAGAAGTTTAGATCAGTCTTCAGTAATAACAGGGGTCAGAAAACTCTTGCCTGGAGGCCAAATCTGGCCCACTATTTCTTTCTGTAAATGACTTTTTTGAAAAACAACTATGCTCACTAGTTTACATAGTGTCTATGGCTGCTTTTTAAAAATATAATTTCTATTTATTTACTTTTGTCTCTGCTGAGTCTTCATTGCTGTGTGGGCTTTTCTCTAGTTTTGGCAAGAGGGCTCTACTCTTCATTGCTGTGCATGAGGGTCTCATTGCAGTGACTTCTTGTTGTAGGGTGAGGCTTCAGTAGTTGTGGCTCCAGGGCTCTAGAGCACAGACTCAACAGTTGTGGTGTACAGACTTAGTTGCTCCATGGCATGTGGGATCTTCCCGAACCAGGGATTGAACCCTTGTCTCCTGCATTGGCAAGCACATTCTTTACCACTGAGTGATCAAGGAAGCCGTATGGCTGCTTCTGTGATAAAACCACAGAGCTGAATAACAGTAACAGAGACCATGTGACCCACACAGCCAAAAATGTTTATTTTCTGGCCTTTTATAGGAAAAAAAAAAGTCAAACCCTGAATTGGAACCCTGTCTTTCCAACTTGCAGTGTCCCTTGGGGAAAATAAATAATTTCTTCAAGCTTCCCTTTTGTCTTTGCAAAATTTAGATGGTAGTACTTTTCTCATAGGATGGTTGTGAGAATTAAATGTTGGATGAGGATTAGATGATGTCTTCCAGTAGAGAAGAATTCAATAAATGATGTTTTTCATTTTGCTTCTACTTCTGATCCTTCTACTATCACCATCAGTACCATAATCAAGTTGAAGAATAAAGGTGTTCACAAAAAGTATAGATATCACATTTATTCATTAAAACTCAACTCTACTTTGCTACTTGGAATTTGTAATGATTTAGGATCTACTATTTAGCTGCTAGCTTTCCAGCTGGTTTTATCTGTATCTGCTATTCCATCCTGATGAATATCAGGGTAGATCTTTATTTTCTCAGTCAAATTTTAAATTTCTTATTCGTTTTTAAGACGGCATATAAAGGTTGTATTGTTTTGTATAAGTTTTTCATCACATTTACTGTTGGGCCTTGATGTCTCTGTGTGTGGGTTAGTATATAGACTTGTGTAATAAGTGTGGTAGATGATATTTTCAAAGATAGCCTCAGCTCTATCTCCTATCTCATGTACTCTTTTGTAATGTGATCTTGCCACTCCACCAACAGGTAGGCTTTATTTTCCCTGTATTTGAGTCTGGTCTATCCCTCTGACTTGTTTGGAATGGAACACAACTGAAGTGATATTGTATAATATCCAAGAGATCTGCAGCTTCCTCATTAACCTTTGGGAATGTTCCTACTTAAAATCCATATGCCATATTGCGAAAAAGTCCAAGTAGCTCTGTGGAGAATCCTGTCTGGAGGAGAAGTAAATCATCCAGCTGAAAGTGCAGGCTTTACAACCATCTGGCAGGTGGCCATGTGATTGCAGCCATTTTTAGCTCTCATGTCTCTCAGCCAACATCATCTGAAGCAAAAGAAATGCCTGGTCAGTTCACAGAATCATGCAAGATAAGTTGTTTTTGTAAGCCAACTAATGTTGGGATGTTTGCTACACACCACTAGATAATTGAAATACTCAGTTCATGTGACAGATAATTTATTTCTTCAGGATCTCTAACTGCCCATGGTCATCTGTAACTGTTCAGTTCAGTCGCTCAGTCGTGTCCGACTCTTTGTGACCCCGTGGACTGCAGCATGCCAGGCCTCCCTGTCCATCACCAACTGCAGGAGTTGAGTCAAACTCATGTCCATTGAGTTGGTGATGCCATCCAACCATCTCATCCTCTGTTGTCCCCTTCTCCTCCTGCCTTCTATCTTTCCCAGCATCAGGGTATTTTCCAATGAGTCAGTTGTTTGCATCAGGTGGCCAAAATATTGGAGTTTCAGCTTCAACATCAGTCCTTCCAATCAATGCTCAGGACTGATTTCCTTTAGGATGGACTGGTTGATCTCCTTGCAGTCCAAGGGACTCTCGAGAGTCTTCTCCAACACCACAGTTCAAAAGCATCAATTCTTCAGTGCTCAGCTTTCTTTATAGTCCAACTCTCACACCCGTACATGACTACTGGAAAAACCATAGCCTTGAATAGATGGACCTTTGTTGGCAAAGTAATGTCTCTGCTTTTTAATATGCTGTCTAGGTTGGTCAAAATTTTCCTTCCAAGGAGTAAGTGTCTTTTAATTTCATGGCTGCATTCACCATCTGCAGTGATTTTGGAGCCCCCAAAATAAACTATGGCTGTAGAGTTCTGTAATTTCAAATGAGGACTAGCAATACAGATATTAGGCCACCATTTGGACTCATCTTTGAAAGTTTAAAGGTCTCTTTGAATAGGAGGAAAGGATGAAGAGGGGTGAGGAGAAATAAGCAGGTTTCTAATACTGGAAGAGACAGTATTTAGAAACTTGTCTAAATAAAAGGAAAATGTCCTTATCCTGATGTTAAAGGCTCCATAATCTTGTAGTGTATTACCTTTCACCTTCATATCCTCACAAGTTACTTTTTACTTTCTTACTAGCATTTCTTCACCTCTGTGGTTTCTTCTGCTTAAAGGGATTTTCTACTCTTGAATTATTTGATGAATACCTAGTTATTGTATGAAGGCCAGTTCAAAGGCCATCTCCCTCAGAAAGACATCACTGGTTGTCTCAACCAAAAATTCCATATATGCCTAAATATGAGATAATATCCAAATAAATTAGTGAGTGAATGGAATAAAAAAATATTGACTAACTTGAAATACGTAAACTTGGGGGATATAGATTGATGTCTACTGATAATATCAAATATATGAGTTCCACATGCATATTTAAAATCACATTATACAAAACCTCAATTATTTTACAAATACTGCTTTCTTCTGCTCTAACATTTTTTAAAAAAAATTTTGTTCAAACTCTGCATCTACACCTTAAGTATCACTGTTTTATGATCACTGTAGTTAGTCCTTTTGGTTCTCTAACATCGTTTTCCAGAAGATGCCATCTTCTCTACTTCCTGTGTTGCTCAAGCTCACTTCATGTGGTGATGTTATTGGAAAATAACCCAAGCTGCAAAAATCCATGACTGTGAGAGAGAACAGTGTTTTATTTCTTTATTTTCCATTCTTTCCTTTAGGCCTAGGAAAGTAATTTCCACATTTTAACTGTGTATTATCATGTTACAAATGTAAGGTCACACGCCCTAGGAAGAATTACTGAATGTGGGTCAAATATATTTGCTTCTTTAAGAAACTTTTTAGCTGAAATTAATTGGCGTTTATCTAAGACTTTTGTTTTCACCTCTGGATTCATCCTTGAATCACCAGAAAAGCATTAAAAACTACAAGTGGGGATTCTAGTGGGCTATTCCCTAATATTATAATTTATTATCTCTGGGATGGACCCAAAATTTCGTTTTTGAAGTCTCGAGATGATTAAAATGTGCATCCAGAGTTGAGAACTGCTGATCTAACCCACTAGCATTTCTAGAGTAGTGGTTCTCAAACTGAGGTCCTCAGGTCAGCAACAACAGCATCACCTGGATATTTGTTAGAAATGCAAGTTCTTGGGCTCCACCCTAGACACACTAAATCAGAAACTCGAGGGGTGAAGCTCAGCATTCTGGACTTTTACAGGCCCTCCAGGTGATACATTTAAGTGGAAACCTACTGATCTGGCTCATATGCCTTCCTTGAATAGCATTTGTTCAAATGAAATTAATTGACAGAATAGTATGTAGCATGACAAATTTATAAAAAATCTAATGTGAAGAGATCTCTTCAAGAAAATTAGAGATACCAAGGGAACATTTCATGCAAAGATGGGCTCAATAAAGGACAGAAATGGTATGGACCTAACAGAAGCAGAAGATATTAAGAAGATGTGGCAAGAATACACAGAAGAGCTGTACAAAAAATATCTTCACAGCCCAGATAATCACGATGGTGTGATCACTCACCTAGAGCCAGACATCCTAGAATGTAAAGTCAAGTGGGCCTTAGGAAGCATCACTACAAACAAAGCTAGTGGAGGTGGTGGAATTCCCATTGAGCTATTTCAAATCCTGAAAGATGATACTGTGAAAGTGCTGCACTCAATATGCCAGCAAATTTGGAAAACTCAGCAGTGGCTACAGGACTGGAAAGGGTCAGTTTTCATTCCAATCCCAAAGAAAGGCAGTGCCAAAGAATGCTCAAACTGCTGCACAATTGCACTCATCTCTCATGCTGGTAAAGTAATGCTCAAAATTCTCCAAGCCAGGCTTCAACAGTACATGAACCATGAACTTCGATATGTTCAAGCTGATTGTAGAAAAGGCAGAGGAACCAGAGATCAAATTGCCAACATCTGCTGGATCATCGAAAGCAAGAGCATTCCAGAAAAACATCTATTTTTGCTTTATTGACTATGGCAAAGCCTTTGACTGTGTGGATCACAATAAGCTGGAAAATTCTGAAAGAGATGGGAATACCAGACTTGCCTCTTGAGAAACCTGTATGCAGGTCAGGAAGCAACAGTTAGATCTGGACATGGAACAACAGACTGGTTCCTAACAGGAAAAGGAGTACATCAAGGCTGTATATTGTCCCCTTGCTTATTTAACTTATATGCAGAGTACATCATGAGAAACGCTGGGCTGGAGGAAGCACAAGCTGGAATCAAGATTGCCAGGAGAAATATCAATAACCTCAGATATGCAGCTGATACCACTCTTATGGCAGAAAGTGAAGAGGAACTAAAAGCCTCTTGATGAAAGTGAAAGAGGAGAGTGAAAAAGTTGGCTTAAAGCTCAACATTCAGAAAACGAAGATCATGGCATCTGGTCCCATCACTTCATGGGAAATAGATGGGGAAACAGTGGAAACAGTGTCAGACTTTATTTTGGGAGGCTGCAAAATCACTGCAGATGGTGATTGCAGCCATGAAATTAAAAGATGCTTCCTCCTTGGAAGAAAAGTTATGACCAACCTAGACAGCATATTTATTTTTTCTTTTTTGTTGTTGTTATTATTATTTTTACTTTACAATACTGTATTGGTTTTGCCATACATTGACATGAATCCACCACAGGTATACATGAATTCCCAAACATGGACCCCCCTCCCACATCCCACCCCATATCATCTCTCTGGATCATCCCCGTGCACCAGCCCCAAGCATCCTGTATCCTGCATCAAACATAAATTGGTGATTCGTTTCTTACATGATAGTATACATGTTTCAATGCCATTCTCCCAAATCATCCCACCCTCTCCCTCAGAGTCCAAAAGTCTGCTATACACATCTGTGTCTCTTTTGCTGTCTTGCATACAGGGTCATCATTACCATCTTTCTAAATTCCATATATATGTGTTAGTATACTGTATTGGTGGTTTTCTTTCTGGCTTACTTCACTCTGTATAATTGGCTCCAGTTTCATCCATCTCATTAGAACTGATTCAAATGTATTCTTTTTAATGGCGGAGTAATAGTCCGTTGTGTATAGGTACCACAGCTTTCTTATCCATTCATCTGCTGATGGACATCTAGGTTGTTTCCATGTCCTGGCTATTATAAACAGTGCTGCGATAAACATTGGGGTACATGTGTCTCTTTCGATTCTGGTTTCCTTAGTGTGTATGCCCAGCAGTGGGATTGCTGGGTCATAAGGCAGTTCTATTTGCAATTTTTTTTTAGTTTTTTATTTTTAAAATTTTAATATCTTTAATTCTTACATGCGTTCCCAAACATGAACCTCCCTCCCCATAACATCTCTCTGGGTCATCCCCATGCACCAGCCCCAAGCATGCTGCATCCTGTGTCAGACATAGACTGGCGATTCAATTCTTACATGATAGTATACATGTTAGAATGTCATTCTCCCAAATCATCCCACCCTCTCCCTCTCCCTCTGAGTCCAAAGGTCCGTTATACACATCTGTGTCTCTTTCCCTGTCTTGCATATAGGGTCGTCATTGCCATGTTCCTAAATTCCATATATATGTGTTAGTATACTGTATTGGTGTTTTTCTTTCTGGCTTACTTCACTCTGTATAATCGGCTCCAGTTTCATCCATCTCATCAGAACTGATTCAAATGAATTCTTTTTTACGGCTGAGTAATACTCCATTGTGTATATGTACCACAGCTTTCTTATCCATTCATCTGCTGATGGACATCTAGGTTGTTTCCATGTCCTGGCTATTATAAACAGTGCTGTGATGAACATTGGGGTACATGTGTCTCTTTCAGTTCTGGTTTCCTCTGTGTGTATGCCCAGAAGTGGGATTGCTGGGTCATAAGGTAGTTCTATTTGCAATTTTTAAGGAATCTCCACACTGTTCTCCATAGTGGCTGTACTAGTTTGCATTCCCACCAACAGTGTAGGAGGGTTCCCTTTTCTCCACACCCTCTCCAGCATTTATTGCTTGCAGACTTTTGGATCACTGACTGGTGATCATTCTGACTGGTGTGAAGTGGTACCTCATTGTGGTTTTGATTTGCATTTCTCTAATAATGAGTGATGTTGAGCATCTTTTCATGTGTTTGTTAGCCATCCATATGTCTTCTTTGGAGAAATGTCTATTTAGTTCTTTGGCCCATTTTTTGATTGGGTTGTTTATTTTTCTGGAATTGAGCTGCAGAAGTTGCTTGTATATTTTTGAGATTAGTTGTTTGTCAGTTGCTTCATTTGCTATTATTTTCTCCCATTCAGAAGGCTGTCTTTTCACCTTGCTTATAGTTTCCTTTGTTGTGCAGAAGCTTTTAATTTTAATTAGATCCCATTTGTTTATTTTTGCTTATATTTCCAGAATTCTGGGAGGTGATCATAGAGGATCGTGCTGTGATTTATGTTGGAGAGTGTTTTGCCTATGTTCTCCTCTAGGAGTTTTATAGTTTTTGGTCTTACGTTTAGATCTTTAATCCATTTTGAGTTTATTTTTGTGTGTGGTGTTAGAAAGTGATCTAGTTTCATTCTTTTACAAGTAGTTGACCAGTTTTCCCAGTACCACTTGTTAAAGAGATTGTCTTTATTCCATTGTATATTCTTGCCTCCTTTGTTAAAGAAAAGCAGAGACATCACTTTGCCAACAAAAGTCTATCTAGTCAAGGCTATGGTTTTTCCAGTAGTCATGTGTGGATGTGAGAGTTGGACTATAAAAAGCTGAGCACCAAAGAATTGATGCTTTTGAACTGTGGTGTTGGAGAGGACTCTTGAGAGTCCCTTGGACTGCAGGGAGATCCATCCAGTCTATCCTAAAGGAAATCAGTCCCGAATATTCATTGGAAGGACTGATGTTGAAGCTGAAACTCCAGTACTTTGGCCACCTGGTGTGAAGAACTGACTCACTGGAAAAGACCCTGATTTTGGGAAAGATTGAAGGGAGGAGAAGAGGACAACAGAGGATGAGATGGTTGGATGGCATCACTGACTCAATGGACATGAGTTTGACTCAACTCCTGGATTTGGTGATGGACAGGGAGGCCTGTTGTGCTATAGTCCATGGGGTCACAGAGAGTCGGACATGACTGAGCAACTGAACTGAACTGACTGAATGTGAAGGAGAGGTAATTTGTGGAAAAAATGACTTGTGTAATATGCAAGCATAGATAGTAATATCTTCTATGTGATTTAAGTCTTGTGTTTTCACTGTGTATCTGTTAACCAATGGGCAATGCATTTGTCAAGTTATTCTTTTTTGAGCTGGCCGGCTCTGTGCATTTTCAAAAGGCAAGCAAGTGCTTTCTACCCAGAGGTACCCAGTATCTCTGAGGACATATGGATAGATGCCTATACAACAGAAGTATTTTGGCCCACATTCTCCTATATTTCATTGTTAAAAGTAGCTTTAGGATGATGCCATTCACCAAGATACGTTAGACAGGGACAGCTAAAGCATAAACCTCCATTATAGTGATCATCTTAGGATTCAGCCACATGTGGCTTCTTCAGTTGTACAGATAAAATTACAATATTTAATGTTACCTCAAGGCCTTAATTTAGGCATTGTAAACTTTTCATTTCCATACTGGAGAAGGCATCAGTAATAACTTTAAAATACCCTTGAGTTTCCCTCTGCTCATTTATCTCCCAGATCTGTACTTCATGTTTTCTTTCACTGACAGCCTTTTGCTTCTAGGAATTAACTTCTGAGATTAATAAATCCTTAAAATCAGAGAAAAATTTGTCTCCTTGAGAACAGGTGCAGATAATTTTTTAGGAGAGAGAAGTGAAAAGATACAGTTATTGTTTTGTAAAGCCAGCAGCAGCTTATGCTGGCCATAAAGGAGAGTTGGTGTGATGCTTTATGGAACTAAAAGTTTTGTCTTTGCTTTTTCTGTTCACTTAGAAAGTGTGTTCGTCTGTTTTTGAACACCACCAGAATTTTTATAAGCATAAAAAACAGAGCCAAAAACTATCAAACCCTTAATTGCTGTTGAAACAAGCTGTAGGAAAGACAAGACAGATGATGTATACAATGAACATTCATTGCTCTGTAACATTAGTAGAAGAGAACAAACACCTTGAGATGTCACCAATTTTGATCAAATCTTTCCTTGGGGAATGCATACAGGAGCAGTCCCATTAGTTTGCATGAAGTGTGAACTGAACTCCTTAAAAAGGACAATGGGAATCTAGGCAGTATTTCTCTGCTTGTGTATCACACAACAGACTGCTTAAACACTATCCCAATCTGCTTCTAGTTGACTTCCAGTGCCCCAAAGGTGGGAATGTTCAAGAGAATTCTTGAAGATGATGTTTCTTATGTGATTTAGCTTCTGCCAAAGGGATCTGTATGTGTACACACACAGGAAATCAGTAAGGCAAAAGCAAGTATCACATGGCACAGCCCAGCAATTCTTTTGATAGGTGTGATAATGAAGTCATTTGACTCTTCTGAGGCATGTGTGGAGAAGTTTTAATGTCCAGTCCTAGCTTCATTGGTGTCAAGTAGAGAGCAGTAGCCAAAACCTCTAGGATTTGTCATGGGATACTCCTGTGATGTGATTGGAATTTCTTTTGCTGGGATGGCTATTGGCTATGTGTCATCCAAACTCATTTGCTCAGGTCCTCCCCAAACTTCTTAAAACCTTTGGCATCTACAGGTTAGAAGGAAAATTTAGCACCCAGGACACCTTTCTAAGAAGGATTCTATGAAGAAAAGGTGGTACAGTGAACATAAATATAAATATTTTGAAAAGATGAAAGTGCATTTTCCATATACTTCTCTACCTCACCCTAAACTCCATGTGCCATCGCCCTCTGCTCTTGTCTGTGGATCTGTCTCTAGTGCTCATGTCTTAACATCCACAAGCTACTTGAAGTCCTTTAAGTAGCATCTGGGCTCCACCTTCTACTATCTATGTGACCTTTGGCTTGTCATCAACCCTAATGAGCCCACATTATAATACTTCACTTTCCCTGTTCATATCTACATACAATTATGTTGTTTCCATTAAATAATCAGTTAAAACACATAGGAAATTAGTTTTTTTAGTTGCCCTGCTATATCAAAACAGAGTTCACTCAACCATCTTGCACATCTATGTGTCCACACATGCATGTGTGCACACAGACACATAAACACACACGTCTGACTGTGTTGGGTTCCTTGGTTGTCTGTTGAGGCTGATGTAAATTGTGTTTGAAACCTGTAGCTTGGAAGTACTTGCTAATCCCTGACCCCTTATCATGTCTGTCACTGGTTTAAGGAAAAGCCAATATCACCTTGAGTATTTGTTTACCACAGAAGCTCTTATAAAGGAGCCAGTGAAGGAATGATGAGAAGACCAGAGGAGAAGGAAGGAATCTGATAAAGACATGATCTCTGTGTGTGTTAATGTGTGCACATGCACATATGTGTGAAAGATGCTTCAGTCTCCTTTGATTTGATGGCACATCAGGATAATTCATATTAAGATACCCATTTAAAAACTTATATATTTGTCCATGCTGGGCCTTAGCTGTGGCATGTGGACTCTTAACTGTGGCATGTGGAATCTAGTTCCCTGACCAGGGATCAAACCTGGACCCCTGCATTGGGAGTGCAGAGTCTTAGCCAGTGGACCACCAAGGAAGTCTCTGCATTTGTCTGAGCTGATTCATTATATATGAGTTCATATGACTATGTATGGGGAAGGTATGGAGTTTTACAATGTCAAAATAGAAGAAACTTTTTAAAATAAAGCAGATATTATTTATTCCTAAAGTGTTTTCAGAAAGGCAAGAGAAAGGTTTTATCTCATTTCAGTGATTTTAAAACAGAGTTGAAATATAATTGCCAAGGGACAGGAATCCACAGTATACTACTGGAGAGTCAGCCATCTATAGAGACTATGGTGACTATGCAGGGAGGTCTCTTATCAGTCTAGATTTTTAAAAATCATTTCTAAAATTAAAGTGGATTATAGAAGAAACAAGAACCATAATTACGTACTACTTTTTTTTTTAATTTTAAGTATCATGGTACTGAAAGCATAGCAAGTAGGATGAAAATGACTAAGAGGTAAGTAAACAAAAAGATATCTAAGGAATAAGGGATACCGAGCTGCTTTAGATGAATGAACCTATTTTCAGAACTAGATGAATTACCTACAAAGATATAGGAACAGGTGTTTGTATATGATAAAAATATATGGAACCTTTCTGAGAATTGTGTAAAAACTGTATCTAACAGTCTCCAGTCACAGAATGCATATGCTACCAATGACTATAAAATTAATTCTTGTTTGTTGAAATTGCCAAATAGATTGTTAATAGATTGCTATTGAGCACTTAGTAAACAAAATAATGATTACTAAGAGATAACACAGGTTCCTTAACACTAAGAAATGGCAAATTCATCTTTTTGCACTTTTTACTTTGAATTGTAAGTGGAAAAATAAGGAAAAAAGTCCATAGACATAATGTATTTTGATTTAATTAATATATTTCAAAAATATTTTGTGACATTTATAAAGAAAAATGGAGAAATGTAGATTGGATGATATTCAGCAAAATGGATTTACAGTTTATCAAATCGTTTCAGCTCCTACCCCCCACCCCATGCACAGTCCTTATTTCAAAACAAATAAAATGTGCAATATCTCTGCTCTTGGTCTTGTCCTACTCAACATTTTAATGATATGTATAATGACACAGAAGGCATACTTATCAAATTTGCAGATGACATAAAGCTTGGAGCAATAGCTAATACACTGAGTAACTGAATCTTAATTCAAAACAATCTTGACAGGCTGGAACTCTGGCCAAAGCTAACAAGATGAAGTTTAATAGATATAAATGTTAAGTCCTGTGTTTAGGTTCAAAAAAACCCAACTGTACAAATACTGGATGAGAGGAAATTTGGCTTAGAAGCCATTTCTGTGGGGCGAAAAGTCAGTTATTTTTTGGCTTATAATCTCAATGTGAGCCTCCAACTTCCATTGGTAGAGGCCAATTGATTGAAAAAGTATTTGTTATAGCCCCACTAAGTGCCAGCTACATTCATTATATTATTTAACTCTTATATTATTATCTCTCCAAGATAGTTATACTTATTCCTAGTTTACAGATAAAAAAACAAATTAATTTGTTCATCTGTATGCCACTACGAAATGTTAGAACTGCAATTCAAACCTCTCCTATTGCCAGGTTCGGCATAGACCTCTTGGATCATAATCAGAATTTGCATTTTAACTGGATCCTGAGGGAATCTGTCTGCACAGTAAAACTTGAGAAGCACACCTGCCTCAGGTTAGCATTGTAGAGACAAAAAGTAACATCATTTGGGGAGAAGGCTGGCTGGTTGGCTGGTGGCTTGAGTGGACCTTATGGGATGGCATTATTATTCTTTTTTATTTTATCACATTTGTAAGTAACCATGTCTGCACTGGTTAGATAATATCTGAGAAATCCTCCTAATTTTCATATGCCAGATTTTAAGATGGAGTGCTAATAAACTGGCAGGTCCAGGAGACAGAATTAAGTAACGAGAGATTTTATAAACCAATCCTAAGAAGAAATGAAGAAATCATTAATGTACAACTTTGAGAGATATCTTAGATAAGGTGGGATCATTTTTTAAAAGTATTTTGGGGCAATGTCTTTAGGAGAAAAGAATGTTAACAGTTCAGTGATTCATCTTTCCCATTTTTTGTTTCACCAAATATTTATTGAGCACCTTCTGTGTACATGGCATTGAAATATGCCTATCATTAAAATATTAAGTAGGATAAGACCAGGAGCAGATATATTCTATTTTTTATTTGTTAGAATAAGGAGAGAAAGACTGCACATGGGTGTTGGTAAGGAGCTAGGCATTAAGATTCCTGTTATGGGTACTTCCCTGGTGATTCAGTGGTTAAGACTCAGAGCTTTCACTTGCAGAGGGTGCAGGTTTGATCCCTGGTTGGGGAACTAAGATCCTGCATGTCATACAGTGCAGCCAAAATAAATAAATAAAAGATTACTATGTGTGAGTAAGAAAAAGAAAGTGGTTGTCCTAAAGGAGGTAACAATACAGTGATAACATGGTACATAGTTTACTAAGAGTATAGATAACATTCATTAAGTAAACGTTTGCCAATATTATTTAGTAATCTACAGATAATAGACTTGGGGGAAGCTAGTTTAGTTTGAAAGCATCGAGTGGTCAGGAAAGGGCTTTGAGCTAAAGTCTGAGTGACAACATGGCCCTAGCCATATGATGAGCTAATGGAAGAGCATTCCAGGTAAAAGGAAGAGTAGATGCAAAGACTGTGAGAAAGGAGTGAGCGTCTAGGATGGTATGAAATGGGGACCATGAGGATGAAAAGGGCAGATGTCCAAAGGTAGATTGTGATTCACGGGTTTTGGAGGACCTTCCTACCAATGGTAACATGCAGCAATGAAGGGGAGAGTGAGCCCCTCATCATACATACATTCCCATGCAGCCCAAGTGACTCATCAGGGAAGATACAGAGAAGAATTTTACAAGTAAGACATTGGAGGGGATGTTCTCCAAGTCTTAACCATCCTAAAAATCACATAGGATGGTAAAAAAGTATTTTTGTTCCTTATTGTTATAGCTCTTCCTAGGAAAGAAAGCAAATTGCTATTTTAAATATTTATTTTTTATTTTTATTTATTTATTTGTCTGTGGTGGTTCTTGGCTGTGGTGTATGGGATCTTTAATTGAGGCATGTGAACTCTTAGTTGTGACATGTGGGGTCTTGTTCTCTGACCAGGGATCGAACCCAGGCCTCCTGCATTAGGAGCACAGTCTTAGCCACTGGATCACCAGGGAAGTCCCCCAAAGTTGCTATTTTAAAATGTCTTTATTATTATCTTTATTAGTAGTATTTATCTCTCTCCCCCCACGCCCTCTCATAATTGCAAGTATAAATCAACCCCAGGGTAAATTGTGGCTGCAATTAAAATGGTATATTAGCTTAATCACAAATAAATAGCCCCTCTGCTGTTATCTCAAGATGGAATGTATGTGATTATGGCTGGAGTACGTTTTCTCCTCTGTGCCACTCTAAGCTATGGTGGCAGGCTGAAAAGTAACTGATTGGTTACCATGGTTTCCAAATGGAGGCAATGTAGCATGTAATTATTGCATACAGCTATCATTACTAAATTTTGTATGGCATTTTGATGTAATTCAATAAATAATTTGAGTCATAGATCTAGAAGGAGGTGCAACTGCTTAAAGGGTAATGTTTTAGGGAAAATTACATAAACTATTTGTACACAGCTGTGAGGGGCGCTGAGGAGTAAAATTTGATACTGGTTCTAATTGCTTTGCTCCTATCACAAGAAAAATTGGATAAATGAGGTTTCAGGTCTGCCTTGATAGGTAAAGTAGTGTTGATTCAGGTAAGAAATGAAGTAAAACCCTTCATTTGGTTTTTAGCATGGTACTTAGCGAATCTTATTTTCCTGGGTTTGTACTTTAACAATGAAATAAAAACGTATGCTTTGTGAAACATATAATAAAGAAGAGAGAGAGAGACTTTCTAACCAGTCTCCCATCTCCTCCCTCCCTACAGATTCCAGAGCAAGTTTCCCCAATTTGTCACCGAGTGCTAACTAATTAAGGAGTTGTCACTTTCTTGGCCTTCTCTCAGTGCTATGCTCACTACAGCATATAAATGTGGGTGTGAGGGTAATCCTTCATTATATATTCAAGGGAACTGCCAAGTGTTTCCATTTGTATTGTTATCATTTGAAGATAAATCATTCTAATTTATTTTAATAAAAGGCAAACAGACATGTATCTGTGTTAATCTGCTTTATGTCTTTGATAACCTGCATCCTTAATCGATTTTCCCAATCACTTGCTTTCTGTATTACTGTGTGAGAAAGCCAAAGGCTTAACTAAGTCACAAATTGGTACCAGCACAGGGAAATGGAGAGACTGATGCATAATTGTTGGTAACCTTTTTACAAACCACGTGTCCTTCTGTTATGTTTGTAATTCATCAGTAGCAATCTGGGATACTTGTGGGAATCTTCTCATGGCTTTCCTATCTCCTGAGTTCTTCTCAAGCATATGTATGATGTTATGTGCTCTTTGTTATTCAAGATGATGTTGGAGGTGGGATACGGAGAAGGACAAGGCAGGGGTATTATACTCAGTTCCTTCTCAAGTCTACTTGGGGGAGATGAGAAGCACACACAATATAGGCAGCATATTAGTAGAAACTCATTAGATATTGTAGTGCAGCTAAGCTGGGTTTAACACCTTCTCTCAGTTTATCTACAGTCTTAATTCACCTCTCTGGACCTCTGTTCTCTTAGATGTCAAATGGGGATACTCAAAGCTAGCTAAGAGTGTTCATGCGAGGATCCATCTGATAAAATATTAAATTGGCCAGAAAGTTCATTCTGGTTTTTCCATACACTCTTACCGAAAAACCCAAATGAATTTTTTGGCCAACCCAATAGTATGTAAACTTTATAAATACTGTACTTGGCATGTTGAGGGTATTCAATGGACCACAACAAAAATAATGATGTTTGCATGTTTTACAGAGATACTGAGCATTACACAGTTGGGTGGGAAAAGGAATTGGAGTGATTGGGAAAGACATGGATGAAGTAGGATTTAAACTTAGACTTGAACAGGTAGGCATGCTTCCAAGGTGTGGAAGCAAGGGAAGTATTTTAGGTGAAGGAAATATGTAGCTATCTTCCCAGTTGATTTGTTTCCCTCTCAATTTGACCTTTTAAAAATCTCAATTGATAGAATTGAACTGTTTTATTTTTAATCTATGTTTGTATTTTCTTATCTGCATGGTCGTGTTCAGATTTTTTAATGTAAATTTTCTCTAACATTGATTTTATTTATTTATTTGGCTGTGATGGGTCTTTTTGAGGGATTCCCAGGTGGTGCTAGTGGTAAAGAACTTGCCTGCCCATGCAGGAGACATAAGAGATGCAGGTTCAATCTCTGGGTCGAGGTCTTCTTTGGGCTGCACAGGCTTTCTCTAGTTTCAGCGAGTGGGAGCTACTCTTCATTGGAGTGCACAGGTTTCTCACTGCAGTGGCTTCTCTTGTTGTGGGGCACAGGCTCTAGGCATGTGGGCTTCAGTAGTTGTAGAACTCGGGCTCAGTAGTATGTGGGCTTAGTTGCTCCTCAGCATGAGGAATGTTCCCAGATCAGGGATTGAAGCCACATCCCTTGCATTGCAAGGTGGATTTCCAACCTCTGGACCGCCAAGCAATTTCCAGATTTTGATTGATGAACACATTCACTGTTTCCCAGCAAGTACTGGGTGAAAATATGCTATGGCACCATCCCCGGGACTGCCAATAAAGCAATCACAAGAGGCAAAATGGAAGCAAAATTTGGAAAGTGGAAGTCGTCTGCAACAGGGTTTCTTTGGCTCGTTCTCCTCCTAGGGTCCCCCTTCCCCAGTCCTTATAGTTATTCCTTTCATCTCGTAGTAGCTTTCTGTTGTGCCTTGCCTGTGCTCTCCACCTCTGTTAAAGCAATTTGATAAATGAATCTCATTAAGCCCAAATGACTAGCCATAAATGTAGTAGCATTCAGGGAGTTTTGGTTTTTTAGAGTTGGGTCAGGAAGACACATCAAACCCTACACATGAGACCCTGTCTTAGATGATAACTCAGTACGACTTAAAGTATTGTACTGTGGTGAAAATCAACCTCAGCTTTGAATAAGGCAGGTAAGCTAGACATCTGTATTTAAATTGGGGACAGTGGTTAGTCCAATTAAGAATGGGTATCAGAGAAGGCAATGGCAACCCTCTCTAGTACTCTTGCCTGGAAAATCTCATGGGCAGAGGAGCCTGGTAGGCTGCCGTCTATGGGGTTACTAAGAGTCGGACATGACTGAGAGACTTCACTTTCACTTTTCACTTTCATGCATTGGAGAAGGAAATGGCAACCCACTCCAGTGTTCTTGCCTGGAGAATCCCAGGGACATGGGAGCCTGGTGGCTGCCGTCTATGGGGTCACACAGAGTCAGACACGACTGAAACCACTTAGCAGCAGCAGCATCACATGCAGTGTGTTTTTGAGACAAGAGCTCAGTTGAATGGATTCTTCTCTTGGGCTTGGACCTTCCTGGTTATCATATTGGTGGGAGAGGCAGCTCTGCCTGCAGAGTCATGCAAGTGTGTCTTCCCCTGTCCATGTCCCCACTGTATCTACTGACACATGCTCTGAACAAGAGTGTGTTGCAAGTGGATGGTGCTGAGGCAGACCAATGTGTAAAAAATCCAGTTTGGAGATCTTCAGTAGACAGTGTAATGCTCGTGCCAAACCTCTTTTCATTGAAAGATAGGTTTCATCAGTTGCTCTGAGCACTGCTATCAAATAGCCTTCAATTTCCAGCTCCTTCAGGGAATTGTCACAGTTGTAGAGGACAGTCTTATCTACAGTCACACCCTTTCCTCAGGTGGGCTACATCCATTGACTGATTGACATGAAAGTACAAAGGCATAACCACCTTGGCCTACCTTAGGATCACTTTGTGGGGCCATTAGAGCTCCAGAGTTCAATGTGGATTTGGCTGAGTCTACCATTTGGCCCAGATTGTAGTTTGACATCTCTGCCCACTCATGCTGCCATCCTTCCCTCTCAAAGTGTTGGTACCAAGAATACTCCTTAAATAAACACCACACAGTCACCAAAACCTTATCTCAGAAGGTGATTCCTAAGGAACCCAAATTACACCAAGATCTTTTCTTTTAGGTTAAGTCAGCTCCCCAACCAGTGTAATATGAGACCCTGGTCTGCCATGAAGATGATGTTGTATTGGGATATTCAGTCTTGAAGCATGACCAGGCATGGCTTAGAGCCAGTGGGAGCCCTGGTGTCATCCAATACCTTGACCGCTTATCCCAGGTGCCATGCAAACAGTTTTATTTTATATATGATCCATTCCGTTTAAAGGCTGAATGAAGGCATTGTGTTTTCAGAAATCCTCCAAAGAGCCCATGTTATTCTTAGGAGGTAGAGCTAGCTTTTGCTCTTAGACATTATCACATCAAGGTTGACATAGTTCTCAATCATACAACTGGAAACTGAAAGGAAGAGCCTAGAATTCTGAGGGACTGAGATACATGGTAGATAAGTTTTGTTTGGGGGATAAAAGAAAGATGGGAGTTTATACTGAACATGGAGAAGTATCAAGTTAAGGAGATTTTACAGATTCTTTACAAATAAATCAAAATAGCTGAAGTTTTCATTTAGACTGTGTTTTGCTGTTACTTTCTCTTTTTTTATACTACCCAGTCAGAGTTCTTCATCTCCACGAGCTGTACATAGCATTTTTCATAATATATTATATTAATTTCACAGCTATACTTTAAATAGTGGCACAGCTGCAGTTGTTGTTGAACAGTGTATGAAATAACCTTGGAGTAGTAACTGTTATTTATTCTTACTGTGGTCGGGTTTAATTGTATGTAGGCTTTGCCTTAACTTATGGAAGACATTTGTATAATCCTCATTAATAACTGTAATTCCAGAAGTTAAAAGTTATAATAAGAGCTTACTTTTTAATAACACCATTCATACTAGTACCTGAAGTATTTGGTGGAAAAGGAAAAGAATTCTAAAGGTCAAAACTTCTGTTATTTGGGTTTTGTGTAGGCTTTTGGATAGAAGGAATTATTCCAAAGTCATCTGGGGATAGAAAAGGGTTTCTCGCTGTTTACTTTAGCTCCCAAGAAGATTGCCTTCTTTAGAACAGGAAAGAACTGCATGTCAGGGTTGGCAGGGTAGGAGTAATCTTGCATGTGTCTAAACTATTCTTGAAGTCATTGCAAGACTATATTTTAAGCTATCTATCAGTGGTGTGCTGGGAGCTGTTTCCTACCACCTTGAGAGGGTTGACTTGGGCACATCTAGTCTTAATGCTGCGTCCAGGAACATCATATTGGTAGCTAAAATTAGATGTGGCGGGAGTATTTACACAAATGCAAAAGTGAAAAGAATCAGGACTTGCCCCATTCTATCCCAGGGGAACCCATTGTTGGACAATACCAGTGTATTACTACCATCCATTCATCTCCTTCACAGTATAAATTATGGTCTTTTATGGAGAATTTCTATAAGACATAGTGTCCCACAGATTTTGGGTTGTTGTGTTTTCATTTTTATTCATTTCTATGTATATTTTGATTTCTTTTTTGATTTATTCTGTGATTTGTTGGTTATTCAGCCTCCATATGTTGGAGTTTTTAATAGTTTTTCTCATGTAATTGAGATCTAATCTTAATGCATTATGGTCAGAAAAGATGCTTGGAATGATTTCAATTTTTTTGAATTTATCAAGGCTAGATTTATGGCCCAAGATGTGATCTATCCTGGAGAAGATTCCATGAGCACTTGAGAAAAAGGTGAAATTCATTGTTTTGGGGTGAAATGTCCTATAGATATCAATTAGGTCTAACTGGTCTATTGTATCATTTAAAGTTTGTGTTTCCCTGTTAATTTTCTGTTTAGTTGATCTGTCCATAGGTGTGAGTGGGGGTATTAAAGTTTCCCACTATTATTGTGTTATTGTTAATTTCCCCTTTCATACTTGTTAGCATTTGTCTTACATATTGTGGTGCTCGTATGTTGGGTGCATATATATTTATAATTGTTATATCTTCTTGGATTGATCCTTTGATCATTATGTAGTGTCCTTCTTTGTGTCTTTTCACAGCCTTTGTTTTAAAGTCTATTTTATCTGATATGAGTATTGCTACTCCTGCTTTCTTTTGGTCTCTATTTGTGTGAAATATCTTTTATAGCCCTTCACTTTCAGTCTATATGTGTCCCTTGTTTTGAGGTGGGTCTCTTGTAGACAGCATATATAGGGGTCTTTTTTTTTTTTGTATCCATTCAGCCAGTCTTTGTCTTTTGGTTGGGGCATTCAACCCATTTACATTTAAGGTAATTATTGATAAGTATGATCCCATTGCCATTTACTTTACTGTTTTGGGTTCGGGTTTATACACCTTTTCTGTGTTTCCTGTCTAGAGAAGATCCTTTAGCATTTGTTGAAGAGCTGGTTTGGTGGTGCTGAATTGTCTGAGCTTTTGCTTGTCTGTAAAGCTTTTGATTTCTCCTTCATATTTGAATGAGATCCTTGTTGGGTACAGTAATCTGGGCTGTAGGTTATTTTCTTTCATCAGTTTAAGTATGTCCTGCCATTCCCTCCTGGCCTGAAGAGTTTCTATTGAAAGATCAGTTTCTATTGAAAGTTATCCTATGGGAATCCCCTTGTGTGTTATTTGTTGTTTTTCCCTTGCTGCTTTTACTATTTATTCTTTGTGTTTGATCTTCGTTAATTTGATTAATATGTGTCTTGGGGTATTTCACCTTGGGTTTATCCTGTTTGGGACTCTCTGGGTTTCTTGGACTTGGGTGATTATTTCCTTCCCCATTTTAGGGAAGTTTTCAACTATTATCTCCTCAAGTATTTTCTCATGGTCTTTCTTTTTGTCTTCTTCTTCTGGGACTCCTATAATTCAAATGTTGGAGCATTTCATATTGTCCTGGAGGTCTCTGAGGTTGTCCTCATTTCTTTTAATTCTTTTTTTCTTTTTCCCTCTCTGATTCATTTATTTCTACCATTCTATCTTCTATTTCACTAATCCTATCTTCTGCCTCCATTATTCTATTTGTTGCCTCCAGAGTGTTTCTGATCTCATTTATTGCATTATTCATTATATATTAACTCTTTTTTTTCTTTCTAAATTTTTATTTTATTTTTAATTTTTATTTTTACTTTATTTTACTTTACAGTACTGTATTGGTTTTGCCATACATTGACATGAATCTGCCATGGGTGTACATGAGTTCCCAATCATGAACCCCCCTCCCACCTCCCACCCCATATCATCTCTCTGGATTATCCCCATGCACCAGCCCCAAGCATCCTGTATCCTGTATTGAACATAAACTTGCGATTCATTTCTTATATGACAGTATACATGTTTCAGTGCCATTCTCCCAAATCATCCCACCCTCTCCCTCTCCCTCAGAGTCCAAAAGTCCCTTCTATACATCTGTGTCTCTTTTGCTGTCTCGCATACAGGGTTATCGTTACCATCTTTCTAAATTCCATAAATATGTGTTAGTATACTGTATTGGTGTTTTTCTTTCTGGCTTACTTCACTCTGTATAATCGGCTCCAGTTTCATCCATCTCATTAGAACTGACTCAAATGTATTCTTTTTAATGGCTGAGTAATACTCCGTTGTGTATATGTACCATGGCTTTCTTATCCATTCATCTGCTGATGGACATCTAGGTTGTTTCCATGTCCTGGCTATTATAAACAGTGCTGTGATAAACATTGGGGTACATGTGTCTCTTTCGGTTCTGGTTTCCTCGGTGTGTATGCCCAGCAGTGGGATTGCTGGGCCATAAGGCAGTTCTATTTGCAATTTTTTAAGGAATCTCCACACTGTTTTCCATAGTGGCTGTACTAGTTTGCATTCCCACCAACAGTGTAAGAGAGTTCCCTTTTCTCCACACCCTCCCCAGCATTTATTGCTTGCAGACTTTTGGATCGCAGCCATTCTGACTGGTGTGAAGTGGTACCTCACTGTGGTTTTGATTTGCATTTCTCTGATAATGAGTGATGTTGAGCATCTTTTCATGTGTTTGTTAGCCATCCGTATGTCTTCTTTGGAGAAATGTCTATTTAGTTCTTTGGCCCATTTTTTGATTGGGTCATTTATTTTTCTGGAATTGAGCTGCATAAGTTGCTTGTATATTTTTGAGATTAGTTGTTTGTCAGTTGCTTCATTTGCTATTATTTTCTCCCATTCAGAAGGTTGTCTTTTCACTTTCTAACACCACACACAAAAATAAACTCAAAATGGATTAAAGATCTAAACGTAAGACCAGAAACTATAAAACTCCTAGAGGAGAACATAGGCAAAACACTCTCCGACATAAATCACAGCAGGATCCTCTATGATCCACCTCCCAGAATACTGGAAATAAAAGCAAAAATAAACAAATGGGATCTCATTAAAATTAAAAGCTTCTGCACAACAAAGGAAACTATAAGCAAGGGGGAAAGACAGCCTTCTCTTTTATTTCTTCTAGGTCCTTGTTAAACCTTCCTTGCATCTTCTCAATCCTTGTCTCCAGGCTGTTTATCTGAGATTCCATTTTGATTTCAAGATTTTGGATCATTTTCACTATCATTATTTGGAATTCTTTATAGAAAATTCAGTAGAATGGGCAACTACAACCTTTCTAAAGTTCAAATGCATCCAGAGCCTGGCATCTTGGTGAGCGCTGGATGAAGTCAGAAGTTTTGGGTAATTTCAGAAAGGTAACTCTCCTGCATCTTTTCCTAGACCTCAGATCCAACATGTTCCAACATGAAGGCCTCCTTTTAGGTGTTTTCTATGGCCCAGATTTATATTCACTCAAAGGAAAAGAAAACAATATTCTCAGGGGGCTGAGGTGACTTCCCTTTGCTTTTGAGTTTTAAGATATTGTACCTGAACTGAACAAGAACAACCTGATTGATACATGCTGACACTCACTTGAATTTTGGCAGAAATAATTTATTTAGCCCTAAGGATTCAGAGCTGAGCCAGAGGGTGATAAAGGGGTATCCAATAGTTGGGGGATAGGAAGAGTCGTGATGTGATGTGTCAATTCAGAAAGGTGGTCAGAAATCTGGAAATCCCACCTCTATTCCATCAATCCATCCTCTTTCCCTGCTCAGGGTGGATGACATCTAGCATTGTAATAAGACACATCAGAACACATTAAACTTTGCAGGTAATACAGCCACAGGTTTTATATAAAATGTGAAAAGTTCCATGCATTTAAGTTTGGTATTATATCTGACAGGTTTATAGTCAATTTATGCCTTCCATATTGCTCCTCATAGAGCCCTTAATAGTTCTTTACATTAATACATATGATTACCTCCATACAGACAGCCCAGATTATTATAAAAAATTATAAATTTGGCAATGTTGTTGATTGTAATATCTACAGTATCGTACTATACAAAACAAATGAAAGCTTGCAGTAATAGTAAGTAACATAATGACACACACATAGAAAACTATTAAACAATGGCTAAAGTGGGCAAGATCACAGAAAATTCCTCCTGAAGCTTTATTAACTACACAGAAAAAGCAATTTATTTGTCCAAAACAGGGTCAAAAATAAATAAGCAGAAACCAGGCAAGGAAACTAACATGAGTTTATGAAATCAACTTAAAAAGTGGTGTTCTAGTTGAAAAATCACGTTCTAGTGCAGAAAAGAACACTTAGCAAAGGAGAATTCAATAAAATCCTAAGAATTCACCTTGATACCACTGAATTTGGGGGAAAACAGTGTAAGGGTATAAATAAACAGTACTGGGAGAAATGAATCTTTGTGACAACACGCTCTTACATTCAAGGGCAAGAAGACTGCAAATCTTGTTTTCCAAGGAAAAGTGCAAAGTTCAGAAAACAATTTGGATACACTAGGCCTTGGTACAGGTTTTCAGAAGAGAGGAGGAACTTAAATTTCTCAACAAGTATTTCATAAAGTTGAAGCCAAATTTTGACTCCTCCTCCATTCCCCATAAACTCAGGCAAGAAGTGAAGTGCTCAAACTGAAGCTTAGAAGAGTAGGAAAAAAGAATCTCAAATAAATTGTGAACGGTGTCCAGGAGAATTGACTCACATGTATATCTGGACAGAGAAAATATGAAATATACCAAGTATAATACAGATGAAGTAAAGTAAAATATCAGCTGTGATAATATAGTGGAACAAAAACAGAAAAGAAATGAAAGAGGGAAAGAATGAGTGCAAATTGTAAAAGGAAAACCAAAGGAACCCAGTCTTGGAAAAAAACAAACTAAAATAAAGGTGAAAATATTTCAAAATTCTTCATGCTATGGAAAATTTACAAAGAATATTGACCAAGTACAAGCAGAGCAGAAGGATCAGAAGATGAATAAGATGCCAAAAAAGACTGAGTAAGCAAATTGAGAACAAAGATATCATGTTCCCAGCTTATAAATAAATGAGAAAGATTCAGCATAAAAGGAAATTATAGTATAAAATCTGGATAAGAAAAATATGTAGACATAGAATAGAGGAAAATAAGAAAGAAAAAAACTAAAACTTAAAAGAGTGTACCTCATAGCAAGAAAAATTATTTGGAATCAGTGAAACTGAGACATATTCTGGTTAACACATTGTATTGAAGGACAAAGACACAGTTCTTAAAGAGTCAAAATTCTGCATATACTCAGGCAGAAAAATTAATTCACAAGTGGAAAAAAATCAAGGCAGTCTCATAGTTCTTCATGGTAATATTTAATGCCTTGAGACAATGGTGAGATTCCTGAAATTTCCAAGAGAAAAGAAAGTGGAACCTAAGAATATGCCACATAGCCAGGCAATTATTTTAAAAATTGCCAGTAGCCACTCCCAGACTGGAAAGAACTTGAGTTCTTGGACATCAAAACAAAAACTTGCAGAAATAGTATATAAAAATTAGATTAAATATATTAGGGATTAGGGCTGCAGATGGAATGCTTAGGGGCAGTGGGAAGAGAGAAGTGTTAAGTGTGATAACCACCTTACCTTTCATAGTATCTGGTCACATCTAAAATTGAAGCAGGTACATAAAAAAATAATGATTCCAAACTTCAAATGTTTTCTAATTTTTTTCCCTTAATATTTTCAAGTTTGGCACTATTGACATCTTCTGCTGGGTGATTCTTTGTTGTGGGGCTCTCTTTTGCCCTGTAGCATGTTTAGCAGCCTCCTTGGTTTCTACCCACTAGATGCCAGTAAGACCTAGTTGTGATGTCCAGAAATGTTGTCAGAACATGTCAGATGTTCCCTAGGGGACAAAATTTCTTCTATTTGAGAACTACTGCATTAGGTGGGTCTTTTAGAAAGAAAGACTTTTGTTACAAAGGAACAATTATACTCAGCATTTCCTTGAGATTCACTTTTGTCCTGTTATATTTTAGTGGAATTCAGTTTAGTATTTCAAAAAAGTAGCTTATTGTATATATGAATCTTTTGTTAAAGTAATTTTGACTCCTTATCTATGGCTATCAAGCAATCATTTATTATCTTTTTTTTAAACTTTTTATTTTATATTAGAGTATAGTTGATTAACTTTACTAGCATGTGAGATGAGTGCAATTGTGCGGTAGTTTGAGCATTCTTTGGCATTGCCTTTCTTTGGGATTAGAATGAAAACTGACCTTTTCCAGTCCTGTGGCCACTGCTGAGTTTTCCAAATTTGCTGGCATATTGAGTGCAGCACTTTCACAGTATCATCTTTCAGGATTTGAAACAGCTCAACTGGAATTCCATCACCTCCACTAGCTTTGTTGGTAGTGATGCTTTCCAAGGCCCACTTGACTTCACATTCCAGGATGTCTGGCTCTAGATGAGTGATCACACCATCATGATTATCTTGGTCATGAAGATCTTTTTGGTACAGTTCTTCTGTGTATTCTTGCCACCCCTTCTTAATATCTTCTGCTTCTGTTAGGAGATCAGTCCTGGGTGTTCTTTGGAAGGAATGATGCTGAAGCTGAAACTCCAGTACTTTGGCCACCTCATGTGAAGAGTTGACTCATTGGAAAAGACTCTGATGCTGGGAGGGATTGGGGGCAGGAGGAGAAGGGCACGACAGAGGATGAGATAGCTGGATGGCATCACTGACTCGATGGACATGAGTTTGAGTGAACTCTGGGAGTTGGTGATGGATAGGGAGGCCTAGCATGCTGCAGTACATGGGGTCGCAAAGAGTCAGACACGACTGAGCGACTGAACCAAACCGAACCAACAGTTGATTAACAGTGTTGTGTTAGTTTCAGGTGTACTACTTATCTCTCTTTGTATCCATGTATGTGTACAAGGAGATGCTCATTCATGATGAGACTAGTTATCTGGGTGATGACATTTTAGTTTAATTGCTTATTAAAGCATTGCTTAGTTTTTTAAATGTTAGCAAAATACATGTTTTGGTTAAAAAAAACTATTACTTTAAAAATTATATAGATATACTTCGTTTTATAATTGACTTATTTATAACAAGGCCTTGTCATAAAGTCTTAAAAATATTTGTAACTTTTAATGCAGTCTACTTTGTACAAATCAGCTGAATAGAATAATTGAAAAATGTGTTAAGCAATTGTAATACAAAACTCTCAAAAATAGCCCAAATGACCTATTAGTAGAAATCAACCTAAAAAATTATGATACAGCCTATGCAATCAAATTATAATCATCTGTTAGTAATAAGATTGCACATGACTACTTATTACTAATGTTATATTATTAATGTTATATTATTTGGTAAAAATGTTTTCAAATGTCCTTACTATATTATTCCTAGTTTATAGAACAAGACTGCCACTATGCACATCAAGGTTTTTATCTTAAGGTGACGTGTGGCTTTTATTCATTATTTTTAATATTTCAGTTTTCTACTTTGAAAACCTTTAATGAATTATTTGTAATAAGAAATATTATAAAATAGTTTTAATCTCAAGATGAAGATGGTACCATAGATATCCAGGCTTTCCAGGTACCCTTGACTCCCTGTAGTCAAATATTACCCTCAATTTCCTTCTAACCTTCTCTGCTCAAATGTTACATGGGAATGGACATTAGACAGGTTGAATTTACAGGAACGAATGTTTGTTATTTGTTTTGGACCAAAAAACTGTACAACAATCCAATCTAACAGGACAGACCCTGAGAATAGCTCCTTAGGAAGAATAGCAACATCAGAGTCCAAAGGAAGAAAAGGTGGGTGAAAACATTTCAATACCTCGGTTACAGTTGTGGAAGAGGGACAAAGACAGGACTAACCAGGAGAGGAGGGATGGGTTTGGTGGTGAGTGTGAGAAATCATATGTGTTGAGAAACCATATGTAAGCATTTTTCTGCTTCTTTACCTTGCATCTGGGTATCAGTGCATGTACAGATCATTGGTGTGCAGAACCCTACAAAGAATGCAATAAAGCACTCAGCTCTAGTCCTCATGGAACCCTATCCACATCAGAGATGCCTCATAGAATTTCTGGAGCCTTTTTTTCCCCTGAAAACATTTATCTTAAGATACTTTACAAATGAATCTTATTTTTTTATTATTTATATTGTAAACACACATATATACAATCATATGCATATGGTCACTTGTAATGAATCTATTGGCAATTATAAGCCATCACTCTTCAACTTAATAATTTCTATAACTGAGATCATTATGAAGTATATGTCATTAAATCAGTATTTGTGAACCTTACATTTATATTTATATAATTAAAAAGAAAACAAGACATGGGAACTGTGAAACATGAGTTCTCTACTTGAAATTGCTACTGTTATTCATGAAGTAGTGATTTCTTTATCAAAATAAAAAAACTGACTTCGTTCCTTTCAGTTTTAAGAATGAAAAAATTAGTCTAGGGAAAGCACATTACATACTTGTGGTGGTGTAGTCAATAGTAGAGTTTACAGTAGAAATCAAATATTCTGATTTGTGGCCAAGAATGTGGACCACCAAATGTGTATCTCTTTCACAAATGCAAACTACCATAATGTTTTTTTCTTTATTCTGTATCTTAGTTCAGTATTGACTCCCTTTGCCCTCATCTTCCAGGAAAGTCATTACAAGCATTATAGTCAACTATACAATGAATGGAGGAGGGCATGGCAACCCACTCCAGTATTCTTGCTTGGAGAATCCCATGGACAGAGGAGACTGGTGGGTACAATCCATGGGTCACAGAAGAGTCGGACACAACTGAAGCGACTTAACACACACACACAGAGTGAAAGCTCATGTTTTTCTGGAAAGTTGGTGCCTACCTAGATACTCTGTGTTCATAACTATTTCTGGGTAAGAGTTGTAACCAGAAAAGGTACCTGCAATTCAGTGTCAGAGGCATGGACAGTAGAGTTTGACCTAGCAGAATGCCCATGGTCAACCTAAGACCCTCTGAATAGTGAAACTATGGAAATAAACGCCCTCAAATTAAATGGAAAAATGTCAGCATGCGAGCAAAGCTGTATTTATTTTACATTATTTTTTCAAAGCTCTGTTTATGTAATGATCCAGTTATGTTAGTTGCCTTAGAGAACATAAGAACATAATACTGTGAAGCAAGCTGAAATTATAGTTACAGGTATTTCTGTACTAACCCTCTCAGACTTCATTTACCCATTGACATTAGATCATCCTGGTTATTTGTAAGTTGCTGTTAAGTCTCTGTTGCAGAATTTCTGATCTGAAATTAAGAAAAATAGCAAAGTGCTAATTCTCACTAACCAACCATGGATTGTGTTTTGAGTATTGCCTTTGCATTTTTTGAGCATTTTATTTTATTTTTACATTAATTTATTTATTTTAATTGGAGGCTAATTATTTTACAATATTGTAGTGGCTTTTGCCATACATTGACATGAATCAGCCATGGGTGTACATGTGTCCCTCATCCTGAACCCCCCTCCCACATCCCTCCCCATCCCAGCCCTCAGGGTCATCCCAGTGCACCAGCCCTGAGTGCCCTGTCTCATGCACCAAACCTGGACTGGTGATCTATTTCACATATGGTAATATACATGTTTCAATGCTATTCTCTCAAATCATCCCACCTTTGCCTTCTCCCACAGAGTCCAAAAGTCTAGGGTCATCATTACCATCTTTTAAAATTCCATATATATGTGTTAATATACTGTATTGGTGTTTTTCTTTCTGAAATACTTCACTATGTATAATAGGCTACAGTTTCATCCACCTCATTAGAACTGATTCAAATGCATTCTTTTTAATGGCTGAGTAATACTCAATTGTGTACATGTACCACTGCTTTCTTATCCATTCATCTGCTGATGGACATCTAGGTTGCTTCCATGTCCTGGCTATTGTAAATAGTGTTGCGATGAACATTGGGGTAAACATGTCTCTTTCAATTCTGGTTTCCTCGGTGTGTATGGCCAGCAGTGGGATTGCTTGGTCATATGGCAGTTCTATTTCTAGTTTTTTAAGGAATCTCCACACTATTCTCCATAGTGGCATTAGTGTTAGCATTTTCCTTACATATTGTGGTGCTCATATGTTGGGTGCATATATATTTATAATTGTTATATCTTCTTCTTGGATTGATCCTTTGATCATTATGTAGTGTCCTTCTTTGTCTCTTTCCATGGCCTTTATTTCAAAGTCTATTTTATCTGATATGAGTATTGCTACTCCTGCTTTCTTTTGGTCTCCATTTGTGTGAAATATCTTTTACAGCCCTTCACTTTCAGTCTGTATGTGCCCCTTGTTTTGACATGGGTTTCTTGTAGATAGCATATATATGGGTGTTGTTTCTGTATCCATTCAGCCAGTCTTTGTCTTTTGGTTGCAGCATTCAACCAATTTACATTTAGGGTAATTATTGATAAATATGATTCTGTTGCCGTTTACTTTGTTGTTTTGGGTTAGAATTTATACACCTTTTCTGTGTTTCCTGTCTAGAGAAGATCCTTTAGCATTTGTTGAAGAGCTGGTTTGGTAGTGCTGAATTGTCTGAGCTTTTGCTTGTCTGTAAAGCTTTGATTTCTCCTTCATATTTGAATGAGATCCTTGCTGGGTACAGTAATCTGGGTTGTAGGTTTTTCTGTTTCATCACTTTAAGTATGTCCTGCCATTCCCTTTTGGCATGAAGAGTTTCTGTCAAAAGATCAGCTGTTATCCTTATGGGAATCCCCTTGTGTGTTATTTGCTGCTTTTTCCTTGTTGCTTTTAATATTTGTTCTTTGTGTTTGATCTTTGTTAATTTGATTAATATGTGTCTTGGGGTGTTTCACCTTGGGTTTATCCTGTTTGGGACTCTCTGGGTTTCTTGGACTTGGGTGATTATTTCCTTCCCCATTTTAGGGCAGTTTTCAACTATTATCTCCTCAAGTATTTTCTCATGGTCTTTCTTTTTGTCTTCTTCTTCTAGTACTCCTATGGTTTGAATGTTGGGATGTTTAACATTGTCCCAGATGTCTCTGATGTTGTCCTCATTTCTTTTAATTCTTTTTTATTTTTACCTCTCTACTTCTTTTATTTCCACCATTTTATCTTCCACCTCACTTATCCCATCTTCTGCCTCAGTTATTCTACTGTTCATTCCCTCCAGAGTGCTTTTGATCTCAGTTATTTCAGTATTTATTATTGATTGATTCTTTATTTCTTCTTGGTTCTTCTTAAACATTTTTTGCATCTTCTCAATCCTTGTCTCTAGTCTATTTATCTGTAACCCCATTTTGTTTTCAAGATTTTGGATCATCTTTACTATCATTATTCTAAATTCCTTTTCAGGTAGACTCCCTATCTCCTCCTCTTTTCTTTGGTTTGATGGGCCTTTATCATGTTCCTTTACCTGCTGAATATTTATCTGCCTTTTCATTTTTTTTAGATTGCTGTGTTTGGGTTGGCCTTTCTGTATGCTGGAAGTTTGTAGTTCCTCTTTATTGTGGAGGTTCCTTGCTGTGGGTGGGGTTGGACGAGTGGCTTGTCAAGGTTTCCTGGTTAGAGAAGCTTGCATCTGTGTATCTGTGTTCTGGTGGGTGGAGCTGGATCTTTTCTCTCTGGAGTGCAATGAAGTGTCCAGTAGTGAGCTTTGAGGTGTCTGTGGGTTTGGTGTGACTTTGAGCAGCCTGTATTTTAATGCTTGGGATTATGTTCCTGCATTGCTGGAGAATTTGCATGGCATATCTTGCTCTGAAACTTGTTGGCTCTTGGGTGGAGGTTGGTTTCAGTGTATGTATGGAGGCTTTTGGATGAGCTTTTGTTGATTAATGTGCCCTGGAGTCAGGGGTTCTCTGGTGTTCTCAAGTTTTGGGCTTAAGCCTCCTGCCTCTGGCTTTCAGTCTTATTCTTACAGTGGCCTCAAGACTTCTCCATCCATGCAGCACCGATGATAAAATATCTAGGTTAATGGTGAAAAGATTCTCCACAGTGAAGGACACCCAGAGAGGTTCAATGAGTTATATGGAGAAGAGGGAGGAGGGAGATAGAGGTGACCAGGAGGAGAAGAGGGGCAGTCAAAAGGGGAGAGACCAATCTAGCCAGTAATCAGTTCCCTAAGTGTTCTCTGCACCCTGGAACACCCAGAGAGATTCACAGAGTTAAGTAGAGAAGAGAAGGGGGAGGGAGGAGATAGAGGTGACCTGGGGGAGAAAAGGGAGAGTCAAAAGGGGAGACAGCAACCAAGCCAGTTATCACACCCCTTAGTAAAAATGGGTACTGAAGATTAGATTCTTAAAGGTACAAAAATGATAACAAATACCAAAAAGCAAAGGTTAAAAATCTAGAGTAGAGGTTAGACTCTCAAAAATACATTATTGAAAATACAAAATGAAATCAATCACAAAAACTATAAAAAAACATATATGTGAAATTTGCTTTAAAAATAGGGTCTTGTTTTGCAAGGTAATAATAGGTTATAAACGGAGAAGGCAATGGCAACCCATTCCAGTACTCTTGCCTGGAAAATCCCATGGGCAGAGGAGCCTGGTAGGCTGCAGTCCATGGGGTCGTGAAGAGTCAGACCCTACTGAGTGACTTCAGTTTCACTTTTCACTTTCATGCATTGGAGAACGAAATGGCAACCCACTCCAGTGTTCTTGCCTGGAGAATCCCAGGGATTATGGAGCCTGGTGGGCTGCTGTCTATGGGGTCGCACAGAGTCGGACACAACTGAAGCTACTTAGCAGCAGCAGCAGCAGCAGCAGCAGGTTATAAAAATGAAAATTAATGGAGTAATAAAGAACTTAAAAATAAAAGAAATTTAAAAATCATAATAGTAAAAATATATCTAAAAATTTATCTAGAGCTGTTGAGGGCAGTGTGGGGTCAGTTTTGGATAGTTCCTTATTCCAGCTTATACTTCTTCTCAAGGTCTATAGGCCCCTCCAATGCTTAGTCAATGCTAACTACAGGATTTTAATCTGTTGCACCTGTTTCTTCCAGAGTGGCTCGCTCTTCTTTGTTTATTTTGGCTTCATCTGTTTGCAATCTCTTCGGTGTCTAATTTCCGCCCTGAAGCAAGAGGGCAAAGGTGGTCACTTATTTAGGCTCACTTGTTCAGTTGTGCTGTGGGGAGGAAGGAACACTGCAAATAAGTATCACTGGTGTGTTTGGGGAGTGCTCACAGTGTATGGACTGCACTGGGTTTGACCTAGCTCACGGCACCTATGCTTTCCAGGTCTACACTGCTCAGGCTCCATGTTCCTCTGAAGGGCAACTGTCCAAAGCATGCCCTGGGTTGCGTGCACTTCCCAGATCTAAGCTGCTCAGGTTCAGGTTCTTGGGTACTCCACAAACGCACAGATTCAGTTGGGCCTGCGTTTTGTGCCCTTCCCAGGTCCGAGGAGCTCAGATGACCAGGTGTTTGGCGAGCGCAGTATCCCAGGTGTGTGGTGCATCTTATCACCTCTCCCATCCCAGCCACTCTGTTTCCTGGGTGCACTGCAAGAGTGCCATCTCAGGTGTGCCATGTATCTCCTCTGGGGGGATGATCTCAGGCTGTGACCCTTCTGGCAGATGTCAACTGTCTAGGATCCCAGGAAGACTTGGTTAGCAACTGGGAGCCTGCTCACAGTTTGGTGGAGGATGCTGTCTCTGGGGCTGAGATTGCCTCTTGCCTTCCGGCTCTGGCTGTCACCTGCCTGCCTCTCTGCTTCCGGTGGGGGGGGATGGGCCAGTCTGCAGCCAGCTAGCTCTCCTTTAGTATTTGCTCAATCCTCTGTTTTGTGAGCTGGCCAAGCTGTGCCTTAGGTTAGAGCTTTTTGTGGGAAAGTTCTCTCTCTCTCTCTCTCTCTCTCTCTCTCTCTCTTTTTTTTTCTCTCTCTCTCTCTGGCTATCCCACAGTTTGGGTTGTTATCCCTCATTAGCTCCTTCAGATTGTCCTCAGGGCATTCAGGCCCAATCCATACCCTAAGTATGCAACCCATGCCTCCCCCCACTCGCTGGTGGCAAACGCGAATGTCAGGGCTATTTCTCCACTGGGAGTTGTGGTTAAGGCACATATTCTTTTTTCTTTTTTTCCCTCCCAGTTATGTTACCCTCTGAGAGTCCAAAACTCCCCACAGACCCACTGATGAGAGGGTTTCCTGGTGTTTGGAAACTTCTCCTCCTTCATGACTCCTTCCCTGGGATGGGTCTCTGTCCCTAACTCTTTTGACTCTCTTTTCATCTTTTATATTTTGTCCTACCTCCTTTTGAAGAGAATGGACTGCCTGTCTGGATGCCTGGTGTCCTCCGCCAGTGTTCAGAAGTTGTTTTGTGGAAGTTACTCAGCATTCAGATGATCTTTTGATGAATTTATGGGGGAGAAAGTGGTCTCCCCATCCTATTCCTCTACCATCTTAGGACCGCCCCCTTTTGAGCATTTTAATAGCCTATAGATCTATTAAATTTCTTTTCAGACAGCAGCAGCATTTAAAAAATTACTTCTCTTGTCCCCCTCTTGCCTTGTTACAGTTTAACTTATACAAAATGATTATCACACACAGGTCACATGGTAGGGAGCCCAAGTCTACCTACTAACTAATTGGAATGTCTGTGTAACTCAATAGATAGGCAAATTTCCACCAAGATCTGTCTCTAAGTTTGCAATGATGTGAATATGTTCCTAAATACAAGGAAAGAAAAACATTTGTCTCTAAGGGACAGATTAATTTTTATCTCTTCAAATAGATTTTTTATTAAGGTTTACTGAGTTTATTTTTTCTGCCTAGCTGAAATGTTTGTAGTTATTTCACTTTCAAATACAAGATATTTTGTAGTTAAATTAGCACTTTCTTCAGTGGGAACTAGGGCAGATGAAATTAGCTTACATAGTTGAATATTTCTATTCAACTATGTAAAAT
The DNA here is from genome assembly GCF_016772045.2 of Ovis aries. Lineage (NCBI taxonomy): Eukaryota > Metazoa > Chordata > Mammalia > Artiodactyla > Bovidae > Ovis > Ovis aries. The sequence continues at coordinate 21,433,770 of NC_056080.1, read as the reverse complement.
GTTTTTTCATGTGGAGGTATAATTATACATCTGAATGCAATATGAGTCAATAAGGTATTATATCTATCTCCTTAAAGAAAATGAAAAATTATTGATTATTACTTAAGAATAAAATAATAGCCTTAGGATTTAAGAGACTAATAATCCAAATTAATTATTTATTTTTTCAGTAAGTCATCAAAATTTGTATTAAGCCTACTATGTGTCAGTTTGGAGATACAGTTGTGAAAAAGACAAAATCCATGATCCCACTGTCTTTTTAGTTTAACTCATAAAAAGTAAGTCCTGAGCCAAGACCTAGAGACCATAAAATATCTGGGGAGTTCTGTTATGAGGTAAGATTGAATAAGCAGCTCCACTCTGTGTCTCCTGCTGAATACAGCTATAAAACTTGGACATAATGTATAGAGCAGATATTTGAGGACTCTAAAATATAAACAGTAGTGTGCAGAAGGGAAGGAAGATCAGAATTAAAAGTGGCACAGAACTGGCAGTTAGTTTACAACTGTTTCTTCTTGAGTATTCCCCAGCATGAAGATAATGCACCTTAAGACCCAGAAGCAAACTTGGGGTAAAGAGGGAGAGCTCTATGTACCTCTGTTTTTGACTCTAGAAGTAGGAAAGAGATCTCTTAATGCTCAGAACTGGGCAGTCTCCCTCTTTTTTTTCTTTCTTCCATTCTCTCATGCCTCAGCCCAAGCAATCCTAGAGCAGCAGATGTGAGCCTAACAACAAGAACACACTAAAGCATTGAGAAAGGGGACTCTTTGTCTCTGATGGAAAGAGCCAAGATACCTAGAGGTTGGGAGTAAACTCTTTTTGACATTTTTCTTTCTCTGTACTTCTGTCACTTGGCCCTAAAATGCAACACAGGTGGCAGGAAATGTGTGGCAAAGTAAGATGAATAAACCCACAGTTTTCTGGCCAAAGTACCATCAAAAAAGAGCACCAGGACACCAGAAAGTCCTGGGGAGATGATAGAGACAGGAATTTGGGAAAGTAGCCTCTTAATGTTCACTGAGTTCCCAGACTCATCCATGACTGTGTGTGCACACATCTAATCTGTGTAGCATGCCATAAACTTGGAAGACTGAACAGATAGACCACTGCCTAGGTCCCAAACTGGCCACTGGGTGGTGCACATGAAGGACAGGTCCAAACAGCACTGAAAAGTCTTTGAAATTGAAACAGCTGTTGAAACTGCAGTCTATAGAAGGCTAATCAAAACTTGTAACCTGAACCCAACTGGGTTGATTACCTCCTAAAGCAATAACAAAAATTCTCTGTATGATGGAAACACAATCTGAAGTCCTATAACATGATATTCCAAATGTTTAGGATAAAATGAAAAATTACACAATATCCAAAGAAATAGGAAAATCTTACTTGCCTAAGAAAACAAAATCAACAGACACCAGCATTGATATTACACAATTGTTAGAATTCTCTGACAGTTACTTTAAAGCAACTGTTATATAACTGCTTTAGTTAGTCGGATGGCCACTCTTGAAAAAAAAAAATAGACAGAAATGACAGCAAACAAATGGAATTGAGGAACAGATAGAAATTTTAGAATTGAAATATAAAATTACTGGAAGAGTTTAATAGAATGAAAATTAGAAAAAATCTAAACTTTTAGATAGGTCAGTAAAAATTAACCAATTTGAGCAGTTAAGTTTAAAAAAAAAGATGAAAATGTAAACAGAATGTCAGGAATCTCTGAGATAATAAAAGAAGAGTTTTTATGTCATTGGAAGCCCAGAAAGAATGAAGAAATAATGAGATGCATAAAAACATTTGAGGAAATAATGGTTAGAAACTTCCCAGATTTGTCAAAAGACATGAACCTCCTATAGATTCAGAAGTTCAGGAAACTTAAAACAAGATAAAGTCAAAGAAATACAATCCCAGACATATCATAATCAAACTGCTGAAAGCTAAAGTCAAAGAAAGAACCTTGAAAGTAACCAGAGAAAAACATAACACTCAGGAACAATTATTCACTTGAGAGCTGATTTCTCATTTGAAACCATGGTGGCAGAAGGAATTAGAACATTTTTAAAGTGATAAAATAATTGTACAATCCATAATTCTATATCTAGCAAAAATAATTCTTCAGCAATAAAGATGGAATAAAGACACCCTCAGATGAAGGAAAACTAAGAAAATTTGTGTCCAGAAAACCTGCTATGAAAGCATTAATAAAGGAAGATGTTCAGAAAGGAAAGACATTCCATAGAAAGGCTTGAAACATCAGGAGTGAAGAGAAACATAAATGGTAAATATTTGGGTCTATGTAACAAACCAGTCTTCTCCCATTGAGTTATTTAAAATGTTTGATGATTGAAAGCAAAAATTATAATGCTGTCTGATGGGTTTCCAATGTTAATTAGTGTTAAACATAAAGCAAATATAACAAAGGGAGAGGATAAAGGAGCATATATAATGAAGTTTTCTGTAGCACTTTAAGTGCCAAAATATGGATTCTGTATAGACAAAATGTTCAGTATGGGACAAAGAACAAGATGGTGGAGGAGTAAGTAGACATGGAGTACAGCCCTCTCCACTGATACATCAGGAATACATCGTCAGACACAAAAGTGCATGCAGAACACCACCTGAGAGTGGACAGGAGTACCTGACCAGAGGAAAAGAATATACAGAACCACACAAAACTCGGTAGGACAAAGGAATGAGGGGGAAAAACAGGAGTGTTAGTAGGACTGGACCTGCCCTTGGCCAGAAGGGGAACTGAAACGGATCTGATCCCCACGTTGAGGCACTTGTCTGAATCAGAGGAGAAACATTTAAAGCTGAAAGTGAAACAGCTAATCTGTGACAGCCTAAATGGAATGAGAATCAGACAGTCCTTGCCACAGCCATATGTAACCTGGACAGGGATGCAAGTCTCCTGGAAGGCGCAGTGGCTTGTAGCTGAAATTTAGGGATTGTGGAGCAATCCCAGGGTGAGGGCTGCTGTTGACGGCAGAGAGACAGATCAAGGGGAAGTGAGGGAGGAGATTGTGGTGGGAAATGCCTGTGGGGGAAAGTTGGGCACACATAGAAGCAAGGTGATACTGCTGAGTCATGCGTAGGAGTTGGAGCTATCACCATAGCCTCTCTCCCCCAACATGCCAGCATCTGCAGCTGAACAATAGAGAAGCTGGCCCATCAAACACCTGACACTGAACTACAGAGCAGGACCCCACCCAGGGTACTCCTTTAAGTGACTGATGCGCTGAACTACAGAGTAAGACCCCAGTTAGGGGAGCCCCTCTATGGGCCTGACGTGCTTTGTTTACTTTTCCTACTATTCTTTTTGCCTTGCAGTTAATCTTTAATATATATAAATCTTCTTCATCTACCTCTATTTAACTTTGCATATCTATTCTTTCTTTCTTTTCTTTCCTTCCTTTCCACTCAATATATGTGTTAGTTTTATTTTCATTGCTTTATTCCCCACTTGGCACCTTGCTTTAGTTTTGTTTTCCAGGTTCTGCTTTAGTTAATTTTGTTCTGGTAGATACAATTTTTGGTTTCCTTTGTTTGCCAGGTTAATCTATTGTACTTTATTTTTGGTGGACTGTTTTGATTTTGCTTATGAGTGTATATGTATATGCGTATATTCAGTAACACCTTTTATTGTTGCAATCAACCTCTGCCTCTACATTGGGCTTTTGCAGCTGTGTGGAGTTTTCCTTTTTTTTTCTCTCTCTCTTTCTTCTTCTGTTTGTTTTTTTCTTTTCTCTTTTTTATAATTTTAATTTTTTAAACTTATTATATTTTTCTGTATTTATTCCTTTGTTTGCCTTTCCTACTGTTCTTTTCCCCTTGTAGTTAAACTTTAATGTATAAAATCTTCTTCATCTACCTCTATCTAACTTTGCATATCTATTCTTTCTTTCCTTTCCTTTCCTCTCAACAGATTTGTTAGCTTTGTTTTCATTGCTTTATTCCCTACCTGGCACCTTGCTTTAGTTTTGTTTTCCATTTGTGCTTTAGTTAGTTTTGTTCTTAATTGGTAAATGTAATTTTTGATTTCCTTTGTTCACAGGTTCAACCTACTGTACTTTATTTTTGTTGGACTGTTCTGACTTTGCTCATGGGTGTATATGCATATGTATATATTCTATTATTTTAATTATTATTTGCCTGATTTTGTAACTGCCATTTGTCTGGGGTTCATCTTTGGTTTCTTGTTTCCGAATATTTGTTTTAATCTCACTTAATACCATAACAAACTGCCTGTGGAATTTTTGTTCTTGACCAGAGATCAAGAACACTCCAAGACTCCCACACTGACTCCAAGACGCTAGACTACCAGAGAACTAACCCTAGGGAGTATCAAATAGTGAGAGCTCACACAAAGGAAACAACTTGAATACAAGACCCAGTAGCACCCTATGGAGGACACCTCATCTAAACAACAAACAAACAAAAATACAAATCCAATCATCTGCAGACAGGATTACCACCTCACTCAGCCTTGCCCTCTGAGAAGGCAATGGCAACCCACTCCAGTACTCTTGCCGGGAAAATCCCATGGACAGAGGAGCCTGGTGGGCAGCTGTCTATGGGGTTGCACAGAGTTGGACATGACTGAAGTGACTTAGCAGCAGCAGCAGCAGCCTTGCCCCTCAGAGGAAAAACAAACAAACAAACAAAAACTCAGGACAAATCTCACCCTATATGAAGCTTACACAAACCACTGGACCAACCTTATGAGGGCAGAAACCAAAAGGAAGAAAGAATTCAACCTTGAAGTTTGAGAAAAGGAGACCTCAAACACAATAAGTTAAAAAAAAAAGGCAGAGAAATGCTACACAAATGAAGGAACAAACTAGAAGCACAGAAGTCCAAACAAATGAAGAGGAAGCAGGCAAACTACCTGAAAAAGAGTTCAGAATAATAATAGTAAAGATGATCAGAAACCTTGAAAACAAAATGGAGAAAATGCAAGAATCAACAAAGACCTAGAAGAATTAAAGAATAAACATACAGAGAAAAACAACAGAATTACTGAAATTAAAAATACTCTAGAAGAAATCAATAGCAGAATATCTGAAGCTGAAGAACGAATCAATGAGCTGGAAGATAAAATGGTAGAAATAACTTCTGAAGATTGGATGCAATCTCAAAAACGACAGAATGATCTCTGTTAGTTTCCAAGGCAAACCATTCAATATCACGGTAATCCAAGTCTATGCCCCACCCAGTAACAACTTTATTTTTTTGGGCTCCAGAATCATTGTGGATGCTGACTGCAGCCATGGAATTAAAAGACACTCCTTGGAAGGAAAATTATGACCAACCTAGACAGCATATTCAAAAGCAGAGACATTACTTTGCCAACAAAGGTCAAGGCTATGGTTTTTCCAGTGGTCATGTATGGATGTGAGAGTTGGACTGTAGAGAATGTATGGATGTAGAGAGTTGGACTGTAGAGAAAGTGGAGCACCGAAGAACTGATGCTTTTGAACTGTGGTGTTGGAGAAGACTCTTGGGAGTCCCTTTGGACTCCAAGGAGATCAGTCCTGAATGTTCATTGGAAAGACTGATGTTGAAGCTGAAACTCTAATACTTTGGCCACCTCATGCAAAAAGCTGACTCATTTGAAAAGACCCTGATGCTGCGCAGGAGGAGAAGGGGATGACAGAGGATGAGATGGTTGGATGGCAGCACTAACTCAATGGATATGAGTTTGGGTAAACTCCAGGAGGTGGTGGTGGACAGGGAGGCCTGGCATGCTGCAGTCCATGGGGGTTGAAAAGAGTTGGATACGACTGAGACAGAACTGAACTGAACTGAACTTCTGAAGAGCAGAATAAAGTAAAAAGAATGAAAAGAATTGAGGATAGTCTCACAGACCTTGAGACAACATCAAATGCACCAACATTCGAATTATAGGGGTCCCAGAAGAAGAAGAGAAAAAGAAAGGGTATGAGAAAATTTTTAAAGAGATGATAGTTGAAAATTTTCCCAACATGGAAAAGAAAATAGTCAATCAAGTCCAAGATGCAGAAGGAGTCCCTTACAGGATAAACCCAAGAAGAAACATGCCAAGACACATAATAATCAAACTAACAAAGACTAAACACAAAGAATGAATATTAGAAGTAGCAAGGGAGAAGCAATAAGTAACATACAAGGGGAAAGCCCATATGCTTAACAGCTGATCTTTCAGCAGAAACTTTGCAAGCCAGAAGGGAATGACAAAATATATTTAAAGAACTGAAAGGGGGAAAATCTACAACCAAGATTAGAGTACTTGGCAAGGATCTCATTCAAAATTGATGAAGAAATAAAAAGTTTTTCAGGCAAGCAAAAGTTAAGAGAATTTAGTACACCAAACCAGCTTTACAACAAATGTTAAAGGGATTTATGCAGTCAGGAAATACAAGAGAAGAAAAAAGATCTACAAAATCAACTCCAAACAATTAAGAAAATGGCAATAGGCGCATATATATCAATAATTACTTTAAGTGTAAATGGATTAAATACTCCAACCAAAAGACATAGACTAGCTCAATGGATACAAAAACAAGACCCATATGTATGTTGTCTACAAGAAATGCACTTCAGACCTCAAGACACATATAGACTGAAAGTGAGAGGATGGAAAAACATATTCCATGCAAATGGGAAGGAAAAGAAAGCTAGAAGTAGCAATTCTTATGTCAGACAAAATAGACCTTAAAATAAAGAAGATTACAAGAGATAAGGAAGGACACTACAAGGGATCAATCCAAGAGAAAGACATAACAGTTGTAAATATCTATGCACACAACATAGGAGCACCTCAATACATAAGACAAACACTAACAGACATAAAAGGAGAAATTGACAGTAACACAATAATAGTAGGAGACTTTAACAGCCCACTCACACCAATAGACAAATCATCAAAACAGAAAATTAATGAGGTAACACACGTCTTAAATGGTACATTAGATGAGATGGATCTCATTGATATCTTCAGGACATTCCATCCAAATCCAGAAGAGTACACCTTCTTCTCAAGTGCACATGGAACATTCTCAAGGATAGACCACATCTTGTGTCAGAAGTCAAACCTCAGTAAATTTAAGAAAATTGAAACCATATCAAGCATCTTCTCAGACCACAATGCTATGAAACTAGATATCAATTACAAGAAAAAAAAAACTGTAAGAAACACAAACACATGGAGATTACACAACACGTTTCTAAATAACCAACAGGTTACTAAAGAAATAAAAAAAAAAATTCTAGAAAAAAATGACAATGAAAACATGACAGACCTATAGGATGCAGCAAAAGCAGTTCCAAGAGGGAAGTTTATAGCAATACAATACTACCTCAATAAACAAGAATAACATCAAGTAGACAACCTCACTTTACACCTAAAACAACTGGAAAAAGAAGAACAAAAAAACCCAAAATTAGTAGAAAGAAAGAAATCATAAAGAACTGAACAGAAATAAATGAAAAGGAAATGAAAGAAAACATAGTAAAGATTAATAAAACTAAAAGCTATTTATTTGAGAAGATAAACAAAATTGACAAGCCTTTAGCCAGACTCATGAAGAAAAAAAGAGAGAAGAACAAAATCAACAAAATTAGAAATGAAAAAGGAGAGGTTACAACAGACAATGCAGAAATACAAAGTATTATAAGAGACTATTATGAAGAACTATATGGCAATAAAATGGATAATCTTGAAGAAATGGACAGATTCTTAGAAAAGTTCGATCTTCCAAGACTGAACCAGGAAGGATTAGAAATTATGAACAACCCAATTACAAGCACTGAAATTAAAGCTGTGATAAAAAAAATCTCCCAAGAAACAAAAGTCCAAGACCAGATGGCTTCACAGGAGAATTCTATCAAACATTTAGAGAAGAGCTAATACCTATCCTTCTAAAACTCTTGCAAAAAATTGCAGAGGAAGGAACACTTCCAAACTCATTCTGTGAAGCCACCATCACCCTGATACCAAAACCAGAAAAAAGACAGCACAAAAAAAGAAAACTACATGCCAATGTCACTGATGAACATAGATTTAAAAATCCTGAAGAAAATTTTAGCAAACAGAATTCAGCAACACTTCAAAAAGCTCATACACAATGATCAAGTTGGGTTTATCCCAGGAATGCAAGGATGCTTCAATATATGCAAATCAATCAATGTGATACCCCATATTAACAAATTGAAAGATAAAAACCATATGATCATCTCAATAGATGCAGAAAAAGTCTTTGACAAAATTCAGCACCTATTTATGATTAGAACTCTACAAAAGAAGGAACATACCTCAACAAGTAAAGGCCATATATGATAAGCCTACAACAAACATTCTCAATGGTGAAAAACTGAAAGCATTCCCCCTAAGACCAGGAAGAAGACAAGGATGTCCACTTTCCCCACTATTATTCAACATAGTTCTGGAAGTCCTAGCCACAGCAATCAGTGAAGAAAAATAAATTAAAAAATCCAGATCAGAAAAGAAGTAAAGCTCTCACTGTTTGCAGATGACATGATACTGTACATAGAAAAGATGATCCTCAGAATGGGAGAAAACAATAGCAAATTAAACAACTGACAAAGGATTAATTTCCAAAATATACAAGCAGCTCATACAACTCAATGCCAGAAAAACAGACAACCAAATCAAAAATTGGGAAAAAGACCTAAACAGGCATTTGTCCAAAGAAGACATACAGATGGCTAACAAACACATGAAAAGACACTCAACATCGCTCATTATTAGAGAAATGTCAATCAAAATTACAGTGAGATATCACCTCACACCAGTTAGAATATTCATCATCAAAATCTACTACTACTACTACTAAGTCACTTCAGTCGTGTCCGACTCTGTGACCCCACAGATGGCAGCCCACCAGGCTCCCCCGTCCCTGGGATTCTCCAGGCAAGAACACTGGAGTGGGTTGCCATTTCCTTCTCCAATGCATGAAAGTGAAAAGGGAAAGTGAAATCGCTCAGTCGTGTCCAACCCTCAGCGACCCCATGGACTGCAGCCCACCAGGCTCCTCCATCCATGGGATTTTCCAGTCAAGAGTACTGGAGTGGGGTGCCATTGCCTTCTCCTCATCAAAACCTACAAACAATAAAAGCTGGAGAAAATGTGGAGAAAAGGGAATGTTCTTACACTGTGGGTGGGAATGTAAATTGATACAGCCACTATAGAAGAGAGTATGGAGACTCCTTAAAAAACTAGGAATAAAACCACCATATGACCCAGCAATCCCATTCCTAGGCATATACCCTGAGGAAACCAAAATTGAAAAAGACATATATCCCATTGTTCATTGCAGCACTATTTAAAGTAGCTAGAACATGGAAGCAACCTAGTTGTCCATTGACAGGTGAATGGATAAAGAAGTCGTGGTACATATACACAATGGAATGTTACTCAGTTATAAAAAGCAACACATTTGAGTCAGTTCTGAAGAGGTGGATGAACCTAGAACCTATTATACAGAGTGAAGTGAATCAGAATGAGAAAGTTAAATATAATATTCTAATGCACATATACAGAATCTAGAAAAATGGTACTGAAGAATTTATTTACAGGGCAGCAGTGGAGAAACAGACATAGAGAATAGCCTTATGGACATGGGGAGGAGGGGAGGAGAGGGTGAGATGTATGGAAAGAGTAACATGGAAACTTATATTTGCATATGTCAGATAGGCAATGTGAATTTGCTGTATGGCTCAGGAAACTCAAACAGGGGCTCTGTATCAACCTGGAGGGTTGGGATTGGACAGAAGACGGGAGGGGATATATGTACACCTATGGCTGATTCATGTTGAGGTTTGACAGAAAGTAACAAAGTTTTATAAAGCAATTATCATTCAATAAAAAAAAATTTCAATATGTATATTCCTTAAACCCTGCATAAGGAGATGTAGTTTAAAAAGAAAGAAAAACATTAAATGAAACACTAAAAATGTTAAAAATAACTAAGAGCAGAAAAGAGATCAGAGGAATGAAAAATAGATGAAAGAACTGAAAACCAACCACATTTATAGTTGAGAACCTCAATACTCTCCTCTCTGTAATTAATAAAAACTGATAGAAAGTCTTCAGCAAAGATGTAGAAGAATGTGCAATGTCATCAGTAAACAGTATAATTGACATTTATATACTAGTCAATCAATCAACAGCAGAATACACAATCTTCTCAACTGCACATGGAACATTCATCAGGAGAGACTGCCTTATAGGGCATAAAACAAAACCTAAATTTAAAAAGATTGAAATCATAAAATGTATGCTACTATATTCTCTGACATAGGAATCAAATTGATACAACTCAGTGGCAAAAAAAAAAAAAAAAAATTAACCCCATTTGGGCAAAGGACCTGCATAGACATTTTCCCAAAGAAGACATACATATAGCCCACAGGTTCATTGAAGGGTGCTCAACATCTCAAATCATCAAGGAAATGCAAATCAAAACCACGATGAGATAACACCTCTACCTGTTAGACTGTCCATTATCAAAAAGCCAAGGAGGTGATAAATGTTGGTGAGAATGTAGAGAACAGGGAACCCTTGTACACTGTTGGTGGGAATGTAAATTAGTGTAACCACTATGGAAAACAGTATGGAGGTTCCTCAAGAAATAAAAATAAAACTACTATATGGTCCATCATCCCCACTTCTACATATATATCTGAAGGAAATAAAGTCACCGTGCTAAGTGAAATAAGATAAATACTGCATGATATCATTTATATGTGGAATCTTAAAAAAGTTGAACTCATTGAAACAGAGAGTAGAAAGTGGTTGCCAGGGGAAATAAGGAGAGGTGAGTAAAAGGATACAAACTTTCTGTTACAGGATGAATAAATTCTGAAAATATCATATAAACTATGTATAACATGATGACTACAGTTGAGAACACTGTTTTGTAAAATTGAAATCTCCTAAGAAAGTAGAAATTAAATGTTAACACAAAACAGGTAAATATCAAATATAAAGTGATAGACATGTTAACTTGATTATGGGAATTCTTTCACAATGTATATGGATATCAAATAATGCTGTATACTTTTTTATTTGAAATATTTAAAAAATTTATTTTATAATTATACCTCAATAAAGTTGAAAAAACCCAAAAGAGTAATAAGATAATACTATGAACAATTTTCTAAATGTACTTTCAACATCTTCAGTGAAGTGGAGAATTCTTCAAACCTCAAAAACTCTCAACATTTTTTCTGAAGATGAAATAGATATTCCAAGTAATTCTATGACTCTTGAAGTCATAATTAAATTCTTCAAAAAAGGAAATCTAAAGGCCAAGATCATTTCACAAACTCTACTAAACATTTAAGGAGAAAATAATACCAATTCTACACAGTGTCTTCCAGGAAATTGAAGAGGAGGGAACACTTCCAAACTCATCTTATGAGACTACCAATACCTTGATATCAAAACCATATAAAGGTAATACTAAAAAATAAACTTATAGACCAATATTCCTCATGACCAGAGACCTAAAGATCCTTAACAAAATATTAGCTAAAAATATATACCAACATATAAAAAGAATAATACATCACAGTTCAAGTGGGGTTGTGTTTCAAGAATGAAAGCCTGTTTTAATATTTGAAAATCAACTGATAAATTCTACCATATTAACAATCTAAGTTTAGAAACCTCACAGTGATGATATCAATTGTCATAGAAAAAGCATTTGACAAAATTCAACATCCACTATGAAAGTTGTCAAGAAATTAAATAAAAGAATCAACAAGAAAACTAGAATCAACTAGAAATAGAAGGGAATATCCTGGTAAAGGGCAGCTACAAAACTCCCAGTGCTGACATTGCTTACTCTTGAGAGACTGGACACAACAAAGAAAAAGTGTATAAATGGAAAGGAAAGAAATAAATACAACTGTCTATTTCCGAACAGCACAATTCTTTATGGATAATACCCCTATATTTACCAACACTTCCTAGAACTAATAAATGAATATAATGAGGTAAAAAGACAAAAAATCAGTTATATTTCTATATGTTAGCAATGAATAATGGAAATTGAAATTTTAATCACTCCAAAAATGAAATGCATTTGTATAAATCTAACAAAATATGTAAAGGATATGTATGCTGAAAACTATAAAGTACTGATTAACAAAATCGAAGAAAGCCAAAATAAATGGAGAACATACTGTGTACAAAGATTGGAAGATTCCACATAGCAAAGATTATATTTTCCCCTATAGTACTGATCTCTGTATTTAACACAACCCCACTAAAAATGCCTACAGAAACTATGTGTATTGGCTATCTATTGCTGTGTACCCAAAATATGACTTAAAATGTGCATTTATTACCTCACAGTTTCTGTAATTCAGGAATTTTGACAGAGGTTATCTGGCTTCACTTTTATGGGTCTCTCAGAGGCTTCAATTGAGAGGTAGTCTGTTGTCATCTAAGTCTTGAGTGGAGAAGGATTCACTTCTAAGTCTATGCAGTTGTGAGTGGGATTCTCTTCTTGGTGGGCTGTGAGACAGACTAAGGGCCTCACTTTCTTTGTGGTTATCTCCTGGAGACTATCCTCTTTTCTTTACCATGTGGGCTTTTCCAACATGGCAACTTGTTTCCTGAGAGAGAGAGAGAGAGAGAGAGACAGACAGACTACTAAAGACAATAAGTGGATCAAGGAATAGTAATAGAAGCAGTTGAAAGGGAGGGTGATCAGGGCAGATTTCAGTGAGACTGTAGCTTTAGAGGAGATGCGTGAAGGAGAAGAGGAAATGACCCAAGTGTCTTCCTGCAGGAAGAAATTTTCAGTCAGAAGAAATCATGAATACAGAGGTCTAAAGTAGAAATATGTCTGTCTGGAGGTTTAAGACAGAGCAAATGACATGGAGGGAGGAGATGAGTAACCTGGAGTAACAGATGGCAGGGACAGGTTTGCTTGATGAAAGTGCCAATGAATGTATAGAAAAAACTTCCACCATCTATCTTCTACAATATATGTTAAGATTTATTAATCTTTAATTTGGAGAGAAAATTTAAAAAAAAAAACATTATTTTTTTGTCTTACTTGATACACTTGTTGCAAGTTTATGCTATTATTTTAGCTTGGTCTACATTTCAAATGAAATCACTATGCCTTGGTTGCTCATCATCATTTTTAGCAATTGAAGTTGATTATTAAATTTTTCCTTAGTTTTTCAACTTTCTTTCTCTGGGAAGACCTTATTTTGCAACCCTGTTTCCATCGTTATCGTTCTTTTTTCTGGACTCTTTGATGATTCTCCAGCTTCCTCTCTGTTGTGCAGTCTTGCACAAGACTTGGAAGTTTATGAGGAATCCTACCTGAGGTGGTGCATAATAACCAATATATTCAGTTGCAAGTTCAAAGAACACAAACGTAAAGCCCATGTATTTTTAGTTAAAAAAAAAAAGCCTGAACTTTCATGATAAAAGGGATACTTTACCAGTTTTAAGAATAGTTAATTTTTTAATTGACACTGAGCTCTTAAAACTGCTACCTGAGGTGAACACAGGGCACTGTTACTTTAATTTGAACTTGTCAATGACATACTATTAATTTTTCCTCTGTTCTTCTTACAGACTTAATGCTGAATATTTATGATTTTTTAATACATGGAACTCCCTCAACATAGCTGAAAAAATCAAAATGATAAGAGATGGTCCAAATTGAAAATCTTTTAAAAACAGTTTTAGTATATGAATAATGATGTACAATATAGAAGCCATTTATTTCATTAAGTGCTAAAACAACATGTGTCAAGAAGATAAAGTTCTAGTTTCCCGTCTTCCAGAGCTGGAGCAGTCCTGAATGGACTGTTGAGGTTGTCTTTTATTGCCAAGGAAGATGGGGGACCTTATTCTTGGAAATGGTAGGTTCTAACCCAAGAAATTAACTATTGCTGCCCTGAAGGGGAGGCAGAATCCTTACAGATCCTTTCTTCCAACTGTCCCATGCTGGGCATTTGCCAGACAGATAAGAGCCTATCTAATTTTTAAAGGCATATTTCTTCTCCCAGGAAGAATTTCTCCAGGGAGGAGGGGCGGGGGGACACTGTCCCTGGATTAGTAAATAAGCACCAGAGTGGCAGCTTTAGAGAGAGTGTTTTCTCTTTGGGAATTCTATCAGATAAACTTTTCTGATTGGTTTTCATTAAATGATAAAATATGTGGTTTTACATACAATTTTCTGTTAATACCATTTGTGTATACACAGATATATATATATAGATATATAGATATATAGATATATATCTCCTATATATATATAGGATGGCTTCCATATATATAGGATGTGCATTGTATCTAGCATTGAATTAAAAATATTTTTGTTGAATTTTAGTTGATTTGCAATGTTTTTTTAATTTCTGCTGTACAGCAAGGTGATTCATTTATACATATATATTCTTGCTTTAATATTATTTTGCATTATGGTTCATAATAGGATATTGAATATAGTTCTCTGTATAGCATTTATTTTTATATACAAACACATATACATAGATTGTGCACGTCAGAGAGAGAGAGAGAGAGAGAGATCAAGGAATTGGCTCACGTGGTTGTGGAGGCTTGGCAAATCTAAAACCTGATAGGTTACTCCAGCTGTCTGGAGACACAAGGAAGAGTGTAGTTTGGTACAAAGGAGGTTCCTTGCTTGAGGAACATTCAGACTCTTTTTTATTAAAGGCGTTCAACTTATTGAATGAGACCCACTTACACTATGGAATTAATCTGTTTTCTTAAAAGACCATCTATTTAAACATCAATCTTATCTGAAACCCACCTTCACAGAAACATCCAGAATAATGTTTGACCAAATATTTGGGTCCTGTAGCCTAGCCAAGTTGACATATAAAATTAACCACTGTAAGTTTGTTAATAATTTTGCCTAAATTGTTCATTAATATTTTGTATATTATTACAAAGCTATTAGCTTGATTTATTCCTTTTGTTAGATAACATTGATTTTCAGGACATTAAAATATTATTTTTTAAATGAGTAGTTACATACTGATTAAAAAAATATTGAAAACATACCATGTAAAAGGTGAGCAAAAGTTATGACATGAAATGTAACTTTTCCAAAAAGGCTTAATTAAAATGCAGTGCAGAGATATTTGTGATTTATGAAGTGTATTTGCTGTTGAAATGTTACAGATTCTAATCCTCAATGATGACATGAAATTATTTCTCGCTCTTTTAGGGCCACTGCCAGCACTAGATGTTATGATGAAAACTCAGGGAAATGCTCTCACTGAGAAATTGATTAGAATTTACCAGTTACTTCTGAGAACTATTTTTTTTTAATTAATAACAGGGTCCTGGACTGAAGTGGACCCATGTGTGCCACCTGATGTAATTTTTCCATAGAACACTTTAGAAAGCCTGAAGTTTTTCCATAGTTATATTCACATCTTCTGGTGACATTTCATCATAAAAGTATCCCACAGTCAGGCCCAGGCATGGTTAGTGGCCCTCAAGAGGGTGAAGTTTGCCAGTAATAGCTGCATATAAATAGTCAATTATATTGAGGGGATAGTTCAGATGGATTCTTCCCAGGAGGAATAAACTTTGAGATGAGAAAAGAACAATGACTAGATACTCTTTGTATAAGAAATTGAGAAGTGGCCCTCAAAGCAATATCAAGCTGGCCTCCAGAGAGCTTACTGCTGGCTATAAATTGCCTAAAATTTAAAATGTTAATATCTGTATCACATTTTGGGTTTCCTCCTTTGTGCAATGAATAGTTAATAGTTGCATTAGTAAAGAAGGAAGATATACTGTAAATTGTGGGGAAAATTGTACTAATCTTCCCCCTTTTGCCTGGTTTGTATTTATTAATTCATTTATATGTGCAAAGCACTATTAAGATGAAGTTTATGGGAGTCATATTTTCTTTTTACCCTTTCTGTATATTTAAGAAAATCATATGAATGCTATATATCTAGAAATGGAAATAAAGCAACTAGTCCTCTAGAGCTATAGTTCTCAAAATTCAGAATCACTTGGAGGATTTGTTCAAAGAGGATAGCTAGGCTCTATGAAGAGCATTTCTGATTAAGTAAATTTGGGGTAAAGCCCCAAGTTTGGAATTTTAACAAGTTTCCAGGTGATTCTGTTGCTGCTGATCTTGAGGGTGTACTTTGATAGCCAGGGCTGAGGGTTTTATGCATTCAGCATTGTGAGCTATTGACCTTGAAGAAATTCTACCAAAGATGACTATACATCCCCCCATTCATAAAAAGATCTTATTACATAGGGGAGATAGTATTTAGGTTATCAATGCAAGATGGTATGTCATTATTATGTATACCATACCTAGATATGTTTTCAAAATTTCTTTCACCAAATAATCCTCTAAGAAAAAATCATGGTGATAACTACCACCCAAGCCATTTGACACTTCTTTATCCATGAGTTTTAACTGTTTTAAATACATTCTTTTTATATGAATGTATATTTTATATATATATGCATCATACATATATATGTTATATATTTGTTTTTCATTCACTGTCATGTCTGACTTTCTGCAACCCCATGGACGCCAGGCTTCCCTGTCCTTCACTATTTCCCTTAGTTTGTTTAAACTCATGTCGACTGAGTTAGTGATGCCATCCAACCATCTCATCCTCTGTCATCCTCTTCTCCTCCTTCCTTCAATCTTTCCCAGCATCAGGGTCTTTTCCAATGAGTCGGCTCCTTCCATCAGGTGGCCAAAGTATTGGAGCTTCAGCTTCAGCATCAGTCCCTCCAATGAATATTCAGGGTTGGTTTCCTTTAGGATGGACTGGTTTGATCTTCTTGCTGTCCAAGGGACTCTCAAGAGTCTCCAGCACCACAGTTTGAAAGCATCAATTCTTTGGCACTCAGCCTTCTTTTTGTTATATATATCACATATATGTTATTTCATATATTATATATGCATATGTTATATATATATACCACATATATGTTATAGCTATAGATATGGAAAAAATTAATAATGTTTTACACTGTGGTTGCCTTCAGCCTTGGACCTTATTACTGAAATCTGGTCCTCAGATCACCAGGATCAGCATCCCCTGGTACATGCTCAACCCTAGGCCCTGCCCCAGATGGACTAAATTCAAATCTGCATTTTATCGAGGTCTCTAGGTGATTCATTTTCACATTACAGTTTGGGGAAATCAGTTCTAAGGAATAAAACGCAACACATCAAACTGGTGATTTCCATGCAGAAGCAGAATGTGTTTGAAGAACACAACGTGAAGCAGCTGTGGACTGGCAGGCAGGCTGGGGTTATCAGACCTAATAGGGTGTTAGAGCTGGGAGGCAGGGAAGCACTGAGCTGTTGACCACTCTGACTTTGGTCATGCTGAGTTTTTCTGTTTGTGTAAAAGAATCCCATTAATGAAATAGCCTTAGATGCTAAACAACAGAGAGAAAAATCAATTAGAACACCTTGGAGAGTGAGACAGGATTGGGAAAATTCATTATCAGATAGCCAGCGTGTCTTGAGAGGGAAGGTAAGTTATGACCCCTCAACATCACTGAGGAGTAGTGCTCATACAGCAATCTAGGGAGAACTACTGCTTTTACCTAAGCCATTTGACACCATTTTATTCACAGATAGTAACTGCCCTCAATAGGCCTTGATTTCTTTGAGTTAAAGAAAAATGCACAAACCGGCCAGTACAAACAGAGGTAAACAAGTTTAGCAACACTTTTAACATCACTTGTTTTTTCCACTGTTTCTTATGTTTTGCTGGGTTTGGGGTTAAATGTTGCTTGTCCAATAAAAGTAAGTAGAAAGAATACCATTCCTTGCATTTGAGATTTCAGTTCAGAGTAGCATATTTTTATGAGTCCTAGGAAATTATCACAATGGCTTTATAACTTTATAAACCTTCAATGTGGCAAAGACAGCCTGCTATGGTCTCCCTACTTCTCCTCTACTCATACAGCCCTCTTTTCATTCTGTAGTTGGAGGGATCCTTTTACTGTCATTTTTGGTCCTTTTTACCTTAAAAATTTTTTTTCATTATGATTTATTATAGGATATTAAATATAGTTTCCTGTGCTATATAGTAAGACCTTGTTGTTTATCCATTCTGTATATGATAGTTTGCATCTGCTAATTTCAGACTCCAAATCCATCTGGAGGGATGTAGGAGAGTTTCAGAAAAACATTTATTTCTGCTTTAGACTATGTCAAAGACTTTGACTGTGTGGATCACAATAAACTGTGGAAAATTCTGAAAGAGATGGGAATACCAGACCACCTGACCTGCCTCTTGAGAAATCTGTATGCAGGTCAAGAAGCAACACTTAGAACTGGACACGGAACAACAGACTGGTTCCAAATTGGGAAAGGAGTACGTCAAGGCTGTATATTGTCCCCCTGCTTATTTAACTTATATGCAGACTACATCATGAGAAACGCTGTGCTGGATGAAGCACAAGCTGGAATCAAGATTTCTGAGAGAAATATCAATCACCTCAGATATGCAGATGATACCACCCTTATGGCACAAAGTGAAGATGAACTAAAGAGCCTCTTGATGAAAGTGAAAGAGGAGAGTGGAAAGGTTGGCTTAAAGCTCAACATTCAGAAAACTAAGATCATGGCATCCAGTCCCATCACTTCATGGCAAACAGATGGGGAAACAGTGGAAACAGTGGCAGACTTTTTTTTTGGGGGGGGGGGGCTCCAAAATCACTGCAGATGGTGACTGCGGCCATGAAATTAAAACACGCTTACTCCTTGGAAGAAAAGTTATGACCAACCTAGACAGCATATTAAAAAGAGACATTACTTTGCCAACAAAGGTCCATCTAGTCAAAGCTATGGTTTTTCCAGTAGTCATGTATGGATGTGAGAGTTGGACTGTAGAGAAAGCTGAGTGCTGAAGAATTTATGCTTTTGAACTGTGGTGTTGGAGAAGACTCCTGGGAGTCCCTTGGACTGCAAGGAGGTCAAACCCGTCCATCCTAAAGGAGATCGGTCCTGGATGTTCATTGGAAGGACAGATGTTGAGGCTGAAGCTCCAATACTTTGGCCACCTTATGTGAAGAGCTGACTCATTTGAAAAGACCCTGATTCTGGGGAAAGATTGAGGGCAGGAGGAGAAGGAGACGACAGAGGATGAGATGCTTGGATGACATCACTGACTCAATGGGCATGAGTTTGGGTAAACTCCAGGAGTTGGTGATGGACAGGGAGGCCTGGCATGCTGTGATCCATGGGGTCACAAAGAGTTAGACACGACTGAGCAACTGAACTGGACTGAAGTTATAACATACCATTCCTCTGCTGAAAATCCTCCTGAGTCATTCTATCGTACTTAAAATAAAATTCAGTGTTCTTATCATGACCTCCAATATCGTTGTTAGGTCCCTGATTATTCCTGTCACTCTTATTATTTCCTTCCTTCACACTGTCCTTGTTCTCCTTAATTGACAAATACGTCTCAAGGTCTTTGCACATACTTCCCTATATGGCCCCCTTCCTCAATTCTTCTAGGTTTCTTCTTTGATCACCTTCCTAATGGAGCTTCTGTGGCTCCCTAATTAGAAGTTATACCCCTCTACTTTTGTAATCCTCTTGAAGAGAAGTATAGCCCCATAGAAGATGGAGTAAAGGCTCCATTTTACAAAAGGAGAGGCAATTTACAAGAGAAGAGTTCTGATTGGCTGAAAAACAGATGTTTCACCTGATTAGTAGTCAGGAAACTACAAATTAAAACAAGATGACATTTCATACTCATTGGACCACTGAAAATTAGAAAGCCTAACCATATCAATTGTGGGGAAACAAGAATGCACTTAAACTACTAGTTTGGTTGTAAGTTGGTTTAACAACTTTGAAGAGCTATTGGTATGGTGAAGGTGAAGTTGTGCATAGTTTATGACCTTGGTGATATAGGTGATATTCTCTTCTAGGTGATATTCAAAATATTTGATTATTGCTATCAGAGGCACCAACCAATCAGAATTAAACATATGCTACAAATGACTGACTTTGTCATATTGGTGTATTTTATTTGAGTAATAGTCCTCAATTATAGTTCCTCAATAGAGGAACTCCTACACACATGCACGAAGAGACATGTATAAGAATATTCAAAACAGCATTGTTTGTAATACCAAAAAAAAAAAAAGTCTGCAAATAACCTATATATCTGTCCCTAGAGTAATGCATAAATTGTCTCATAGTCATAGAATAGCATGCTATTCAGCAGTCGAGATGAAAGGACCAGATCTACATAAATCAGCTTTGCTAAACTTTACTACATAATGAGAAAAAGAATTCAAAAGAATTCATATGGCATGGTACCATTTATGTAAAATTTAAAACATGAAGAAAATACTATATACTGGTTATGAGCACATAGATATGTAGTAAACATATAAAATATACATGGGAAGAATACACACCAACTTCAAATAGTTACCCTGGAGTACAAAGAAGGAAAGTAGGATAAAGGAGAAGAAGAGTTGTAGCACTCTATAATCTTTAATTTCTTAATGGAATAAATATGACAAAAAATTAATATTTGCTGAATTTAAGTGTCAATATCTGTTATTTTAAAATTTTATATATGTTTGATTTTTTTAAGATATGTATGTAATATGGTAGAGCATATACTGGACCCAGATCTGTTGGCTTTCAAAGCCAGAGAAAGCTTTTCATGACCTAAGCTCCAGAAGAAAGACCCTGCCTTGACCTCACAGTTGCAGCTATGTCTTCCCAGTACTGTCAGGAACATGGTTAGATCCCACTGTCACAATGATAATTTTTTTAGTGATAATCTCTGTGGAGGTGCCTGATAGCCAAGGGGAGTTCAGGTAGTCAAGTGGTGGAATTGCTGGCAGCATAATGAATAATGATTGTACACAGCTTTCTGTGTACATTCCAGAGTCAGAGGAATTAGGGCACAGGTGCTAGATTGGGATGTATATACTTGCCAGAGACTCCATATTTTAGTTTTGTCATCAGTCTAAACACAGGGCTTTTTCTGTGCACATTCATTTTCTCACTGTGCTGCTGCTAGGTAAAACAGTCTATACCAGCTCATGATTGAGGGTTCAGGAGATATGTTTTGCCATGAAAACTTACAGAGTTAGGTTTCTGAATGAACAGTGGGCCTTGCCCCAGTGATAGAGATCATTTGCCTTGGCAATCTAACCATGTCAACCCAGTGATCTGCATCATTTCTTCTTTACACAAAATTTTGGTTGAGTTAGGAGTCTCTGTTCAGAGTTGGGATGGACAGAATGTATATTAAGTCTTTAGGGTCAGAGAAATGGAGCAACTGAGCAGCTAATGTAGAGCATGGTGATTGTAGTTAATAATAATGTATAATATACTTGAAAGTTGCTAAGAGAGTGGATCTGAAACGTTCTCACCATAGAAAAGAAGTGGTGATTATGTGATGAATTAGAGTGTTAGCTGTTGCTATGGTGGTAATCATTTTGCAGTGTATTTAAGTGTATCAAGTCAACACGTTGTACACCTTAGACTTACATGATGCTGTATGCCAGTTACATCTTAATAAAGCTAGGGAAAAAGCTCTTTAACTCCTAGCCCTACCGTAATACTTTGTGTGATTGAATATCTCAAAAAATATATAAGCTAGCAAAGAAAATAGCTGGCAAGAAAAATTCCATGAAACTTTTGTTCTGAACCAACAAGTTTTGCTTTGAAACACCATCCCTTCAATGATTTAATCCACATTTAACCACATAGTTTATTTTCCTTTTCAGGGCTTTCTGACCTCAAGTAATACCTTTTATGATCTTAAGATTTATATTTTCTGGCACATCCAATGTTATGCTTTAAGATATTTTCTGAAGCAGTCAGTATGTGTGATTAATATTTATTTAGTTTTCTACATAGACTACTAAAATATCAGCATAGCAAACTGATATATTGAGCTAACACATCAATAATAAATGGATGAGATATGATAATGAATTAGATCTGTAGTAAATAAGAAAAAATCTATGTTGTATTTGAGAGAGTTGCCCTAAATCAATTTCTTTGTGGTTGAGAATGATAGAAAAAGTAGATAGTGCCAAGAAATATCTTTGTCTTGTCTAAATCACCAGTGTAAAGCTCAACATATATTTTTGGTGCTAATATATAAATATCTAAGTGTGATGCTAAGATAATGAATCTAAGTTTCATGTAAATATTTTGGGGCCAGATAAATTTAAGTGATATGAGTTGTCTTATTTTAGACATGAAAATTTATTAATTGAACACTTAAAGATTTTACAGAGAACAGGCTTAGGAAGTGATGATGTAGAAGTTAACTGTGAGTACTCTCTTTGAAAACAGTTATTAAAATCATTAGAAGTAGATATTGCTCATCAGATTATCTTAAAGTTTCCAGAAATGAGATAAATAAAATATGTGATAAAGTAAATAATAATGATTATATCAATGAGTTGATTCCCTAAATAGTAGTAAAATGTTCATATTTTAAAGAAATGTCTAAAAAGAACTTTGATAGTCTCTGCATGACAATTGGAACTGCTAACTGTATCTGTAACATGATAAATACACGAGCTTTCTTTATGAGGAAAACACCTTAATACCGTAGTCTTGAAGGTCCCTTTTCTCTGCAGTTTCAGTTCAGTTCAGTCGCTCAGTCGTGTCCGACTCTTTGCGACCCCATGAATCGCAGCATGCCAGGCCTCCTTGTCCATCACCAACTCCCGAAGCTCACTCAGACTCACCTCCATTGAGTCAGTGATGCCATCCAGCCATCTCATCCTCTGTCGTCCCCTTCTCCTCCTGGCCCCAATCCCTCCCAGCATCAGAGTCTTTTCCAATGAGTCCACTCTTCACATGAGATGGCCAAAGTACTAGAGTTTCAGCTTTAGCATCATTCCTTCCAAAGAAATCCCAGGGCTGATCTCCTTCAGAATGGACTGGTTGGATCTCCTTGCAGTCCAAGGGATTCTCAAGAGTCTTCTCCAACACCACAGTTCAAAAGCATCAATTCTTCAGCACTCAGCCTTCTTCACAGTCCAACTCTCACATCCATACATGACCACAGGAAAAACCATAGCCTTGACTAGACGGATCTTAGTCGGCAAAGTGATATCTCTGCTTTTGAATATGCTATCTAGGTTGGTCATAACTTTTCTTCCAAGGAGTAAGCGTCTTTTAATTTCATGGCTGCATTCACCATCTGCAGTGATTGTGGAGCCCCCAAAAATGAAATCTGACACTGTTTCCACCATTTCCCCATCTATTTCCCTTGAAGTGATGGGACTGGATGCCATGATCTTCGTTTTCTGAATGTTGAGCTTTAAGCCAGCTTTTTCACTCTCCTCTTTCACTTTCATCAAGAGGCTTTTTAGCTCCTCTTCACTTTCTGCCTTAAGGGTGGTGTCATCTGCATCTCTGAAGTTTACCTTCCCTCAAATGCAAGGATGGGGTTCTAGCAGCTCTGTTTTTGATAGAGTCCTGTTACTGCTGCCCTCCTACCTGCAACATTTGTTTGGACCATAGGGGATGCCTGATCCAAATTGGACCTATCAGACTGTATCTTTTTGATGTATGGCAAAATAAATACAATATTGTAAAGTAAAAAAATAATAATAAAAAACAAAATATGAACAAAAAACTGTAAACTGGGAGCTAAGACAGCATAGCTCAATCTAGACTGATATCATGAACAAATGTAATTTAAACCAGAAAGTTGTGAAATCAGCCACCTTCCAGCATGTGCATGGAAAAACAGTAAAAGGCAGCCTATGAAGGGAGAAGAGTGGAACAGACATGCAGTGGGAGACAATGATCAAGAATATACATGTTCCCCAGGTAGACTCAGCAAGTATCCTCCCCATGGAAGCACTTCCCCAAACACATTTTGAAATTCATTCAACACATTTTTAAAATTTGTTTGTAATACATTAACATCGATTTGTAAGACTGACAGGTTGAATCGGCCTGAGTGTGACTATCATTTCCCCATACCGTCTCTTATTTTAAAAAACCATTGAGTGTAATCTTAATATTCTTTTTATCCTTGGTGCTCTATGTGCATATCATCTAATCTTCCTGAAGTAGAAATTAAAATCACCATTCATCTTTTACAGCTGATGAAACAAAGATTTAGGGCCTTTATAGGACTCACCCAAACTCATGGAACTGATTGTGAGTGGCCAAACTGAGACTCCTTCAGATTCCTAAGACTTTACCCTTAACCATCATGTTATGCTTGAATCTGGGGTAGCAATCAGTATCTTCCGTAAAGGGAAGATGTTTGTCCCTCATCTATAGTAACAGTAAGTTCAGCTTACTCTGTATATTATGTGTGGTGTTCTGAGCTCTGATTTACAGCATGAGGTCTGGAGTAGGTAGTGATGAGACAGGCTGTGTGTTCTCAGCAAAATTGGACACAAACACACACAGAGACACACACATGTGTATATACTATAGAAGAGGGTGTAAGGAAGACTGTTTTGCAGAAGCAGAAAATGCTTATTCCCTTTCAGTTCAGTTCAGTCTCACAGTTGTGTCTGACTCTTTGTAACCCCATGAACCGCAGCACGCCAGGCCTCCCTGTCCATCACCAACTCCCGGAGTCCACCCAAACTCATGTCCATCGAGTCAGTGATACCATCTAACCATTTCATCCTCTGTTGTCCTCTTCTCTTCCTGCCCCCAATTCCTCCCAGAATCGGGGTCTTTTCAAATGAGTCAACTCTTTGCATCGGGTGGCCAAAGTACTAGAGTTTCAGCTTTAGCATCATTCCTTCCAAAGAATACCCAGGACTGATCTCCTTTAGAATGGACTGGTTGGATCTCCTTGCAGTCCAAGGGACTCTCAAGAGTCTTCTCCAACACCACAGTTCAAAAGCATCAATTCTGTGCTCAGCTTTCCTTATAGTCCAACTTTCACATCCATACATGACCACTGGAAAAACCATAGCCTTGACTAGATGGACCTTTGTTGACAAAGTAATGTCTCTGCTTTTGAATATGCTATCTAGGTTGGTCATAACTTTCCTTCCAAGGAGTAAGCGTCTTTTAATTTCATGGCTGCAATCACCTCTGCAGTGAATTTGCAGCCCAGAAAAATAAAGTCAGCCACCGTTTCCCCATCTATTTCCCATGAAGTGATGGGACCAGATGCCATGATCTTCGTTTTCTGAATGTTGAGCTTTAAGCCAACTTTTTCACTCTCCTCTTTCACTTTCATCAAGAGGCTCTTTAGTTCCTCTTCACTTTCTGCCATAAGGGTGGTGTCATCTGCATATCTGAGGGTATTGATATTTCTCCTGGCCATCTTGATTCCAGCTTGTGCTTCCTCCAGCCCAGCATTTCTCATGATGTAGTTAACATCATTTTACTCCATCCTATCCATGAGTTAGTAAAGTTGAAATGGAATCTCATATAGTGCTTCATAGGAAGGCATTGTAAAAGAGTGTTTGTGTTATAGGAAAGGCCTACAAAGATAGCAAAAATAAATGCCTAGGAAGAGATGCCACAAGGCTACATATATTGATTCCAGAGGAAGTTAAAATATTTATGTAAAACATCATATGGTTCATCAGAGGACACAAGCCTAAAAGCAGTTAGTTCAGGCTTCATAGAGATTTTACTGACTCTGAGGAATGGGTTCCAGTTAAAAATTTATTCAGGGGCCCGAAACATATCAGTAAACTTACTGCTGAAAGTTCACCACAAATTGCAAGCTTTGGATGTTCGTATGTACTTTATTTAACCTGGGGAAACCTCATTACAGACATTTTACATTTTACCCTTTTGGAGGGACTCAAAGGAAATAGAAGTTTGCTTGAGAAGGGAGCTGAAAGGGAATACTTACAGGTAGTGGTCAGCAGTAGCAGGCTTGCACTATTTTTTGTTTGTGTCCTGGGTAAGGAGGAAATTTCAAGGATTAGTTTTGTGAACTAGAATGGCACTGACCTACTTCAGCAATACCTGGGAAGTGAAATGGAGTTGTCAGCATAAAGAGAGAGGACCAGTTCTTCCATCTCTCCACTTAATTATAGATTTTTATCCAATCAATACAATATGCCAAGAAATCCCCAATTATCATTTTTATTAATTAAGGGCAAAGTGCTTGGGTTACAGGAAGAGAGGGAGAGGAGAGAAGTGTTTTGCTGACTTTCTTCATCCTTTAGAAAATACTTGCTCTTTGCTTTTTTTTTTAAGTTGCATTTTCAAACTCGGGTGGAAAAGCCAAGATGGTCTATCAGTTCCTCTCTCCTTATTCCCTTCTGTGTGAAAAGACTTTTGAAAAATTCCTTGTGTTCAAGAGAAGATTCCCATTGCATTTGGCTATGTATTTCCATTCAGTTCAGTTCAGTAACTCCGTCATGTCCAACTCTTTGTGACCCCATGGACTGCAGCAAGCCAGGCTTCCCTGTCCATCACCAACTCCCAGAGCTTACTCAAACTTATGTCCATCAAGTCGGTGATGCCATCCAACCATTTCATCCTCTGTTGTCCCCTTCTCCTCCCACCTTCAGTCTTTCCCAGCATCAGGGTCTTTTCCAGTGAGTCAGTTCTTCACATCAGGTGGCCAAAGTATTGGAGCTTCAGCTTCAGCATCAGTCCTTACAATGAATATTCAGTACTGATTTCCTTTAGGATGGACTGGTTGGATCTCCTGCAGTCTAAGGGACTCTCAAGAGTTTTCTCCAACACCACAGTTCAAAAGCATCAATTCTTTGGCACTCAGCTTTCTTTATAGTCCAACTCTCACATCCATACATGACTACTAGAAAAACCATAGATTTGACTAGGTGGACCTTTGTTGGCAAAGTAATGTCTCTGCTTTTTAATATACTGTCTAGATTGGTCATAGCTTTTCTTCCAAGGAGCAAGCGTCTTAATTCCATGGCTGCAGTCACCATCTGCAGTGATTTTGGAGCCCCCCAAAATAAAATCTGTCTCTGTTTCCATTGTTTCCAATGTATTTCCGTTAAGGTAGAATTATTCACTCTGAGCCCCTCAAGGTTGTTGATTGTAAGAAATCATCTGGTCGGCTGCATTTGAAATCTGTTAGCGCCAGTGATGTACTCCAGGTGCATCCGAGTGTAAAAGCTGTTAAAGCTATTGGCTCAGATGACCTTGATATTGGGTCTCTTTATGACTGCTGCTCAAGGTCTCTACTCTGATGATTTCTCACTGCTTTGTCTAATTGCTGCAGACTGTTCAAAAGCTGGCCTTGTTTGATATGCTTCCAATTTAAAAAAAATAAAATTACATCAATTCCCTGTAGAATCCTGTGTTTTTAGCATCCCCATTAAATAAACATCTAGAGGAAGTGTTTAATTTGCTTATAATAGTCAGCTCTCATCCTAGTAAAGTACTTCTCATTGGAGGCTCTTCTTAATAATGGAAAATTCACTGCCCCAATAGGAGGTTCTGTCAGTCAGTTTTTCCTATTTATCAGCTAAGATGCTTTGGGTAATATAATACTCAGCAAATAATGACTTAAATATTTATTATTTCATATTGTGCAGTGTTCAGAGGTAGGAGATTCCTGGGTGTTCTTGTTGGGTCCAATATTTTCTGGACATAACACATATGAAACATGAAGAGTAATCTTCAGTTCTTCCTACCCAGTCCTCCTTCCTTTTTTCTCTTAAATGTAGTAGCTGTGAGCAGTGGTCAAGGATTTCTCTGACTACTCTTGATCTTCTACTCTTTTTCTTTCATAGGTGTTCATGTGGGTGCCATGCACAAACAACAAATCATCACCTCCTTCTCCTCTTCCCTTTCCTCTTCCTCCTCTTTCCTGCTCATTTACTAATGGCACAAGAAAGAACTTTTTTCCATGTGCAGAATTAATCATATCTGTCTAACTAATTATGTCCTTCTCTTTTAACATTTTCATGTAGATATTTGTCTTTTCCTAAAAATAAAGTGAAGTGAAGTCACTCAGTCGTGCCCGACTCTTAGCAACCCTGTGGAGTGCAGCCTACCAGGCTCCTCTGTCCATGGGATTTTCCAGGCAAGAGTACTGGAGTGTGGTGCCATTGCCTTCTCTGACCATAATCTCTATGGAAGACATAATAAAGTGAAGTCGCTCAGTTGTGTCTGACTCTTTGCGACCCATGGACTGTAGCCCACCAAAAAGAAGACAATTCCAAATTTTGCAAGTAAGACAAAAGAACTCACAAATTTTAATTCTATACAAGGGCAGATTTCTGTGATATTCTCCAGTTTCTTGGAAAAGAAGGTAAAATGTTCAAGTCTTAATACATATGCCATCTCTGTTATTCATAAATCAGATACTTTTTATTGTAAAAGTAGGAGAACTTCATAATTGATTGTTCTCCCCAACTTTTCTCCCCAGAGACAGCCATTATTAATGTTTTGGTGTATTCTGGCAAACTTGTCCCTAAGTACTGACAACATGTATGAGATATTTATACACAATTGTAGTCAGTGGTTTTAAATAAAACTGCAATCATATTCTTTAGCAGTACTGCACCATCATTTTTTTTCTTTTAAGAATAACATCTGATAATTTTTGACTTTTTATTTTGATACGAGTTAGAAAACCTGATGGTGAAATCCATGTAATGATACAAACAAAAACCAAGAAGAACTGGAGTTCCCATTGCTCACACGTAAAAGTATGACAAAAAAAGGATCTCTGAGCTGAAAGCCTTGCTCTGTTCTTTCCTTTCTTTTTTTTTAGTAACGATTTTAATGAGGTATTATTTATATACAAAGAATGGCACATGTTTAATGTATACAATTTGAGTTTGGATATATGCAAACACCCATTATACTCTCATCACAAACAAGGAAATAGATACATCCAACAATTAAACTTTCCTATGTTCCTTTGTTTATTTGTTTTGTTTGTGGTAAGAATACTTAACATTTTTCTTATTATTGAACAGAAGGTGAGGTGTAGGCCAGTAGATATTACCAGACAAAGCAAGGAACAGAAATGCTTACTTTTGATCAATGAAAATAAAACAATGTACTTATTTCCTTTCCGTCTTTTCTTCCTTTCTTCATTCCCTTATTAATTCATTTAGATACTTATTGTGCTCCTACTATGTTCCATAGACATTGTTTTTAGCACTTAAGAGGCAGTGGTGGGAAAGGGACAAGTTTCTTATTAATGATTTTTACATTTTAGCAGGTGAAACAAGAGATGCTCCTATTTATAACAGCTTTAACTACAATGCTACTTGAATTGATTTCTTCAGTTATTATGTTCAATATCATTTTAAAAGCTTCATTGAAATATGGTTGATTTACAGTGTTTTGTTAGCTTGTGGTGTGTAGCAAAGTGATTCAGTTATACATATATTTTTATATTTTTATCCATTATGGTTTATTACAGGATATTTAATATAGTTGCTTGTTCTATACAGTAGGACCTAATTGTTTATCTATTTTATATATAGTAGTGTGTTTCTTTCAACCCTAAACTCTTATTTTATCTCCCCCTTTCCCCTCTGGCAACCATAAATTTGTTTTCTACATCTGTGACTCTATTTCTGTTTTATAAATAGGATCCTTTGGACCATTTTTAGAGTCCACATATAAGTGATATATGATATTTGTCTTTCTCTGACTTACTTCACCAAGTATGATAACCCCAGGTCCATCCATGTTGCTGCCGATGGTATTCTTTCTTTTTATGGCTGAGTGATATTCCATTGTATATATGTACCACATCATCTCCATCCATTCATCTAGATTTCTTACATACCTTCAGTTCAGTTCAGTTCAGTCGCTCAGTTTTTTCCGACTCTTTGCAACCCCATGGACTGCAGCACGCCAGGCCTCCCTGTCCATTGCCAACTCCCGGAGCTCACTCAAACTCATGTCCATTGTGCCAGTGATGCCATCCAACCATCTCATCCTCTGTTGTTCCCTTCTCCTCCTGCCTTCAATCTTTCCCAGCATCAGGGTCTTTTCCAATGAGTCAGTTCTTCACATCAGGTCACCAAAGTATTGGAGTTTCAGTTTCAGCATCAGTCCTTCCAATGAATACCTAGGACTGATCTTCTTTAGAATGGAGTGGTTGGATCTCCTTGCAGTCCAAGGGACTCTCCAGAGTGTTCTCCAATACCACAGTTCAAAAGCATCAATTCTTCAGTGCTCAGCCTTCTTTATGATCCAACTCTCACATCCATACATGACTGTTGGAAAAACCATAGCTTTGATATGCCTTGGCTATTGTAAATAGTTATCCTATGAACATTGGCTGCATATATCTTTTTGAATTAGTGTTTTCTCCAGATATATCAAAATAATTTTTATTATGATGAAGGCAATGTTATTTTGTAGAAATTTTAGAGAATAAAATAATTAAAACCAGTTATAACTATATAATGTATAAAACTATTACTATCATTTATGTGCACCTGCGTGTATCCAGCTCATCTGTTTTATTCTCTATTGTTAAATGGACAGATATAACTTTCTAAAACAAAAGAGATCATTTTATAAACTACTTTCCTTTAAATGTTCTTTAAGAACATGATTTCTGCTATTCCAAATCAGGAATAAATATACTACAGTTTGTATAACTAGGACCCTATCATTGGATTTGAAAATGTTTTCAAAAATTAACTATTTTAATTAATATGGTAAACAGCCTTGTATATACATCTTGATGTATGTGTGTGTGTGTGTGTATTTATATATATAATTATTTCCTTATGGTAAATGCCTCGATTTGATATTACTGGGTCCAAGTCTATTAAAGCATATACACTTTTTATGCATAATCTCAACTATCCCTCCAAGGAATATAATTTTGCAAAAAAGAAATGCAAAAAAGCAAAATGGCTGTCTGGGGAGGCCTTACAAATAGCTGTGAAAAGAAGAGAAGCAAAAAGCAAAGGAGAAAAGGAAAGACATAAGCATCTGAATGCAAAGTTCCAAAAGAATAGCAAGAAGAGATAAGAAAGCTTTTCTTATCGATCAATGCAAAGAAATAGAGGAAAACAACAGAATGGGAAAGACTAGAGATCTCTTCAAGAAAATTAGAGATACCAAGGGAACATTTCATGCAAAAATGGGCTTGATAAAGGACAGATGGTATGGACATAACAGAAGGAGAAGATAGTAAGAAGAGGTGGCAAGAATACACAGAACTGTACCAAAAACATCTTCACGACCAAGATAATCACAGTGGTGTAATTACTCACCTAGAGCCAGACATCCTGGAATGTGAAGTCAAGTGGACCTTGGAAAGCATCACTACGAACAAAGCTAGTGGAGGTGATGGAATTCCCATTGAGCTATTTCAAATCCTGAAAGATGATGCTGTGAAAGTGCTGCACTCAATATGCCAGCAAATTTGGAAAACTCAGCAGTGACCACAGGACTGAAAAAGGTCCGTTTTCCTTCCAATCCCAAAGAAACACAATGCCAAAGAATGCTCAAATTATCGCACAGTTTGCACTCATCTCACACACTAGCAAAGTAATGCTCAAAATTCTCCAAGCCAGGCTTCAGCAATACATGAACTATGAACTTCCAGATGTTCAAGCTGGTTTTAGAAAATGCAGAGGAATCAGAGATCAAATTGCCAACATCCGCTGGAACATGGGAAAAGCAAGAGAGTTCCAGAAAAACCTCTATTTCTGCTTTATTGACTATGCCAAAGCCTTTGACTGTGTGGATCACAATAAACTGTGGAAAATTCTGAAAGAGATGGGAATACCAGACTACCTGACCTGCCTCTTGAGAAACCTATATGTGGGTGAGGAAGCAACACTTAGAACTGGACATGGAACAACAGACTGGTTCCAAATAGGAAAAGGAGTACATCAAGGCTGTATATTGTCCCCCTGCTTATTTAACTTATATGCAGAGTACATCATGAGAAACACTGGGCTGGAAGAAGCACAAGCTGGAATCAAGATTGCCAGGAGAAATATCAATAACCTCAGATATGCAGATGATACCACCCTTATGGCAGAAAGTGAAGAGGAACTAAAAAGCCTCTTGATGAAGTGAAAGAGGAGAGTGAAAAAGTTGGCTTAAAGCTCAACATTCAGAAAACGAAGATCATGGCATCTGGTCCCATCACTTCATGGGAAATAGATGGGGAAACAGTGGAAACAGTGGCTGACTTTATTTTGGGGGGCTCCAAAATCACTGCAGATGGTGAATGCAGCCATGAAATTAAAAGATGCTTACTCCTTGGAAGGAAAGTTATGACCAACCTAGATAGCATATTAAAAAGCAGAGACATTACTTTGCCAACAAAGGTCCGTCTAGTCAAGGCTATGGTTTTTCCTGTGGTCATGTATGGATGTAAGATTTGGACTATAAAGAAAGCTGAGCGCCAAAGAATTGATGCTTTTGAACTGTGGTGTTGGAGAAGACTCTTGAGAATCCCTTGGACTGCAAGGAGATCCAACCAGTCCATCCTAAAGGAGATCAGTCCTGGATGTTCATTGGAAGGACAGATGTTGAGGCTGAAGCTCCAATACTTTGGCCACCTCATGCGAAGAGTTGACTCATTGGAAAAGACTCTGATGCTGGGAGGGATTGGGGGCAGGAGGAGAAGGGGACAACAGAGGAAGAGATGGCTGGATGGCATCACTGACTCAATGGACGTGAGTCTGAGTGAACTCCAGGAGTTGGTGATGGACAGTGGGGCCTGGTGTGCTGCGATTCATGGGGTCGCAAAGAGTCGGGCACGACTGAGCGACTGAACTGAACTGAATGTTTATTTTCCTGCATCACTACTAGTGTTAGGTATTCCATGGGAATTCCCTGGCAGTCTAGTTGTTAGGCCTCATCACTTTCACTGACGAGGGCCCAGGTTGAATTCCTGGTTGGTGAACTAAGATCCCAGTTTTTTCCTTATTACAGCCAATTTTTCTAGAGAATAAAGTTCTCTCACTGGTTTAATTTTCATTCATTTGATTATAGAAAAGTTAAGAACATTTTTACATGTGTATTTTTCACTTATCTTTCTGTTTGGTAAATTGTATTTTACATTTCTGTCCATATTTCTATTTGGGAATTCATCCATTATTTTTTGTTTGTAGAAAACCTCTGTATATTAACAATAAGTAACTATGAATATATATATGTAACTATGAATTAAATATATGTGATATATTTGAAATCATTTTTCTGGTGTTTCCTCTGCCTTTTTTAGTATTTTTGGCATTTCATGTTTACATTACTAAACCTGTTGATATTTACCTAGAATTTTCTGTGCTTTCTTCTATGTTTAAATTTTGTCCATCTTGATATCAGAAATTATATTCCTTACAAGCTTGAAGTTATTATATTTTTAATAAAAGCAAAGTAGGAGATATAGTAGGAGAGTTATGGTCGATCAGTTGTCTTGGTATGTTTGTATGTACAATATATTTTTTAATTAAAAAAAAATTGTTTTGGAGAACTTCCCTGGTGATTTAGTGGTTAATACTCCACACTTCCAATGCAAGGGGCATGGGTTCAATCCCTAGTCAGCGAACTAAGATACTACAAGCTGTGAGGCACGACCCTCCCGCCGCCCCCGCCACTCCCCCGCCCCCGCAATTTTGGTGAGGGGGTAGATTGTTCTTCACCGATTAAAAAATTCCATCTTTATATTTGCTTTTTATGCAGATTTAGCTCTGGATGTTTCTCTCATGATTTATCAATTACTTAGGATAAAACTGTTTAAACTGTTAGATTTTTGTAGTTTCTTTAAATATTTGATATAGCTTCCCTTGTGGCTCAGCTGGTAAAGAATCTGCCTGCAATGCGGGAGACCTGGGTTCAATCCATGGATTGGGAAGATCCCTTGGAGAAGGGAAAGGCTACCCACTCCAGTATTCTGACCTGGAGAATTCCACGGACTGTATAGTCCATGGGGTCACAAACAGTCAGACATGACTGAGCGATTTTCACTTTCACTTAAATATTTGATAGTGCCATTCATCTTAATTAGTTGGAATTTTTCAAAATTGTCTCTGTAGGTATGCAAACCAGTATGGTACTGATGTCACCATGGTTGGTAGATAGCAAAAGGTACAGAAGTTTTGAGGTGAAAGAGAGCAGATAGGATCTTGGGAGAGATGTAGCACTTGGGCTGGACCCAGCATGATGAATCTGATTTGACCTGGCAGAGGACAGAGAAAGGGCATTCCAGATGGGGGAAACAGTGTGAGTAATGGCATCCAGAATTGTAAACAGGCATTACATAATGGGTGATAGGAGAGACAGAGTGGAAGGGATCTAACATTTGTTAAGTACCTACTGAATGTAAATCATCATGCTAAGAATTTTGCAGGAATGACTCTGAGATCAGTTGAATCCTCAGACAGTTTGTCTCTGGTGTCAGCGCATATTCTAATTTGTTTCACTCTGTTCTAATGGACACAAAACTCAATATTTATTTGAGTCACTCGCTCACAAAACTTTGTTGGTCAATGTAAACCACAGTTTCTTGACCTTAATGCTATAGACTTTGGGTCTAAAAAAAAAAAAAATCCAGTGTTATAAGGTGTTGTCCTGTTTATTGAAGGTTGTTTTTCCTGATTTCTAGATGACAGTAGCAATCTTGCTGCCTAGGTGGGACAACCAAAAATGTTTCGAGACATTGCCAAGTATCCCCCAGGAGGCAAAATCAACTCTGATTGATAGTCATTGATACAGATTCTACTAAAAGCAAAATGCTTATCTGAGGAGGCCTTACAAATAGCTGTGAAAAGAAGAGAAGCAAAAAGCAAAGGAGAAAAGGAAAGATAAGCATCTGAATGCAGAGTTCCAAAGAATAGCAAGGAGAGATAAGAAAGCCTTCCTCATCGACCAATGCAAAGAAATAGAGGAAAACAACAGAATGGGTAAGACTAGAGATCTCTTCAAGAAAATTAGAGATACCAAGGGAACATTTCATGCAAAGATGGGCTCGATAAAGGACAGAAATGGTATGGACCTAACAAAAGCAGAAGATACTAAGAAGAGGTGGCAAGAATACACAGAAGAACTGTACCAAAAAGATCTTCACGACCAAGATAATCATGATGGTGTGATCACTCACCTAGAGCCAGACATCCTGGAATGTGAAGTCAAGTGGGCCTTAGAAAGCATCACTATGAACAAAGCTAGTGGAGGTGATGGAATTCCCATTGAGCTATTTTAAATCCTGAAAGATGATGCTGTGAAAGTACTGCACACAATATGCCAGCAAATTTGGAAAACTCAGCAGTGGCCATAGGACTGGAAAAGGTCCGTTTTCATTCCAATCCTAAAGAAAGGCAATGCCAAAGAATAGTCAAAGTACCGCACAATTGCACTCATCTCACACACTAGCAAAGTAATGCTCAAAATTCTCCAAGCCAGGCTTCAGCAATATATGAACCATGAACTTCCAGATGTTCAAGCTGGTTTTAGAAAATGCAGAGGAATCAGAGATCAAATTGCCAACATCCGCTGGATCATGGAAAAGGAAAGAGAGTTCCAGAAAAACATCTATTTCTGCCTTATTGACTATGCCAAAGCCTTTGACTGTGTGGATCACAATAAACTGTGGAAAATTCTGAAAGAGATGGGAATACCAGACTACCTGACCTGCCTCTTGAGAAATCTGTATGCAGGTCAAGAAGCAACACTTAGAACTGGACATGGAACAACAGACTGGTTCCAAATAGGAAAAGGAGTACGTCAAGGCTGTATATTGTCCCCCTGCTTATTTAACTTATATGCAGAGTACATCATGAGAAACGCTGGGCTGGAAGAAGCACAAGCTGGAATCAAGATTGCCAGGAGAAATATCAATAACCTCAGATATGCAGATGATACCACCCTTATGGCAGAAAGTGAAGAGGAACTAAAAAGCCTCTTGATGAAGTGAAAGAGGAGAGTGGAAAAGTTGGCTTAAAGCTCAACATTCAGAAAACGAAGATCATGGCATCTGGTCCCATCACTTCATGGGAAATAGATGGGGGAACAGTGGAAGCAGTGTCAGACTTTATTTTTCTGGGCTGCAAAGTCACTGCAGAGGTGATTGCAGCCATGAAATTAAAAGAAGCTTACTCCTTGGAAGAAAAGTTATGACCAACCTGGATAGCATATTAAAAAGCAGAGACATTACTTTGCCAACAAAGGTCCGTCTAGTCAAGGCTATGGTTTTTCCTGTGGTCATGTATGGATGTGAGATTTGGACTATAAAGAAAGCTGAGTGCCGAAGAATTGATGCTTTTGAACTGTGGTGTTGGAGAAGACTCTTGAGAGTCCCTTGGACTGCAAGGAGATCCAACCAGTCCATTCTAAAGGAGATCAGCCCTGGGTATTCTTTGGAAGGACTGATGCTAAAGCTGAAACTCCAATACTCTGGCCACCTCATGCTAAGAGTTGACTCACTAGAAAAGACTCTGATGCTGGGAGGGATTGGGGGCAGGAGGAGAAGGGGATGACAGAGGATGAGGTGGTTGGATGGCATTACTGACTCAATGGACGTGAATCTGAGTGAACTCCGGGAGTTGGTGATGGACAGGGAGGCCTGGTGTGCTGCAGTTCATGGGGTTGCAAAGTGTCAAAATGAATGAGCGACTGAACTGAACTGAAAGATAATGAAATCTGATGGAGAGCCTTTTATTGAACAGTGTATGTGCGTGTGTGCTCAGGTGCTCAGTCATGTCGAACTTCTTGAAACCCCATGGACTATATAGCATTACAGGCTGCTCTGTCCATGGGATTTCCCAGGCAAGCATCCTGGTGTGGGTTGCCATTTCCTCTTCCAGGGAATATTCCCTACCTACAGATCGTGTCTTCCTGTGTCTCCTGCATTGGCAGGTGGATCTTTACCAAGCTGTGCCACCTGAGAAGCCATTGAACAGTATACACAAAGTATATATCCTTTTTTTGTTTCCCTGGCTGAAGTTCCTTCTTCATTTTTCTGCAATTGAATTAGCACAGAAGATGCTTTGCTTAAGCTATTGCAAGTTTTAAATTACTGACATTTTCACCACATAATTCTCTGTTTAGAGGGATTATCCTGCACATTGAAATGTTTAGCAACACCAATGGCCTCTACCCAAGAGATGATAATAGCCCTCCCCTTGAGTTGTGACCACCACATCTGGCAAAGTTGGCCTTGGTGGAGAACCACTGATACAGGCTATACCAATGATAGGAAAGTTGTAGGGCCATATTCTGTACGACCTGCATGATATAATTTTAAAATCCTCTATTTCTCCCGCTGAAGTTCTTTCTTGGTTACTATGAGGTTGGTTTTATTTTGCTTATGCTGTCTCAGGGATTGTCCGTCTCAGCACTATGGATGTTTTGGACCAAGTAGTCCTCTGTTTTGTGGGCACTGTTCTGTAAATCAGGGGTCCCCAACCTCCAGGATCTAATGCCTTATGATATGAGATGGGGCTGATGCAATAATAATAGAGATAAAGGGCACAATAAATGTAATGTGCTTGAATCATCCCCAAACCATCCCCACCCCCACCCCTCCCATCCATGGAAAAATTGTCTTATTGGTCCCTGGTACCCAACAGGCTGAAACCATTGCTGTAGATTGTAGGGTGTTAAGCAGCATCCTTGACCTCTACCCACTAGGTACCAACAGCAGAATGCCACCACCACCCCAAACCCCCAACATTAAAATAACCAGTACTGTCTGTCTTCACATATGGTTAAATGTGTCCCGGAGAGAAGAGGCAAAAATGCCCTGGTTGAAAACCACTGTTCTACTAATATTTCTACATACATTTCCCCATACAGTAGCTCTCCTTTTCAGCCCTGTCTTGAAAAACAAATCCATGTTTCTTCGTTTTACTCACTGGGTGGTATTTTTTGTTGTTTCTTGAACGTGATTAAGGAACCTCACTTTCTATCTTGAGAGGATTTTACCCTTTTCTCTAACGAATACAGCATTGTCCCTAAGAGGAATTCTGGCAAATAAGATACACTCCAGCTTTCTAACCACTCATCATTTCTTGTCCGAATGAATGGGAACAGGCCTTTTGAGTTTCTCTCACAGGTTCTCCTGTAGACTGCTTTTGCACTGGGGTCTATTGACATGCTATTTCACTAAATCTGAACATGTGGGCAGTCTCAAGATAAGCATATCACCTCATACATAGTAACTTGTATTGATGTGAAAAGAATGTACATATTGGAGTCAGGCATAGCTGGGTAAAAATAGCACACAATTCCTCTTTAATCAGATTTAGTAACCTTATGCAAGTTACTTCCTCTGACATTATTTTAGCTTCTGCAAAACATGGGTTAAGATTACCCTCTAAGTGAATTTTCAATAAAGATTATTGGTTACAAAACAAAGTACCTGTATATACCAAACACTCAAAACTGTTAACTATTGTTGTTAATTTTATCAGGAGATACTAACACTTTTATAACAAGTCTTTAAAGTCAGAACCTGAACTTTAAACAACTATACCTAGAATGTTTACCTCTTTATTTCACTTAATTTCTGAATTTTTGTTGTGGTTACAGCTGAGGCATGCTGGGGAAAAGATTGCTGGATTATTATTTTTAATTTCCCAGAAATGGTAAGGCTTTATTAATGATAATGTTCTCTTAAACACTGGATTATGAAATTTAGCATCATTTGTAAGGATATCTTCTTGCAATGTGAGAAGACGCATACATGTGTGCTGCATTGCTTCAGTTCAGTTCAATTCAGTCGCTCAGTCGTGTCCAACTCTTTGCAACCCCGTGAACTGCAGCACGCCAGGCCTCCCTGTCCATCACCAACTCCCGGAGTTCACTCAGACTCACATCCATCGAGTCAGTGATGCCATCCAGCCATCTCATCCTCTCTTGTCCCCTTCTCCTCCTGTCCCCAATCCCTCCCAGCATCAGAGTCTTTTCCAATGAGTCAACCCTTCACATGAGGTGGCCAAAGTACTGGAGTTTCAACTTCAGCATCATTCCCTCCAAAGAAATCCCAGGATTGATCTCCTTCAGAATGGACAGGTTGGATCTCCTTGCAGTCCAAGGGACTCTCAAGAGTCTTCTCTAACACCACAGTTCAAAAACATCAGTTCTTCGGTGCTCAGCTTTCTTCACAGTCCGTTGTGTCCAACTCTTTGCAACCCTATGAACTGTAGCCCACCAGGCTCCTGTATCCATGGGATTCTCCAGGCAACAATGCTGGAGTGAGTTGCCATGCCCTCCTCCAGGGGATCTTCCTGACCCAGGGATTGAACCCATGTCTCTTGCCTCTCTGGCATTAGCAGGTTCTTTACCACTAGTGCCACCTGGGAAGCTGGACAAGATGCATATTGCTTATAAATGGAATGTAAGAGAATTATAAATTTAGGAATTTTACTAAACTTGTTCCCCATGCCGAGAATATCATTTGGTTTTCTTAACTTTTTTTCCAAGTACAGATTTTCTTTCACATCAATTTTCCTTCTGATGTATATATGTGGTTTTGACCTTTACAAGACAAATTGAAAAATAAGATGAAAAGAAAGTAAAGACAATCTGTGAATCATATTTCAAAGATCAATAGAAGTACAGAATGCACTATTTCTGGTCATTAAAATGGGTTTCATTGTTCAATTTGTTACATAGGGTGTGGTTTTTCCTCTAGCTTAGAAAATGAAGTGTTAATGTAATGCTGGAGTACACAATTTAGTGGTGAAGGAGACCCCCAAATCACATAACACGAACATTCCTATTTATTAATGAAGAAAGTGAGGCCTACAGAAGACAAGTGATCTCCCCAGAATTTTTAATGAGTGGTTAATGAGAGTTGATATGAAGATCTGGTTCCCAGTGACTCAGGCAGACACCCTACTCTATGAGTCACATCTGTCTGAAAAAAATATGGAATCTTCTAAAATATTGAGCATTTATTTTCTAATGAATTCTTTTTTAAAGTAGGGAATTATAGTGGAGATAGTTTTAGGAATTCTGTCACCAACCACTGGGGGCAAATAAAATATTTTGACTGGGTTAAGCTTGATGAAAACTAGTTTCCAATTCAGTACAACTATTTTAAAGCAAGAAAAGCACCATTGTTATTGTCTACCAAGTCTTTTTGAGAAGACACAGCTGGACATGGCAGGCTATAAAAGAAAGCAGACTTTAACAAACACACAACACTCTCTCATTTTCAAAGCACTTTTGATTTTATTCAGGAACATACTTTGAAAGCTTAGTGGTATGGTTTAAGAATTAGCTAAGTGTCCTATAACTGACAGTATGTTCCCAATAGTTCCTTAGGTAACTTGAGTACTGCATAACTTGCACATATCTTGGATCTTCTGGTAGCTACAATTTTTCAAGTTGTAGACATGATAAAACTTGATCTTGGATCTTCTTGTAGGTGCAACTTTTCAAGGTGGGAGACATCAGTAAAATTCAGTCCTGGATCTTCTTTTAGGTTCAACTTGTCAGGGTGGAAACATCAATTAAACTCAGTCTTGGATATTCTTGTAGGTACAATTTTTCAAGGTGCAGATGTTAATAAAACCGTTTTTAGATATTCTAGTAGGTGAAATTTTTCAAGGTATGGATGTTAATTAAACTTGGTGCATTTTTCTTGAGATTTGTTTGATCGTTTTCCTATCTCCTAATTTTGCTTATGCTTCTTAAACCGATCAGCCATTGATCGGAGGTTGGGTGGCACAATCTGGTTGGCTCTTTGGAGAATTTTAATCAACTCATCAGCAATTTTCCAATCATCTTGGGTCACAAGAGTGATTGATTCACCTGTTTTCCCTGCTCTTCCAGTACGTCCAACTCTGTGTACATATTCTTCAATATTGCGTGGAAAATTGTAATTATATACATGTGTGACATCAGTGACATCAAGACCTCTGGATGCTAAATCGGTAGCGATCAGTATTTTCACTCTTCCAGTTCTGAAGTCCTCTAATGCTTGGTCTCGATCACACTGTTCCCTGTCACCGTGCAGGGACTGGACAGGTATTCCTTGAATACTTAAATCACTCGATAAGTCATCAGCCACAAGTTTTCTGCCGACAAACACGATGACTTTGTCTTTGGGTGACAGACTCTGTAGGAATTCTTGGATCAGAGATCGTTTTTCCTCTTCAGTGGTAACAATTATGTTTTGCTTCACAGTATTTACAGCAACTAGATCCAGAGTACCAACATAAACAATCATAGGCTGTTTCAAATAAGACTGGGCTAGTCTACGGGTAGAGTCTGGCCAAGATGCAGTTGTCATTACAGTCTGTCTATCTGGGCGCACATCTAGTAAGATTTTCATTATTTGGTGTTCAAACCCCAGATCTAGCATTTTATCTGCCTCATCCAAAACCAAGTAGGTTATGCTTCTTAGGTTGACAAAGTTATTCATTTGTAGATCATTCAGTCTTCCAGGAGTTGCAATAATGATGTCTACACCTTTGGTAACATCTTGTATTTGTCCTTTTCTATTTCCACCACCATATATACAAACACTTTTAAGACCTTTATATAAGTACTTAGAGCATTCAGCTTCTACTTGCAGAGCTAATTCTCTAGTGGGTGTAAGGACTAGCATGCCAGGTCCATTCCTTTGCTTTCTGGATACTGGTTGAGAATGTATATGTATAAACCCAGGCATTAAATAGGATAGTGTTTTGCCTGTTCCAGTTTGTGCAATCCCTATAAGATCTATTCCTTGTAGAATAATTGGCCATGCTTGAGACTGAATTGGTGTTGGCTTTTGAAAACCAGCTCTCCTAATGCTTTGCATAATCTCAGGATATTGTTGGAAAGCATCTTCGAATGTACAGGTGGGCTTGGGTATGGGACGTTTCTCACCCTCTGTCAAGTCATCACACCTTATGTTGAAGTTTTCCTTTCTCCAAATTTCCACTTGGGCTTCAGACAAAGACTGTGTTGCTTTGGATTCTATGTATAAGTTTTTCTTAATTGGTGGTAAATCTGCCCATTTTCTTTTTTTCCACTCTGTCACTCCAGCTTTTACCTGATCCCAGTCTATCCGTGGCTGAGCTGCTCTAGCAGTGACATCTTTTGGCTGGGCAGCTCTGGGCTTGTGATCTCTGGGCTGGGCCACTATGGCTGCATAGTCTCTAGGCTGTGCCACTGTGGCCGCATAGTGTCTAGGCTGGGCCACTCTGGTGTTGTCTTTGGCCTGAGCCTCTCTGGCCCCGTGGTCTCTGGGCTCGATCCCTCTGGTGGCATCATCATCTCCGGGCTGGGCCACTGTGGTGGTGTCATCTTTGGCCTGGGTCTCTCTGGCTGTGAAGTCTCTGGCCTGGGTCCCTCTGGTGGCATTATCTCTGGGCTGGGCCACTGTGGTGGTGTCATCTTTGGCCTGGGTCTCTCTGGCTGTGGAGTCTCTGGCCTGGGTCCCTCTGGTGGTATCATCTCTGGGCTGGGCCACTGTGGTGGTGTCATCTTTGGCCTGGGTCTGTCTGGCTGTGGGGTCTCTGGGCTGGGCCCCTCTGGTGGCATCATCATCTCTGGGCTGGGCCACTGTGGTGGTGTCATCTTTGGCCTGGGTCTCTCTGGCTGTGGAGTCTCTGGCCTGGGTCCCTCTGGTGGCATCATCTCTGGGCTGGGCCACTGTGATGGTGTCATCTTTGGCCTGGGTCTGTCTGGCTGTGGAGTCTCTGGGCTGGGCCCTTCTGGTGGCATTATCATCTCTGGGCTGGGCTGCTCTGGCAGCATCGTCTTTGACTTGGGGGTCTCTGGCCTCATGGTCTCCAGGCTGGGCCCTTCTGGTAGCATTGTCTTTGGGCTGGGCCAGTATGGCTGCATAGTTTCTGGGCTGGGCCACTATGGCCGCATAGTCTCTGGGCTGGACCTCTTTGGTGATGTTGTTGTCTTTGGCCTGGGCCTCTCTGGTTGCGTGGTCTCTACCAGCATCCTCGTCTCTGGGCTGGGAAGCTCTGGAGGCAGTTTCTCTGGGCTGGGCCCCTCCGGTGGTGGTGTCGTCTTCAGCCTGGGCCTCTCTGGCCACGTCGTCTCCTGGCTGGGTCCTTCTGGCGGCATTATCATCTCTGGGCTGGGCCACTATGGCTGCATAGCCTCTGGGCTGGGCCACTATGGCTGCATAGTCTCTGGGCTGGGCTGCTTTGGTCGCGTCATCTTTGGGTTGAGTGGCTCTGATGGTGTTACTTCTGCTCCAGCCTTTCCCGGCAAAAGCTTGAGAGGCAGCACTATCAACATTGCATTCTGAACTGTAGCTTCTTTCTTGTTTCTTAACAAGAGTTTCTATAGCCACTTTGGCCTTGGCCTTCATGTCTTTCCTGCCAAAAATTTTTACCTCAGCTTCAGGACCACCTTTTATGATCTGTATTTTTGTACTGGTAGAATCCTGGATATCTCTTATTTTTGATCCCCCACGACCAATCACCGCACCAATCATGCTGCTCTTGATGAGAAAGCAGAGCGGTGGTTCTCGGTAATTGGACGCCCTAGGCTCTGCGCGGCCAGAGGCGTGGCTCCAGCCCCAGCCTCTGCCACCCCTGCCATCCCGACTGACCTGGCGATCTCGTAGATCTCTCAAAGTAGGTTCCATCCTCTTCTGCTCTGGCGCCCACGCCATTTGTGGGCAGTGGTAAAGTAAGTGCTGGCTTCTCGTCTAACTTGGGCTAGAAAAAGAGATGTCATCTGGCTCCTTTCTCATCTCCTCCGGCTGGAGACCAACTGACCACCAGCTGGTCTGCAGCTATACTGCTGTTACCTAGGAAGTTTGTCTTTGATATAGTGTCAGTTGGGCGGGGCTTTGGATAGGCTGACCAATCACAGGGCTGGGCCTACTGTGAGGTAACAGGTGCCTGTGAGGCAAAATTTAAAGCGACAGTCACTCTCAGGGGCTGACCCTACCTGTGCTTAAAGGGCCCTGAGTGTTTACCCAGCTTCAGTGTCACAGGTGCCTCAGTCTCTGGGCTCATGCTGGTTTTGGCTCAGTGTGGGAGCAGACTTGAAGCAAGCCTTGAATTTACCCGTCTTTTCTTGTGATCCAGTTATTTGCATAGGAGGAAAAAAGTGAATTTTGAAAATCAGCTTACTTGTTTATATATTTATGTGTTTCTTTATTTCAGTAAATTTCTTTTTGAGCAACAACAGTACTGGATCTAGATAAATTCATCAATTCCCTGTCCTCTTAATTTATACCTTCAGAAATCTCTTAGGTACATTGTGAGGGATGAAATTTTTGCCTCTGATTCTTCAGCTATTGTTCAGGCAGTTTCTGATTATTATATCAGGGATGCTGCTTAGAAGAGAGATCTCTGTTAGGGTCTCTGTTAAATTCGAAGGTGTTTTAAATACTTTCCCACTCTTGTCAGTGCCTCTTAATTTTTCCCTTTCTGTGTAGTTTCATAGATTCGGGGATATTAGCACTAGAAGGCTATGTAAAAGCAGTTTATTAGGTGCAGTGTAAAAGCCACCTGAATTTTCATTGTATCCTTTTATACTTAATGGCCACTCTCAAATCCCCTTAATTTTCCTATTCAACAGGGTAAAATTTCTAGTGTTTTCAACATTTCTAGATATGACATAGTTTCCAAAATGCTTCTCATCTTGTTCCTTCTCCTT
Organism: Ovis aries; assembly: GCF_016772045.2. NCBI lineage: Eukaryota > Metazoa > Chordata > Mammalia > Artiodactyla > Bovidae > Ovis > Ovis aries. The sequence goes on along the minus strand of NC_056080.1, from coordinate 21,389,278 downwards.
TGGAAAGGATTCATTGTGGATCTTTTAAGATGTAGCCGTAAACTAAACAAAGTCCACAGAAATGACCTAACCTTTCCTGTTAGATCCTCTTCACTGACCATGACCTACAAACTCAATACACAAAGCTGCTCATAGGGACATAATGGACACTTAAGTCTCTTCTTCCTCATACCGTACTTACATGGTTGATTTTTCCCCCTTGTTTGACTAAAATACAGTAAATATTTATCCTTTTATATTTGTCCTGTTAACTTTGGGCAATTGAAGCAGAATAGTAAATGCAGTTTTAATGTAATTCTCTCATCCATCATATTACCCTGTAGTTTCGTGTTCTGCCAATTAAATGTTCGTGGTATGTTCTCTCTTCAAGCCAAAGTTACTGATTAAGATTTGAACATGGTTGCATATCAAGTACAAGTCTGTGATACATTGAGAAAAGGCTTCTCTGTTTCAGTATTTCTCCTACAAAGATGCTTTTTAGAGAAAAAAGGAAGGTTACTGGCCAAATACATTTGGGAAATATAGCACCTTGTATCTTCTTAGAGACAGTATATATTAGGTATCTCAGAAGCTCTGATGATTACAGGAGTTGAGAAACTCAGTTGGGCATTGTTTTTCTTTTTTAATTGTTATTGAAGTGCAGTTGATTTACAATGTTGTGTTATTTTCAAGTGTACAGCAATTGGGCCTTGTTTAACCCAAATTTATCAAAGGAATTTGCCAGTGGAACCTCTTCTCAGTATTTTCATTAAACTTTTTATGGGAATAATTTTAGGTTTATAGAAAGATTCTCAAATGCCTGTTCAAGAATTTCCCTGACAGTTTTCTCTGGTTCATATCCAAATGAAAGAAAAAAATAATAAGGGCATTACATTTTTTCATAAATCTAAATTTATTCAATTTAAACTTTTTTATTCTAGCATTGTACCCTCTGATTTTCTTTTGTAAAATATCCTTTTAGAAAGAAATGAAAGTCACAAAAGATTTTTAAGGGTCTTTACTTAGGCAAAAAGCATTAAAACTAGTACCAGAAGTTAGATTCAGTTTTCATTTGTTATTGGTATGTGAAACCCTGCAAACTATTAATAGAAGCAGTCATCTAACACAGTAGCAAATATAGATAATTCAGGATGTTATTAGTTATTGCTCATGATGGCAAGCAAGAAGTTCTGAGAGACTGAAAGTTGAGACAAAGTCCTGTAAAGGATGTAGGTCTGATCTGCCACTCTGAGGGTGGAACTAAAGATCAAAAGATGTTTGAGTTTCAGGGGATGAAACCAGTGTGGCCTTGGGAAAATAATGAAGGTGGCCTGAAGGACTAGGACAGAAGACTCAGGTTAAGAAAAAGGGGAATTGGAGAAAGATAGTTTGGATCAGGAGAAGGGAACTCTCAGGGACCATAAAGACCTTCAAATGAGTTTCAATTTAATATGGTTTAAAAAGGAGAGCACCTAAAGTGAAGGAGTCATATGACACTGTCAGTATTAGTCAGGGAAGCAGGTCCATATCATGAAAGCAAGATGCAGCGAAGCAAAGGGCAGGACTGTGCTTGTGGCACTTTAAGTACCTGGACTGGAGATGTGAGCAGGCTGTGGCAGTAGTAATTCATAGAAAATAATAGCTAGAAAGAAAAGAGATCCAAGAAGCTAGTATTTTTTAGTCCCACTGTGTATGAAACACTTAAAATGTATTACATCACAGCAAGTTCGTAGTAGGTATTTTCCTCCTCTTTCATGTGGAAACACTGAAACTGGTAGATGCTATAGAATATAGTCAAGTTCATGCAAGGTATGGTAAATAGCTTAGCTATTCTTCCCAAGAAATAGAGAGTAATGAAAGACAGGTTTACAAATACCTTTAGGCATCAGAATTCATATAGTTAGATAATGAGACTAGGAGGACAGAAAGCCCAGTGAAGAAGCAAGAGAACTTCAAGAGAATCCAAAGAAAGCATGATAATAGGACAGAAAGCAAGAGAACATGTTGACAAGGCCTGGGAAACAGTGTAAAATGCTTCATAAAGGACAGGAGGTAAATAGACCACTGAGTTTGGGAGAAGGAAATTAGCAATGACTTTCAAGAAGTCCCTTTTTGTGGAGTGATGAAGAAACACATATTTCAAGGAAAGAAATCGGGATGAGACATGGCTGGATGCCTGGGGAGCTTTGCAGAGTTGGGGAGAGAACTGTGTATCTCATACTGAAAGTCTGAAAAGCAGTGTCGCAATGTTTAAATAAGGAGTCTAGGAAACTAGGATTTCCTGGGCAAGTTACTGGGATTGTTCTCTGAATGATCCGGTGGATTTCGAGAAGATGGCTTATCATGAATATTGTAAGAAAATGCATTTTAATAGTCTTTCAAAATGTGTGGGAGGATAGGATGAGGGAGAGAATCACAAGGAAACAAGAACCATTCATTAACTGTTTTAGAAAAGGAAAGTCTTTCTAAAAGAGAGAGAGTGCTGGGAGTTCTTTCAAGGAGATTACAGTGCTATTTTTAGCTGCCCATTAAGCCTTTCTCTATCAAATTTAGTTTATTCTCCACAGAGTGAGGGAATGCATTATTTAGGTATATGAAGTGAGGCTATGGAGGTAATTAATTCTTCTTTCAGCACAAACAGTAAAGAAAAAATATTGTAAGCTGATTAGCACCTGCAATAAGCGCTTTTGGAGGAATTCTTGCTTACCAACTATTTCCTATGGAAATTTAACATACTGGCATTCATTTTAAAAATAATAATAACCTTCAGTTAATCCCTTGGCTCTATTTTGAGGCATTTGAAGGGCTTTCCAGGACTGTTTCAATTCTGATATCTATGGTGGAGGTAAGTGGAAAGAACAACAGCATTATCTACATCATTTGCATCATATACAGAACCCCAAGAATCCTTAGAATCATGGGATTTTAGAGGCGGAAAGGACTGACTGTAGAGAGCATCTCTTATAACCCTCTCGTTTGCAAGTGAGAAAGCTAAGGTCTACAGTGGCTCTGTCCACTGGAAAGATGATGGGAGTCACAGATACAATTTTATATTTTCTAGTGGCCACATTATAAAAAGAATAAGGGAAGACTTCTGATTCTGGACAAGGTGGTGTAGACACACCTCCCTATTCCTCCTCTTTTATTTATTTTACATGTAAGACAAACAATAAGTCTCTGAATTCTGTAGAGAAAGCAGACCAACTAAGGAATGATTTGAGGAATGACAAAATGGTGAGTTCTCTGAGTTTGCTGTTTTTTCTCCCTTATATCTTGGATTCTATGCTGGAGAAGTCTGCAACCCAGAAACAAGCACAATTTTTAAAAAAGTTCCAAGAAAAACTTTTTTTGTTTGTTTCATTTTGTTTTGTTTGGGGGTGGGAATGTTTTGTTTGTTTGTTTTTTTAGCCAAATGACCAAGAAAGGAGCAGCTGGGGAAAAAATCTTTTTGATAGTAACCACAGTATACTTCTGGCTCCATCAACAAAGGCCAAGAGTAAAGCCTGAATTTCCATCCTCATCCATTGGTAATGAGATACACTTCCTCCACTACTGGGGTGGGTCCAAGGAGACCAAGTCTCTTAGTCTATGTTTTAAACACTGGCCAGAGGGAATGAGATTCCTTCTGCATCCCCAACCCCCCCCCCGCCCCATCATGTCACTGGAAACCAATGACACACATGGGGAGCCTGGACTTCCACCCTCACCTAGCAGTAATGAGGCACACCTCACTTTCTCCACAGTGCATGTGATGTCCAAATAGGGAGCCAGGACTTCTCATCTGCCTGGAAGTAATGAAGCAGGGCTCAACTTGCCACACCAGCATAGTGTCAGTGCTAAAACAAAAGATTTAAATAATATCCGAAGTCTCATGATATACAAAATGTCTAAGAACTGAAAAATCACTCATCTTCTTGAGAACCAAAATAGTCTCAGCTTGAATTAGGGGAGGAAAAATAGATGCCAACACTGAAAAGAAACAGACATTGAAATTATCTGAAAAGAATTTGAATGCAACCATTCTTTGGGGGGAAAAAAAGCTTTAGTGAGCAGTTATAAGCATACTTGAAGCAAATGAGAGGAAAAGTCCTAGCAAGAATAAGAAGATACAAAGAGGAATCAAATAGATATTTTAGAACTGAAAAAATACAATACTCAAAATTCCTGCATGGGTAAAACAAATAATTTTTTTCTGTATGCAAAAAACTTTATTTATTTTTTAATATTTTTATTTTTTATTATTTTTTAAAAATATAAATTTTTTTACTTTAATTGGAGGTTAATTACTTTAAATATTGTATTGGGTTTGCCATACATCAACATGAATCTGCCACAGGTATACACGTGCTCCCCATTGATAAGAGATAGTAATAAAGCAGGGAGCTTGAAAACATAACATTAAACACTACCCAGTCTTAATAAGCTGGAGAAAACAGACGGAGACAAAATTAATAGAGCTTCAGGAACCTGTGGACAATATAAAAAATTCGAATATTCATATCATTGGAGTTCCAGAAGAGGACAGCAAATATAGGTATGAGCAATTATTTAACAGAATAAGGAGTAGAAATCTCCCATTTCACAAAAGGTATAAACCTACAGATTCAAGAAAATAAGTAAACCCCAAACATAATAATCCCAAGGAAATCCATGCCATGACACATCAAGATCAAACTTCTGTAATCTAAGGACAATAGAAAACTCTTCAACAGCAGGTAGAAATGACACATTTTCTAGGGGGAATGCCAGTTCAAATGGAGGCTGAAGGAAGGTGCCTGATATTTTTCAAATGCTGAAAGGAAAGAATGATCAACCCAGAATTCCATATCCAGAGAAAATACCTTCAGAAATGAAAATGAGATCTAGGTATTCTCAAGTCAAGGGAAACTAAGAAAAGTTTTTGCTAGCAGACTTAACCTAAACTAATGGCTAAAGCACGTTTTCTAAATGGAAAGGGAATGATAACAGAAGGAACTTTGGAATATCAGGAAGGAGGAAAGAAAGCAATAAGCAAAAATATAGGTAAATACAAGAGTATCCTTTTCTTCTGGAGTTTTCTAAATTGTTTTTTGACAATTGAACCAAAATTATAACAATGTCCAATATGATTTTAAATGTGTTTAGAGAAAATACCAATAGTTAAAGCAGTTATAGGGGAGTGTAAAGATACATACAGAAAGGTAAGGTTTCTAAATTTCATCAGTGATACCAGTATACTATGATAAGTTATAGATAAAGCAATATCTGGAACAACCACTAAACAGCCATACAAATATATATACTCAAAAGCACCACAGGTAAGTGTATACAGAAGTCCAAATATAATGTACACGTGAAACTTACATGATGCTGCAAACAATCTTAGTGAAAATTTAAAAAGCACTACAGATAAACTAAAATGGAGTTCTGAAAAAGTTCTCAGCTAACCACAGGATATACACACCTGAAGACATGCTCGAAATTCTTAGTCATAAGGATGATAGAAATCAAATCCACAATAAGATAGCACTTCACACCAACTAGGATGGCAAAAATAAAAAAGACACATAATAGCAAGTAATGGTGAGGATGTAAAAGGAGAAATTTGAACTTTCAGGCATTGTTAATAGGAATGTAAAATAGTACAATCATTTTGGAAAACGTTTTTGCAGTTTTTCAAAATGCTTAACCTAAAACCACCTTAAAAATAAGTTACCATATAACCCAGCATTTTCCCTCTTGAGTATCTATCCAAAAGAAATGGAAACATGTTCACACAAACTTGTACATAGATGTGAACAGTATTATTCATAGTAATCAGAAAGTGAAAATAACCCTAATGTTCATCAGCTGATGAGTGGATAAACAGAATGTTATATCCATATAATGGAATACTATTCAGCAATAAAAAATGAGTGAGATACTGATAAATGGTATAATGTAGATGGTCTTTGAAAGCATTATGGGAAGTGAAAGAAGCCAGTCTCAAAAGGCCACTTTACTTTATTATTCTATTTATATGAAATGTCTCGAATAGGCAAATACATGTAGAGAAAGTCGATAAGTGGTTTTTTAGGGCTGAGGATGGCAGCAGAAGGTGAGGTGAACTTGCAAGTGAGATGGGAGGGATAATGGGGAGTGACCGCTACAGAGGTTCTTTTTGAGTGATAAAATATCCTAAAATTCAGTTGTGGTGATGGTTTTGAGACTCTCTAAATATACTAAAAACCATTGACTGTTTTTGTGTTTTTTTTTGCCATACCCCATGGCATGTGGGGGGACCTTAGTTCCCTGACCAGGGATTGAGACCACACCCCCAGCATTAGAAGGCAGAGTTTTAACCACTGGACCACAAATTGCATGGTATGGACTTGTATCTCAATAAATTATTAAATAATATGTGGAACTACATGACTTTGAGGTTTCTAAGCACCTTGTTTTCTTTCTTATGTTATTTAATTTTATCATCTGATTTTCCCCTCTAAAGGCAATACACTTTACACGTGAGAAAACCGAGGCACAAAGCATTTGTTATTTTCCCAAGGTCACCCAGCTAACTCCTGAGCTCCACAAAGCAAACACAAACATTTCCTGACTACACACAAGGGCGATTAACAATAGGCTGGGGAAATCCGGGGAGGGCAAGACATGGAAACCATTTCCAATAAACATATTCAGTTGTGATAATCTGGGATAAAAAAGGCAATCCAGTGTGACAGTAGTTTTTATTGCTTTCCTTCTGGGCTTCAGGACTGCTTGTAGTTGATAAAACCATTCAGACTAAGGATTTGGGGCAAGGGCTTATGCTCAATTCTTTGCAGTGTGCATTACCATTGAGGGAGATAGCAGGTGACTTAAGTCTTTAGTACGAATCACTGTAGGGGAAGAGAAACACAAATGACAATGTTAACAACTGCTTAAGCTTCTTTTCGGGAGTTTATTGATATTCCTAAATGATAGGCATAGAAAATTGATGGAAGAAAAGGGAACATCATTCAAGGGTGGATTAATTTGGCATCTTGTTTTTCTGTCAGTCTCATTATAGTACTTGACAGGAAAATAGATGCATTTGATGGCATTTACTCTTTTCAACAAAGCCATTGCTTCAGAAATATTATCACTTTTGATTTTTCAATTTTTGCTGAAATGGTGTTTGATGTAGTTTTGTTCTCATTATGGAGTCTCTGTCTCAATTTGCTGAAAAGGATTACAACCCCAGTGAAGTATGGCAGAAAATTAATTGACGTGTGGGGCTATTTAAAGATCATTCAGGGAGAACATCAAGTGGTATTTTCTAGACTGTCTGATCTGAATAGTCTCTACTTGGAATGACACAAATTTTTTGGATAGCAGCTGTGAGTCAAAACCTGGAAATTTTTGAGATTTTTATGTATTAGCTACAGCAGACTGGGTTCCTCACAGATGGACCAGTGGCAAGGGGAAGAAGCTGAGAGGAAGTGGGGTGGAGGTGAGGGAAACTCACTTGGTCATTGAGGATGACTCCAAAAGAGAATCAGCCTTTCTAATATGCAGTGTCCAAAAAGCATGCTTATCAGACCAGGTCCAGTTCCATGGTAGACAAAGGTCTTCTAATACCATAGCTGTAATTTTGCAGCTGGCAGTACAACAGTCTAAGAGGCTACTGTGTTTCAGGCAAGTTGCCAGGCAGAGAGCCTTTGAGATTATCTAGTTCTCAGTAACAGGTAATTGGTGAAGTGTCAGGATCCCACCCAAGGAGGCTATGTTTAAGGGTGGGATTTTGTTGCCGATGGAAAATGGAAATATTGGACAGAGGAAATTGGATGAAAGTTGATTGTGTAGACCGTTGCAGCATGGGTTGAGGCTTATGTGAGGCCAAGCCCATGTGGTACATGATACTATCTCAATGACAGCAAGGCTAATTCCAGCCCCAGTGGAAGGAGGTGAGCCAAGGTTGGTGGTAAAGTTTATGCCATGATCAGGACCTGAGGAGGAGCCACCTTTTGGTGAGTCCAGGTAGGAATGTGAGGGAAAGACAGGGGCTGATACCTACCCACAGATATGATCAACAACCATCACTATTATGTAGCCGGACATATGCAGTAAGACACAAAAGAGTGCACTGATCATGAGCAGAGACTTGAAATCTGAGTTTCACCTCTTCTACTTACTATTTGTGTGACATTGGGTAAATTACTTAACTTCTCTGTGCTTCAGTTTTCTCTTGTAAAATAGAGTTAAAAATGATATTTATTTCTTTGGGGGGTTATGAGGGTAAAATGAGACAATTCACATTATGTGCACATAATAGCATGCCAGTAAATGTTAGCTGTTCTTACTGCTGCTGTTATTAAATTAGTCCTTCCAATTCTGGTCACTGAGCTTGTCACTCAGGCTTTGATCTATCTGGAAGGATGGAATTTTTCCAATTAAATCAGGTCAGCATGGTGCACTCTGATATAATGCCTTGCTACTCAGTCTGGTAGACAAACCAACAACGTCACCTGAGAACTTGTTAAAGAGGCCGAATCTGACTCCATCCTAGTCTTCCTCAGTCAGAATCTGCATTTGAATAAGGTCCACCAGATAATTCCTATGTACATGAAGGTTTGAGAAGATCTATGAGAGAGGAGGCTAGAATATATACAGTGAGGGAAAGATAGCCTCTTCACTAAACAGTGTTGGGAAAACTGGAGAGCTGCATACAAAATAATAAAACTGAATTACTTTCTCAGACCATGCACAAAAAATAAATTCAGAATGGATGAACGACTTAAAATGTAAGACCTAAAGCCATAAAACTTCTGGAAGAAAATATAGACGCTATCCTCTTAACATTGCTTTTTGTAGTAGCTTTTTAACTGTGTCTTCTCAGGTAAGGGAAGCAAAATGAAAAATAAACAAATGGGACTGTTGTTGTTGTTCAGCTTCTTTTTGTGACCCCCATGGACTGCAGCATACCAGGCTTCCCTGTCCTTCACTAGCTCCTGGAGCTTGCTCAAATTCATGTCCATTGAATTGGTGATGCCATCCAACCATCTCATCCTCTGTCACCCTCTTCTCCTCTTGCTTTCAATCTTCCCAGCATCAGGGTCTTTTCCAATGAGTCGGCTCTTTACATCAGGTGGCCAAAGTATTGGAGCTCCAGCATCAGTCCTTCCAATAAATATTCTGGGTTGATTTCCTTTATGATTAACTGGTTTGATCTTGCTGTCCAAGGGACGCTCAAGAGTATTCTCCAGCACCACAGTTTGAATAAATTCTTCGGCACTCAGCCTCCTTTATGGTCCCTCACATCCATACATGGCTATGGGAAAAACCATGGCTTTGACTATAAGGACTTTTGTTAGCAAAGTGATGTCTCTGCTTTTTAATGTGGTGCCTAGGTTTGTCATAGCTTTTGTTCCAAGGGGCAAATGCCTTTTAATTTCATGGCTGCAGTCACTGTCTGCAGTGATTTTGGAGTCCAAGAAAATAAAGCAACTACATCAAACTACAGAACCTCTTGCACAGTGAAGGAAACTATCAACAAAAAAGGCCAAGATATTTGCAAACAATTTATCTGATAACTCATACAACCCAGTGTTAGAAAACAACCTGATGAAAAAATGGGCAGAGGATCTGAATATAAATTTTTCCAGAGAAGATACACAGGGGGCCAACAGGCATATGAAAAATGTTCAACATCATTAATCACCAGGGAAATGCAAAGCAAAACCACAATGAGATATCACCTCACACCTGTCAAAATGGTTATTACCAACAAAGTGAAAGTGAAGTCGCTCAGTCGTGTCTGACTCTTTGCGACCCCATGGACTGTAAGCTACCATGCTCCTCTGTCCATGGGATTTTCCAGGCAAGAGGACTCAAGTGGGTTGTCATTTCCTTCTCTGGAGGATCTTCCCAACCCAGGGATAGAACCCAGGTCTCCCACATTGTAGGCAGACACTTTACCATCTGAGCCGCCAGGGAAGTCCAAAGACAACAAATAATAAGTGTTGGTGATCCTGTGGGAAAAAGAGAACCCTTATGCACTGTTGTTGAGACTATAAATCTCCAGTATGGATATGTCTCAGAAAATTAAAAATAGAACTCTCATTTGATCCAGCAATTCCACTCCTGAGTATTTATCCAAAGAAAATGAAAACACTAATTTGAAAAGATTTATGCACCCCTATGTTAACAGCATCATTATTTACAATAGCCAAGATGTGGAAACAACCTCAGTGCCCATCAATAGATGAATGGCAAAGGAAAATGTGTGTGTGCATATAGACTCACACATACCCACAATGGAATATCACTCAGCCATAAAAAAATAATGCAATATTGTCATTTGCAACAACATGCGTGGACCTAGAGGCTATTATGCTAAGTGAAATAAACCATACAGAGAAAGGCAAATACCATATGATTTCTGTTATATATGGAATCTTAAACGAAACAAATGGACAGACATAACTAAACAGAAACAGAGTCATAGATACAAAGAACAAGCAGGTGGTTACCAGAGCAGAGGGGATGAGAAGAGGAGAAAAATAGTTGCGGGTATTTAAGCCACACAAACTTCTAGTTGAAAAATGAGTCAGTTATGGGCATTGAGTGTACAGTATGGGCAATCCAGTCAGTAATTCTGTAATATATTTGTGTGGTGACAGTAGTTAGACTTATCATGGTGATCATTTTGAAATATATGGAAATACTGAATTACTGTGTTGTGTACCAGGAACTAACATAGTATACATCAATTATACTTCAAAAACAAACAAAGGAACTCATAGAAAAAGAGATCAGATTTGTGATGGGGCTGAGGGAGCAGGAATTGGATGAGGGCAGTCAAAAGATATAAACTTCAAGGTATAAGATAAATAAATACTAGAGATGTAATGTACACCATGATAAATGTAAATACTCCTGTGTATTGTATATAAAAGTTGTTATGAGAGTTCTCATCACAAAGAAAGAATATTTTTTTTCTAGTTCTAAAGTTTTGTAACAGTAGAGATGATGGATGTTCACTAAACTTCTTGTGGTCATCATTTCATGATGCATATAAGTCAAGTCATTGTGCTATATACCTCAGACTTACATAGCACTAGATCTCAATTATATCTCAGTAAAACTGGGAAAAAGAGATTTGCGAATGGGTTACCCACTTTCACCACTTAACTACCTATATAAAGTTGTTCAAGTTATTTAACTGTTCTAATTTCTTATCTCTAAAAATAGAATAATGAATATGTGTTATGATTGTGAACCAAGAAACAATACTAGAGTGGGTTGCCATGCCCTCCTCCAGGGGATCTTCCCAACCCAGGGATCGAACCCAGGTCTCCCACAATGCAGGAGGATTCTTTACTGAATCCAGGGAAGCCCTGTGATTGTGAAAGAGTATAGGAAATAACATGTTAGCATACTTTATAGTACTCTAACAAGGTACACGCAATGCAATCTCTGATTTCTAGGAAATACTAATGACAAGTAATAATTTGTAGGGTTTTAGATGTGGTCAGCTATTGCCATGCCTTTGACTTTATATGTCCCACGCCATGATCCTAAAACAGCAGCAGAGCTTTAGTGAACTAAATAAACTAATTCCTATGTTTTCTAGTTTTATTGAAGTATAATTGACAAAATTGTATATACTTAAGGTATACAATATGATGATTTGATACACGTTTATACTATGAAATGATTACCACAGTCAAGTTAGTTAACACACTCACATAGTGAATATATATTCCAAAGTGATGATAAATAGGAGTTGGCAAACCTTTTCTGTAAGGGCCAGATAGTGACTATTTTTATACTGTGGGCCACATGGTCTCTGTTGGGACTACTCTACTCTGCCCTTCTAGTCAGAAAGGAGCTACAGACATTATGTTAATGAATATGCATGGCTGTGTTCTGGCGGGGGGAAATGTACAAAACAGGTGGTATGGTTGATCAGATTATAAGGAAACAAAAGGGAAATTTGAGACAGCTCTTGAAGGTCCTTCCAAGCTTTTCCCTCAAAGTCTTTGGGGACCTAGGAAGTAAGCAGAGATATGATAGCATTGGCTGTCTGTCTGAGCTAAGTGTGGGATGAGGAGGAGATCTTTTGGGTGAGATGAGCATTGCTTCTCAATTACCGTAAGATTGTGTTTGGGACTGGATCTCTTCCCAGGACAATGCCTCCTCATTCAGTGTTTGCTTGTGCTAAAATTACTCCACTAAAAACTTGCCAGAGTCACATCATATTCCCCCAAAGCAGTCTTTTAACAGCATGGATCATAGATGATCCATAATTTTTCCATGGCCCCACCCTACAGATCTTAGTGGCTCCAAATATGCATCTTTGATTTGAAGGGGAGACTGAGCAAAGAAGTGTGATATAAACTGTGTGTTTCCAGTTGGCAGGCCCACTGGACCTCTGCCTCTGTCCTTTCCTACTCAAAGCTAAACAGAGACCTGAGGGCCCTCAATGGATTGACCCAGCTGGAGAGTCAGTGTCTTGCATGTGTGTGTGCTCAGTCATGTCCAGCTCTTTGTGACTCCATGGACTGCAGCCCACCACACTCCTCTGTCCATGGGATTCTCCAGGCAAGAATACTGGAGTGGGTTGCCATGCCCTTCAGGGAATCTTCCCGACCCAGGGATCTAACCCATGTCTGCTGCATTTCCTGCACTGGCAGGCAGATTCTTAGGAATCAGAGTCATTGTCTTAGGCTTTTATAAATCTCTGTTAAGAGTTGAACTGCCATTGTACCTGGAGAGATTAGAGAGTCGGTAGGGTCTTAGCAGCAGGAACCTCTGGGTTGTAATTTTTCTTTCCAGGGAAGTTGATTGAGATTGAGGTGGAGTCTGAGCAAGTGGAAAGACCAGGCTCCAGCTCTTCAGGAAAGGAAGCTGGCAAGGGATTTGGCACCAAGCCGGGATGAGGCCAGCCCAGTACTGGAGTGGAAACCAAGGGATAGGGAGGGGTGGGAGCCAGGGAGCAACTGCGGCTCTTGGAGGCTCCTGGTACCACCATCAAGCCTATTCTCACTGAAGACAGGTTGTAACGCACCTGTGTCCCCTGTGGGGCATGAGAGTATCTATTTGGAGCTGGCTGGCGCAGAGTCCCAGATTTGCATACATCATGTTGAGTGTGCATTACTGGATGCCACAAGTAACTACGTAGATTTTAAGTCTCATGACTTTGCCAATTCATTCAAAGATTGCTGAGGACTTTGTGTTTGGTAAGAAAAAAAGAAATTTAGCTGTTTGAGTGGCCAGAGGCCTTTTGTTGCAATCTGACTCTTCAGAGGGTTTCCAAGGACCTGTTCCATTATAAAGACTGGGTGCTCTTGGAATTGTGTATCAGTCAGGCTCTATCCAGTGAGGGGCCTCAGTATTTTAACAGGAAAAAATCTGTACTGAGGTATAAAGAATTTTTTTTTAAATGTATAACACAGCTAATGAAGACGCTAAACAGCAAAAAAAGAAAACACTAGGGAATCAGGGAAAGAGAAACTCCAGGAAACACTAGCTACCTCTGGGGCAAGGGGAACAAAAAGAGATGGAAATCCTTGAAGTTTATTTTTAAAATTTAGTAGCTCAGAGGAGAATCTCCATGGAGTTAAACCCAGATCCCTGAAGATGAGAAGTTCTGTTGTTCCTGAAAGTGATAAAGCTTGTTCTACCAGGGGTGGAAAAACCTCACATGGCATCCCACTGCTGTCATAAGATGCCCTGGCACCACAGTAGGGAAGAAGGTAGGGTTAGTGCAGGCATCCTCCCAGGAAGAAGACAGGAATGGTACGTCCCTCCTGCTTCCTCCAGCCCTGAAGTTCCCTCTAGAGCCTAAGAGGTCTCCAGCCAGCAAAGCAGAAATAAGGCCTCAGAGTCCCAGCCCCCATGTCTCAAAGCAGCTCCAGGAAGAGGGGCCATTAGGACCCAGAGACCATAGATGAAAAACCCACAGCACTCACCTGCTGATCTGGGACAAGCTGTGTGGGTTTGCAGGGCCTGTCTGTCCACTGAGGTGAGACATGAACTCCGGAGCACCTTCCCTGTTTCTTGTCTTCCTCCCTTCCCAGCACTTGCAGGTGGTCCACAGAGAATCCCATGCTGGGGGCTCAGGGAGCTGTGGATTGAGTGAGTGAATGACAAGATGAAAGGAGGGCTACCGAATTCTACACTCCAGGTGATGGGAGTGGAGACAAAGACGGGATTTTCTAGCTTTATTTTTTTTCTAGAAAATACAATGCATGTAGCTTTAGCCCATGCATGGTCTAGTAGGAAATGACTGTATGGCAAACTTCAATGTAGCCAAAGGACAGATTTGATTCTGTGACAAGAGCATCAGAGACAGTGATTTCTGCTGGGTAGTTCTTTGTTGTTGTTTAGTCACTGAGTCATGACCCACTCTTTTGTGACCCCGTGGACTGTAGCCTGCCAAGCTCCTCTGTCCATGGGATTCTCCAGGCAAGAATACTGGAGCGGCTTGCCATTTCCTTCTCCAGGGGATCTTCCTGACCCTGGGATTGAACCCAGGTCTCCTATGTTTCCTTGCATTGGCAGGCGTATTCTTTACCACCAAGCTACCAGGGGAGCCCCGCATAGTTATTTAGAACAACACATGTGCTAGAACGGGTTCTACTTCTTTCAGAAATTTAGGACAGTCAAAGCTTCATTTCCTATATTACTGTGCAAAGAGAGTAACCATCCTGAGATAACTGAGAGATTATTAGCAGCCCATATTGGCACTGTTTCTACCCCTGCATCTCTGGTGTGTTTGTAGTGGTGGAGGCTCAGGCACAGGTGTGTGTATGTGTGTGCATGTGTGTAGGGGGGCGGTGGTAGGATGGGCTAATATACCAATGTGTATATATTAGTGTGTGCATGCGTTTAGAGGTGTATGGAATGGTGATTGTGTCTGTGTGTATGCTGGCTGCTGGTGAGGTGGAATGAAGGTGTGAGTGAATGTGAGCATGTATGGATGTGTACGTGTAGGGTTGTGGTTGGTGGGGATAAGTAATGTGTGAGAGCATGTTCATTTCCTAGTGGCAGGAGTGTGGAGGGACAAGTATGTTTGTAGATGAGCATGTGTGTGGGGTGGATATGGGTGGTGGCAGGGAAAGAGATGTATATTTGTGTGTAAACTGGTATGTATGTGCTTGTGTGGGGTGGGTGGTTATGAGGAGGGATGTTTCAGAATACAACTGTGGTGTAAATGTTTGAAGAAATGTTAGTGTGTTTGAGCACATGTATGTGTTTGTTTGCAAGAGTTTCCATGGGGAGGTGTGTGTGTGTGTGGTGTGTGTATGAGAATCTGTGTGTGTTGGGGTTGTGGTGACAAGGGGTAAGTCCTTCTCAATGTGTCTTTGTGCAGGTGAGCACATCTGTGTGTGGTTGGGGTAGTGGTGGATGATGTGCATTTGACATTTGTGTATACGTATGGTGTTTGTATGTGTAGCAGTTTGAGAAGGGTTTATCATATGTATGAGTATAACGGGCTGAGGAAGGGTGAGTGCATGTGTGTTTATATGCATTGTGTATAAATCATATAATACAGGCAAAATGGATGAATCATGTTTGAAGTATTAGAAAATAATATCTTTTATTATTTAAAATAATATATTTTTATTTAAAATTATTTTAAAATAATACAAAAATAATATCTTTTATTATTTTACATTTTAAAATACATTTTAAAATTGTATTTTTAGCCAGCCTGGTTTCATTTTTCCTAAGGACTGTGGATGAAGGGAGTATAGTTTCTAAGTAAAAGGTAGAAATTTAAATAATTCTTTAATTCTTTAATAGCAGTGTCAATACAATGATTGTCACTTGAGTCAAACTGGAATTTTCCAAGGTTGACAAAATCAAGTGGGGTGTGTGTATTAGAGACAGGGAAATAGGTTAGGTAGATTTAGGGCCATATCTCCCCAGCAAGAAAAATACTCTTCTTACACCCTGAGAATAAAGAAAGAAGAATCATAATATTATCCTAGACCATTTTAAGAGACATTAGTCTGTAAGCAAGGAGATCCAACCAGTCCATTCTGAAGGAGATCAGCCCTGGGATTTCTTTGGAAGGAATGATGCGAAAGCTGAAACTCCAGTACTTTGGCCACCTCATGTGAAGAGTTGACTCATTGGAAAAGACTCTGATGCTGGGAGGGATTGGGGGCAGGAGGAGTAGGGGATGACCAAGGATGAGATGGCTGGATGGCATCACTGACTCGATTGACGCGAGTCTGAGTGAACTCCGGGAGTTGGTGATGGACAGGGAGGCCTGGCATGCTGCTATTCATGGGGTCGCAACGAGTCAGACACGACTGAGCAACTGAACTGAACTGAACTGAACTAAATCCACTGGAGGTGGTCAAAGGACCCTAGAGGTTTAGTCCCTCCCTGAGTTTCATCTTTACCATTTCAACAGGACTATAGAACATGTGTTAAAAACATCTTAGTCAATAACTGGAAAATCCCCTACTGATGTTACTTTAATATGGCTGAGTATTTATCTCTTATCGTGGCTAATCATGGAGCATTTTTAAAAAACTCTAAATGATTAGGTGCTACTAGTTGGCCATTCTAAGAGCACCACACTTTATCTTTATGCAGTGTTAGTTGCTCAATCGTGTCCAAATCTGTGCAATCCATGGAGTGAGTTGCCATTCCCTTCTCCATGGGATCATCATGACACATTTCATTTTTTTCAATGCTTCCTGTTTTGTTTTGTTTTGTTTTGTTTTTTTGAATTGGGAGCTTTTCTTTGATAGTTAACAATAAGCTCTTTGAATTTCTGCAAGGCTCCATTCTGAGTTATTACAAGAGCATTATGTTAATTTCTTTAGGTACAATTAAGTAGGCAGGCGAGCTTTCTTTTATTTTGCCTTTAAAAAGTTATTTGTTAGACAAATACTTTCATAATGAATTTAACATAGTATTTAGAAAATTTCAGAAAAACTGATATTTGTATTGTCCTTTTGTGTGTTTTTAAAAAGAGATTAAAAAAGAAAGTCTTTTTGTTCCTTTATGGACATTTTAGGAAACAAGAAGTGAATTTAAGCATAAAAGACTTCTTAATCATTGAGTCTGAGTGAACTCCGGGAGTTGGTGATGGACAGGGAGGCCTGGCATGCTGCGATTCATGGGGTCGCAAAGAGTCGGACACGACTGAGCGATTGAACTGAACTGAACTGAATCACTTTACTATTCAAAATTCGGAAATGCAAACCAAGAATACTTGTTAGAAGAGACAGCAAAATATGCCATGAGTATCTGAAGCAAGAACTATTTACAGTCAGAACTAAACAACAGTGACTATTAGGAACTTTTAAAATATGATTTAAATGCCTGTCCAAAAGCACTGAGAATTAACAGAATAATTAACAGAATAGTTTAGTTATGTGTAGTAGGACCCTTTACAAATCTAGGCATAAAACACATGCTGTTTTATATAACAATGCCAAATTCTGATTTTACTTTTTTTGATATATTCCTTATGTAATATTTTATTGGAGATATTTATTAGCATACCTGTATAGAATACATTTATGCATACAGAGTTATATGACTTTAAGTAGTAAATGATTTAAAACTTAGCCAAATTATCTTAAGATAATTAACTTTTAAATAACTTAAAATAATTAACATATCAGTATGTTAAATAAAACTCTATTTACAACCTCATGGATGCAGCAATTTACAATAAACCCCGAACTGCATCCTTTATGTTCTGTTCAGTTCAGTCACTCAGTTGTGTGCGACTCTTTGTGACCCCATGACCTGCAGCACGCCAGGCCTCCCTGTCCATCGCCAACTCCCAGAGTTCACTCAGACTCATGTCCATTGAGTCAGTGATGCCATCCAACCATCTCATCCTTTGTCATCCCCTTCTCCTCCTTCCCTCAATCTTTACCAGCATCAGAGTCTTTTCCAATGAGTCAACTCTTTGCATCAGGTGGCCAAAGTACTGGAGCTTCAGCTTTAGCATCATTCCTTCCAAAGAAATCCCAGGGTTGATCTCCTTCAGAATGGACTGGTTGGATCTCCTTGCAGTCCAAGGGACTCTCAAGAGTCTTCTCCAACACCATAGTTCAAAGGCATCAATTCTTCAGTGCTCAGCTTTCTTTATAGTCCCACTTTCACATCCATACGTGACTACTGGAAAAACCATAGCCTTGACTAGACGGAATTTTGTTGGCAAAGTAATATCTCTGCTTTTGAATATGCTATCTAGGTTGGTCATAACTTTCCTTCCAAGGAGTAAGCGTCTTTTAATTTCATGGCTGCAGTCACCATCTGCAGTGATTTTGGAGCCCAGAAAAATAAAGTCAGCCACTGTTTCCACTGTTTCCCCATCTATTTGCCATGAAGTGATGTGACCAGATGCCATGATCTTCGTTTTCTGAATGTTGAGCTTTAAGCCAACTTTTTTACTCTCCTCTTTCACTTTCATCAAGAGGCTCTTTAGTTCTTCTTCTTTTTTTAAAATATAAATTTATTTATTTTAATTGGAGGTTAATTACTTTACAATATTGTATTGGTTTTGCCATACATCAACATGGATCTGCCACAGGTATACACGTGTTCCCCATCCTGAACCCTCCTCCTTCCTCCCTCCCCATACCATCCCTCTGGGTCATCCCAGTGCACTAGCCCTTTCACTTTCTGCCATAAGGGTGGTGTCATCTGCATATCTGAGGTTATTGATATTTCTCTCGGCAATCTTGATTCCAGCTTGTGCTTCCTCCAGCCAAGCATTTCTCATGATGTACTCTGCATTTAAGTTAAATAAGCAGGGTGATAATATACAGCCTTGACGCATTCCTTTTCCTATTGGTACATATTTATATTTCTCTGAAATTACTGTACCTTATATAATTAAAATTTAATGTCATTTATTATCCTTAATCAAAGTACCAACTTTTCTCTAGGCATAAGGGAAAATAAGAGGGTAGAAGCACGAAAAAATTAGGTATTGTTTTCATAACTTCTTAGAAAGATGGCAATGATGACCCTGTATGCAAGACAGCAAAAGAGACACAGATGTGTAGAGCGGACTTTTGGACTCTGAGGGAGAGGGAGAGGGTGGGATGATTTGGGAGAATGGCATTGAAACATGTATACTATCATGTAGGAAATGAATCGCCAGTCTATGTCCGATGCAGGATACAGCATGCTTGGGGCTGGTTCACGGGGATGACCCAGAGAGATGTTATGGGGAGGGAGGGGGGAGGGGTGTTCATGTTTGGGAATGCATGTACACCTGTGGTGGATTCATGTCAATGTATGGCAAAACCAATACAGTATTGTAAAGTAAAATAAAGTAAAAATAAAAATTAAAAAAAAAGGCTTTTTATTGGAGAGTATATATGTGTGTGAAGTGACTTCAGTCATGTCCGACTCTTTGCAACCATATGGACTATAGCCCGCCAGGTTCCTCTGTCCATGGAATTCTCCAGGAAGAATACTAGAGTGAGTTGTGATTTCCTCTTCCATGGGATCTCACCAACCCGGGGATCGAACCTGAGCCTCTTATGTCTCCTACTTTGGCAGGTAGGTTGTTTACCACTAGCACCACTTGGGAAGCCCTGCTGGAGTGTGGTTGATTTCCTATGTTGTGTTCCTTTCTGCTGTGCAGCAAAGTGAATCAGTTGTACATAAACATATAGCCATTCTTTTTTTAGACTCTTTTCCCATATAGATCATTACAGAGTATTGGGTAGAGTTCCCTATGCTGTACAGTAGGTCCTTATGTCAATCTCAATCTCCCAAGTACTTATTTTTAAATGGTAAAAATTAATATTTTTTTATATTATCTTCCAAATGTTCTCTTGACATTTTAGGGAATAATAGCCAGTTAATATATGTATTTAGTAACCTGTATTTTGTATTTTCTTTTTTAAAGTGTGTAGGCATTCAAAGGGGCTTCTTGGGTGGCACTAGTGGTAAAGAACCTGCCTGTCAAAGCAGGAGACATAAGAGAGTCAGGTTCGATCCCTGGGTCAGGAGGATCCCCTGGAGGAGGGCATGGCAACCCACTTGAGTATTCTTATCTGGAGAATACCATGGACAGAGGAAACTGGTGGGCTACAGTCTATAGGGTCACAAAGATTTGGACAGTACCAAAGTGACTTTGCACAAACTGTTCTTGAACAAACCAAATCATTGGGCTAACCTTATTTTCATGTAGAAAACTAATTTTAAAGTCTAAAAATCAGACCAAAATTCTTTTATCTTGAAATACAAACTTTCCCTTATAATTTTGTCATTACATTAATAAAAGCTATTATGGAAATATACTTTTCTGTCCACAAAAAGAAGCACAGTTTAAGAACCCTTTCTTTTAAACATTTTTGACAGTTCATGTGGACTAGATATTCCTAGTGTATATGCATAGTAACTCATTGATTTTTATCATTAGTGACTTTTAAAAGTTTCCTGGGAGAGGGAAAAAGATAGAGAATGAACCAGAAGAAATGAGAGTTATCTTTAAATGACTTTGGATGATATCTCTAGACAAGTGCATAGTGATCACTGTAAAAGCTCATTATGTTCTTTCTGTAAGGAAAGGGGAAAAAAAATTACTGTGGGAAAGGTTTTGAAATGGACACCAGAGAGTGACATACAGCTGGTTTTGACATGATACAGATATGACTTTATAAAACTGTGTGATAAAATGCCAGCACTAACTCATCCCTTAAGTATGGAATTGAAGGCAATGATAATTCCAAGGTTAAAAAGACAATTTCTTTGTTAGACAGGTTAAACAAAGAATCTCCTCATGGGGCTTTTTAAATTTTTTGTTTTAAGATTGCTCTTAAATGAGTACTCTTGTTTATATCAAAATTTCCTGATAGTGACCACTGCAGTTCCTAATTTTCTGTGGTAAAATCATGCCAGTTAGAGAGCTAAGTGGACAGGTTAGTGTTATGGTGAGAAAATGTGAAGGAAACCAATATTTAGCCTGGAAGAGGTGCCGCATTATACTGAGAATACATCATGAAAACTGAAACAGTCCCTGAGCACTTAGGTGACTTTTTTTATCCTCAGAACTTGGCCACAAGCCAGTTGTCACCGATCAAGGGCTGGACAAAACCTTTTAATTCCGGGCAGATGAAAGTAAACAAAGCACTTCTTGGCAGCATAAAGATAAGACTGAGGAAGAAGTCTTTATAACATTTTGAAAAGGTGATTCAGGGTGAAATTTGTTCAATGGACATTGGTCTGAGGAGGGTTTCTGAAGTCCTCAGCCCCCATAGCCGGCCCAAGGGTAGACTTCTGGACCTTTGTCCATTCTCTCTAATATAGAATTTTCATCTTTTAGACAAACAACATTTAAGAAACCAGGCAAGCAGAAAGACTATAGGAGCAGGTGTTAGAAAGCTAGAAAAACAATCTCAACAAGGAACAATAGGAATCTGATCATACAATTAAAAAAAAAAAAAACTCCCAAGGGACCTTCCTCTTAGGCCAGCAAAATTAATCCTATGTTGAAGGGCTTCAGGGAAATATCAGAACACAGTTCAAGTTGAACTTATGTCCCAGCCAAGCTCAGTTGACACCTTGAATAAGTAGAAACACAAGAGATACGAAATATTCATCCAAGTATAGAGTGGAACGTTCCATTCCAAGGCAGTGATTTTTTCTGCTGAATCTTGATAGTGAATCTCCATCTTGGTCCATAGTCTCCAGGAATACACCAGTAATGGATAAAGTTGGGTTAACTTTCTGCGGAAAAGGGGAAGGCACAGCATGGGGAACCATGGACCATTATAATAAGAGGTTATAAGAAAATCTCATTGTAGAACTTAGCCTTTGGATGGGTGATTTATGGGAGAGTCCAAACACAGTGTGTTCTGTATGTGGTGCTTTGAGAAATAGGGGACACTTCTGTATGTAGGTATCACAATACATCTTACCAGTAAAGAAGCAGTAGGCACTCACACAGAGAATTTCATGCTGGGGGCTCAGGGAGCTGTGGATCGAGTGAGTGACAAAAGGAGGGCTCTTGAGTTCTCTGTTCCTGGTGATGGGAATGAAGACAACAACAGGATTCTCTAGCGATCTTTTTTTTTTTTCCCAAAAAAATACCATACATGCTGCTTTAGCCTAAACATGATCCTGTAGTTTTAGCTACACATGAACTTCAGTGTAGCCAGAGGACACATTTGATTCTGTGACAGGATAATCAGAGGCAGCGATATTTGCTGGGGGGTTCTTGTAACACACATGCTAGAACTCTGCCTCTTTCAGAAATTCAGGGTAATGAGAGGGAGAAGTCCATTTCATATGCTAGTGCTCAGGTGGAGGAACCATCCTGAGATAACTGAGGTTATTTATAGCCCATGCTGCTGCTGCTGCTAAGTCGATTCAGTCGTGTCCAACTCTGTGCGACCCCATAGATGGCAGCCCACCAGGCTCCCCTGTCCCTGGGATTCTCCAGGCGAGAACACTGGAGTGGGTTGCCATTTCCTTCTCCAATGCGTGAAAGTGAAAAGTGAAAGGGAAGTCACGCAGTCATGTCCGACTCTTCGCAACCCCATGGACTGCAGCCCACCAGGCTCCTCCACCCATGGGATTTTCCAGGCAAGAGTACTGGAGTAGGTTGCCATTGCCTTCTCCCATTTGCAGCCCATATTTGCAGGCAATACATTGAAAGAGAGAAAACCTGCTTTTAAAGGACAGAACTAGGTTGGAGCCAGATGGAAACACAAGAGTTGGAGAATGTAAGCCTATTGATGATAGAATGAGAGTTTTGTAGAGCTTTTAATTATCTCTTTTATAGAGATGAGACCATTCTCAATTGCTGTGTAAATAAGCAAAGGACACAGAGTAGGGTAATGAATGAATCATAGAAGCCAGAGCTAAGAGAAGAGGAAGACTTAAGATAGCACTGGCTAAGGTTCTCACCTTTTCTCTTTGAGAAACAATTAAAAATGATGCAAGATTTACAGTGTGTATTATTTGTTATTAGAATGGATGTTATTTGGTTATAAAAATTGTTTTATAAATCAGACATTGTTAATTGCCCAGCCTATTGTTCTTTACCTCACCCTTTGCCTTTCAAGACATCTAGCTTACCCTTTGAAAAGTCATTCTGTGAGCTGAGATAAATTACTTTCCAGTGGAATACATTCAGATTCATATTTTCTCCTACTGTGTTGTAATTACAGCTCCTCTTACTATATGCTGACTTCCTCAACTCTAGTTGGCTCTGCGTCAAGATTTTCCTTATCACTCATTACTGATGATAACTCCTGGCTTTATTACCTAACTGACCCTTTTCAGACAGGAGCCCTTCTTGGTTGTCTCCTCTGAGCCGTGACAAGAGGTAAGGAGTACATGCCTGTCCTGTGGATCCCTGCCCCAACAGCGGTCAGAGGAGTAGCATCAGACATTTCTTAAATCATCCCTCTTATTTCAAAATAAGCTCAAGGAAGAGTAGCTGCATGCCTGTGCTGTCACAAATGCCAGTTGCAGTTAAGTTCTGATGCCCTGGATGATTACACCAAGTAATAATTGCCCCCTATAGAACAATATCTAAGTCATATCTATTCACTATCGATCTGCCAAATATCATACTGCATTGCATCAGTGATCTGTGTGGCTACATGCAAAACTGGGAAAGAAGTAGCAGCCTCTTAAATATTAGGAGCTTCTGATTCACCTTGTGTCCTCTTGTTCTGCTAAAGCTTGGGAGTATTTATTCAGAACCACATGGAAAGACTCTCTGAAATTGTTAAGAGTACAAATGATGTCAGAAATGGAAAATGCAGTTTCCAAGGGAAGCAGCAATATGCAGGCCAGTGTAATAATCACAAGTTTGGTCTGTCATATGAAGTGTCATTCCTGAAATGAAAAACAAAAAGGTTATGTACCATCAGTTGGTTGGCTGAACTGTTAAGATTGCCTGAAAAGGTTAGGAATTACTGGTTTCGATCACGTTTGTTGAGGAGGGGGGATTGAAAACTACAGAAGGGTAGACAGAGTACAAATGTTTTTTATTTGGTGACATGGTGTTGCAAAAAGAAACTGTTGGACAGAAGTAGGAGGAGAAAAGTGTCAAAGGAGCACAATTTTCTCTGCAGATTTGCCTGTTTCTTAACTTATATGCAGAGTACATCATGAGAAACGCTGGGCTGGAAGAAACACAAGCTGGAATCAAGATTGCTGGGAGAAAAATCAATAACCTCAGATATGCAGATGACACCACCCTTATGGCAGAAAGTGAAGAGGAGCTAAAAAGCCTCTTGATGAGAGTGAAAGAGGAGAGCGAAAAAGTTGGCTTAAAGCTCAACATTCAGAAAACGAAGATCATGGCATCCAGTCCCATCACTTCATGGCAAATAGATGGGGAAACAGTGTCAGACTTCCAAAATCACTGCAGATGGTGACTGCAGCCATGAAATTAAAAGATGCTTACTCCTTGGAAGAAAAGTTATGACCAACCTAGACAGTATATTCAAAAGCAGAGACATTACTTTGCCGACTAAGGTCCATCTAGTCAAGGCTATGGTTTTTCCTGTGGTCATGTATGGATGTGAGAGTTGGACTGTGAAGAAGGCTGAGTGCCGAAGAATTGATGCTTTTGAACTGTGGTGTTGGAGAAGACTCTTGAGAGTCCCTTGGACTGCAAGGAGATCCAAGCAGTCCATTCTGAAGGAGATCAGCCCTGGGATTTCTTTGGAAGGAATGATGCTAAAGCTGAAACTCCAGTACTTTGGCCACCTCACGAGAAGAGTTGACTCATTGGAAAAGACTCTGATGCTGGGAGGGATTGGGGGCAGGAGGAGAAGGGGATGACCGAGGATGAGATGGCTGGATGGTATCACTGACTCGATGGACGTGAATCTGAGTGAACTCCGGGAGATGGTGGTGAACAGGGAGGCCTGGCGTGCTGCGATTCATGGGGTCGCAAAGAGTTGGACACGACTGAGCAACTGAACTGAACTGAACTGACAATGTTAGCTGATAGGTAGCAGTGGGAACTAAGGCAGAGCGGATTTCCACAGGCTGTTAGGTATGCAGAGAGCTCCTTTAAAAAGAGTCATGGCAAGACGTTTGAAGTCTTGAGGTCAAGCCCACCAAGGATTATAAGATGATGTGAACCCATATAAAAAATACAGTGCATATCATTCAGAGAGCAAGGGACCAATTTAGGTTTCTTTTCTTTATGAAGGGACACATGTAAAATTATGTAGATTTTGTCAGTTTTAGCTGCACTGTATACGCCAGGCAGGACGAGGTTAAGTCTCAGTTGTTTTATGAAGAGATGGCATACCTTGTCCTTCAAATTATGTGCTTAGGCTTATGCTAGTGAATGTCAAGTTCTCCATCCAAGAAGTTGTGGAGCTGTAATTGTATTTTACATTCTGTAGTTGATGAGACACCTGTGAAGCTGAGTCAGTTGCTCAACACCTTCACAATTCTTAGTTCCTGTTTTCCTAAGTGGATCAAGTGTTTTAGCACCATATATAACCAATACCTTGACTTTATAGACTGAGTGCATTTGACTTGAAAGTGAATATATTTCCTACCAGGCAACTAGGAAATATATCTAGATATTGGATCACACCACCATAAACAGGGATCTGCTGATTTCATTTTGTTGCCCACAGGGGTCCATTAGTTGTGGCTGCCTACAGGGCTAATTGAGAAAAATTATTAGGGATCTGATTGATTTATGGTATCTGTCACATGTTGGTGAGGGGAGACAGCCCATGGAAAACATGTATCTTCCATTTCTGTCTTAAGGAAATCATTTAAGTTAGACAATTTGATAAAGTCCAGCTGCTGAAGTATTATATCAACTTGGTAAGTCTTCTTCCAGATACATTGCTGCCTTGTTCTCTGGATATTATGGGACATGAAGATGACATCAGTATTTTAAACAACTGTTCATTGAACAATCCTACCTAGTGCCATCATGGCCCAATAATTTTTAAACTTATTGCAAAGGAGATAAAAGTTAATGACTAAAATATCTGAAAGGAACCAAGAAATGTGTTGCTCTAGGAAAAAAGTACTTGCATGAAAGAACTCAAACCACAAAATACCTCATGGGGATTTGATATTTTCAAAGCTTAGTGTTCATGGAGACCCATAGTTCACTGAAAAAACTTTTAAATCCCAGTATGTTATTGAACAGGGCTTCCCAGATGGCACAATGGTAAAAAATCTGCTTGCCAACCGGCGCAAGAGGTGTAGGTTCGATCCCTGGGTTTGGAAGATCTCCTGGAGTAAGAAATGGCAATCTGCCCCAGTACTCTTGCCTGGGAAATTCCATGGACAAATAAACATGGCAAGCTGCAGCTCATGGGGTCACAAAAAGTCAGACACAAATGAGCTATTGCACACACACACACTGATTGAACTGTCTAATATTCTGATTTGTATAACGATCTAATACTTTTATGAAACTGTGAAGGGGCATCTAGAAAAGGCAGTGGCAGAGGTTTCTCCTCCTTGGCTTGCAGTGATGCAACTTCTTTGCTGAATTGGAATGCAGGTCTTGATGAAACTAAGCTGCTATCTAGCCTTGTCTTTCCTTGAGAAAGAAGAATCCTTGTCTTGTCGAAGGAAAGACATTGATCCTGTTAATGTTTGTCTTGCCAACGTGCCGTTTGAATATCAGAAAACCATCCAGCAGAGGAAATAGGACAAAGTTAAAAGCCCTTTTCTAAAAGCTTAGTGAGAACAAAATTTTCCCAGTAAACCCCTTTGTCCCTCCCTGCAGTTATTCAACACAAAGTACTCTGTTCTTGAAGTATTGGTAAATGTGTATAAGGTTCTCCAGAAATCTTTATGCCAGAAGGAAGCAGGCTCCACGGCAGTGTTTTCTTGAACTCAGGGTCACTTTCCTGGTGAAGGGGATTAGATGATGACTTACGGCCAGCAGGTACTAATTCTAATTCACCAGAAGAAAGTGTTCTAGTAGTCTCTATAATTCAGAACAATAAGGGATTCAGGAGAAAAAGTCATTTTAAAAAAGTAGGCGTCATTGGGGCTGTGCTTAAGGAAGGAGCTAACTTGAATTTACTTGATAGCATTTGGGAATATAAAACTCCCATGGCCTGGATGGAATAGCTCAGTGCTTTATGCATGCCCTTGTGGACATTTTGTCAGAGGCTGGGGTGGAGGTATTACATAGTAATCTATTTGTCACATTAAGAGTTGTTGGGAGACCGATGATGCAGTTCCTCAGTGCCGAGCCACCATACTTCTGAAGTAGTTTCTGTAGGGCACTCCTGGAGTTCCCTAGAGGGATTTTTGCTTGGGTTGCCCAAGAGGAAATGTGATCGATAGTGTTTTATTACATACTTTCCTTTCTCTGTCTAATCTCCTCATTCTACTACCAAGGTTTCCTGGGATCACCTCCTACACCATCACTCATACTTCCATGCCTGTTGCAGAGTCTGCTTTCCAGTTCACTTCAGTTCAGTTGCTCAGTCATGTCCGACTCTTTGCTACCCCACGGACTGCAGCACACCAGGCTTCCTGGTCCATCACCAGGGAATGCTTCTGCTTTTAGAGAAACTAAAATGCATCTGCTTTTAGAGGAACCCAAGCAAAAGACACATGTCAATTAAAAAACAAAACACATTGCAGGAGACTTAGAGGGAGACCAGGGAACACAGTTTAGAATGAAAGACCTGGGGCTCTTATTTTACTGTGAACTTAGTATGAGTCCTTGTGATGTGGGAGAGGAAATTATTCCCATCTCAGATTCCAAAAATGGAAAACTAGTGTCCAGATCAAGTAAGGTTTTACACTTATTATCATTGAAGCTGTAGGTGTGAGTCAGACCAGGCCCCTTGCTGTAAGAAAAACATCACTGAGTGAGATGAAAAGATATGGACACCATGTTACCCAAAAAAGTGTTAAGGGAATTGGAGACATTCATTCTGTAAAAGAAAAGAAAATGTAAGACATCAGAACTGTCCTCTAATCGTAAAAGACAAAGTGGGTTGATTTTGAATTGTTCAGCCAAAGAAGGACTGATCAGGGGCTCCAGAGAAGGAATTTAACACTCACAGTATAGTTGAAATGAGATGAACATGACTTGGAATCTTAAACAGATAATTTACTATGTAAACTTTTCTGGGCTTGGGCTTTTCTTTTCGAAAAAGGAATAATAGTGCTACCTCCTGGGGCAAAACATATAGAATACAGAATTTTATCCCCCTTCCCGAACTGTATAATGAATGAAGACTATAAACAATGGCCTTGGTCACCTTGTGAAGGAAAAACTGTAATGCTCTGTGTTTAGATAGAGCTTCAGTCTGTAGAATATATTGCATAGCAGATTCTTTTGATCAAGAGAATCCATTTCTGGCTCAAGATTTCTGTACTTTAAGAAGGTAGGTATACTGCAAATGGGGTTCCCAGGTGGCGCTAGTGATAAAAAACCTGCCTGCCAGTTCAGGAGACATAAGAGATATGGGTTCAGTCCCTAGATCAGGAAGATCCCCAGGAGGAGAGCATAGCAACCCACTCCAGTATTCTTGCCTGGAGAATCCCCATGGACAGAGGAGCCTGGTGGGCTATGCTCCATGGGGTCTCAAAGAGTCAGACACGACTGAAGTGACTTAGCACACACACATGCACACATACTGAAAGCATCCATATTCACCTTTGGAAATGGGGTGACTCCATGCCATCTCTGTTGCCCGTGTGGCCAGGGGGATATTGCTTCATTCTCAGAGTTAAGGCTTTTTGTGCAATCTTCCCTGCTTGCCAGACATTTAAGCTTAGACTGTAGAGAAGAGAACAAGGGAAACTGTTGTTAGTCACTCCTCACCAGTTTCCCCATCTCAGGGAATAGCAACTCCACTCACTATTCCCTCCATTCAGAAGGCTATATAAGATAGCTCCTTGGCTGAAGTGTTAATAGAAGCCATGGTGAGCACAAAGGTCCTGAGGCAGCAGGGTACCCAGCTGGTTACAAGAGGAAGCCAGTGTGACTAGATGGAAGTAATCTACAGGGAGACAAGTGAGAGATGGAACAAGGAGGCAGCTGGAGGCGCAGAACAAGTGCCACATCCACAGAGAGCCCTTTCCAACCCTTATCTAGAATGGTGACCCCAACCTCTGCCGCTCGCTAACTCTCATATCCGTTTTTCTTTACTTCCTGGTACTTAACACTCTCTGGCATGTTCTATGTTTATTATCTGCTTAGATGTTTCTTCACATCTGAATATCAGTTCCATGAGACTAGATACTTTTATTCTTTTCTCATTTGTATCTTCCCTAAACCCAGAACAGTGGCAAGCCAAGATAAGCAATTAACAAATATTTGTAAAGCATAAAATGTATGTTGGCCCCCAAGTTCTGTCAGGTTCTGGAGATTGGCAAGCTTTTGCTGTATGACAAACCCATCCCAAATCTTAGTGACATAGTGACCACTGTCTGCCAGGTTATTCTTCTGATCTGGGCCAGGTTGAACATATTTCTTGAGCTTTCAACATAGGTGTGTCTGCTATGTCTGACTGGAATTGGGGCCATGTGAGAAGATAACTTGGTTCATTGCTGGTCTTCATCCTGCAGGCTTCAGCTTGTCTTAGGTTTCTCTCCTATTGGTCAAGATTCTGAGAACCCACCCAAGTTTTAGTGATGGACCACTGGACTCCAGTCTGGAGTGGGTAGAATTTTACAAAAACACTTTGATTGCAAGAGTGTAGTGATGAGGAGGGGAGACGTTGTGGCCATTTTTGCAATCTACCACCGCACTTTGTTCTTTCTCGTCTAGTTGGTTGGTCTCTCTTTTATTGAGCCACATGACTATTTCTACATAGTAAACTATCTTCTCCATCTGATTATTATCTAGTACAAACTTTTTATACTATTCTATGGAAGGTCATCTCTCTCTCTCTAAAACTGCTCGACATCACCGATGGCTCTGATCTATTTTTTTTAACCTGGTCTTTTTTGTTAATTTATTTTGAGACATGCAAGATATTTTAAATCCAGATAGCTGTCTCTTCAAAGTGATGCTGGCATGTGTTTTTTGTCATTGCCATGAGTGGAATAAACTAAGGCTATTCCTGTCTACTGCAGAAACATTTTATCATTGTGGCATTTTCCAAGCCAACATCTGGTGTTCATGCTGTACAGCTTAGTCACTCTGGTTTTCTTTTCAATCCGTTTTTCCCTTGCCATTTGGAGAGCCTTCTTCATTTCACTGTTGGCCTGCTCTTGTTTTCTGTGGCACACATTTATATGAACATTTTTCTCACATACCAATATACTAAAACTCACACACTAGAATATACTGAAATACAGACAGAAGCAAACCTTTTAGGTAGCGTACATCATTTGTGTTCCTCACCATTTCATACAAACTGACACCAACTGAATTTGTTGGTTTGAGGGTTCTCTCTGCCTTCCAGGGTCTTGTATGACCATTTGTACCAGGCCATAAAAAGTGTCATGGGATTACTCACTTCCCACCCCTAACCCTCAACCAATGACTGAAGGGAATTAATGGATAAATCCTCTACCTCCTTCACTCCTGGGTGAGGGCTGATAATTCTGAATTGCCCATCACTGATTTTTCCAGAGGGCTCGAGCTCCAGTGTCTTATATGGTAGATCTAGTCATTCATTTCCTCTTTACTGGCTGTCTTCCTTCCCCAGTCATTTCTATTTCCCTCCCAAAGAAACTACCTGTCCTCAAATTCTTACTCAGGTTCTGCTTCTAGGGAGCCCAAACTAAAACATATGCACGTATCTTTCTATTTTTATAATAATGTTTCCTTAGTCCTAAATATTCCTTTACTTACTATTATATCACATTTTCTCTCTGATACTTTTGGGAACCCAAATCTCCAAAAGGCCAGATTCTTCTAATTTTTTAATTTTTAAAAATTTTACTTTAAAATACTGTATTGGTTTTGCCATACATCAACATGAATCCACCACAGGTGTACATGAGTTCCCAATCCTGAACCCCCCTCCCACCTCCCTCCCTATACCATCCCTCTGGGTCATCCCAGTGCACCAGCCCCAAGCATCCTGTCTCCTGCATCAAACCTAGACTGGCGATTCGTTTCTTACATGATATTATACATGTTTCAGTGCCATTCTCCCATATCATCCCACCCTCTCCCTCTCCCACAGAGTCCAAAATTCTGTTCTATACATCTGTGTCTCTTTTGCTGTCTCACATACAGGGTTATCATATTTCTCTGACACTTCCTAATCTTTCCTCCGAGCATGTGAGTGGGGTGGAAGCCATGGAGGGTAGGCATGTTTTCTTGAACTTGTCTGTGGGGATGAGAATAGGTGAACGTGTATGTGTGTGTGTATGTTTGCATGTGTCGTGTGCTAATGATAAGGTGAGGGGGAAATGCTGGGAAGTCCTATTTTAAAAGAATTTCAAATTTTGAATTTATATAATACACTGTATCCACTGTGGCTGTGAGCAATTCCAGAATGGAAGGATGTTATGACTATTTTAATGCTTTTAACTTGTTGCTGTGGACTATAGTAAAAAGGAAAGTACACAAACAGGAGATCTTGTTTGGATTCTTTTTTTAAAAGTAAGAACCACTTTTCTTAATTCATTTATTTTTGACTGTGTCACACAGCATGCAATATCTTAATTCCTCAATAAGGAATCAAACCCATGCAGAATCCTAAACACTGGACTGCCAGGGAAATCCTTTGTTTGTAGTATTAAATTATAAGTTGAACTATCTCTAGCAGTAGGGTTGAGATTGTCTCTGGAATGTCTCTAAGTATTGTGAGTGCAGCTAAGACAGGGAAAATCACTTTGTTCTCTGTGCTATCTTGTAGGCAAGTAGGATTATGGCCTCAAGACTGCTCACACAGTTGTTTTTGGAGTATGTGTATATGTGGAGGGGGGAAGTGTAGGGTGGGGAGGGAGAGGGTATGTGTGTGTCACAAAGCAAAGTCATCTTGCTGTCGTGTTCAGATGCTTGTTTCATTCCCTACAACTCCCCTCAGTCCCTAAATCCAGTGATGATTTACTTCTTGTGTTGCTGTTTTCCCCTGGTGTTTAGGGACCAATGAATTGCTCTCATTTTCTTAGAGGCAGCTACGGAGGACTGGAAGATATATGGAATAGAGAAATATTAGCAGAATATGATCATATAGATCATTGCATACACTAAAATATCATCATCCCAAAAAGGAATGGGGTTGCAAAGAGTTGGACATGACTGAAGCGACCTAGCATGCACACATGCAAACTGTGACTGATGGTAATCATATAAATTACCTTTTTGACAGTTGTATTAAGAGCTTCAAGTAAATATCAATATCAGAATTGTTGTCAATGCACCGTATTTTTTAAATGGTTACAATTTAAGAATAAGACCCAAGATAGTGGAAGGGAAAGCCTAGAATAAATTACTGGCCAGTGATTCACATCATGGTCCTGAGAAGTACTCAAGTTGTTCACTCAGCCCTTAGATGAGATTCGTCTCTATACATCATTCTTTTTATTTATGTCTTTTTTAATTAATTTTTTTTTTACTTTGATTGCACTGGGTTTTTGTTGTGGCACACAAGCTTCTCTAGTTGTGGCACGAGGGCTTAGTTGCCTCAAGGCACGTGGGATTTTAATTTCCTGATCAATAATTGAACCCGAGTTCCCTGTATTGGAAGATGGATTCTTAACCAATGGACCACCAGGGAAGTCCTGTACATCATTCTTTTTAATGGACAGTCATGCCAAATCTGGTTAGTTGGTGAAACTCAGAGGGGAAACTAGGATAAGGCAATTGGAATGGAGGGAGATTGTAGAGCATTGGGGAAATCCTGGGAGAAGCAAATTCTGCTAGAGCCTTACCAGTGGGCCTCAAGGTCAAGCAGCCAGCCAGCTGGTCCAGAGAGACTTATAGTGTTGTGGACCAACAGCTAAAATTTCAAAATAATAGCATGGCATTTGTGTGCCAGCAGCTGCTGAAACTTTATAGATTCCATCTAATCTCTGTAGCTTTAACTAGAAGGTGACTGGAGAGGAAGTGGCAGAAATGGTTCCAGCATGAATTGTGAGATTTGCACTTGTTCTTGCCAGTGGGTTATGCTGCTCATATATCTATTGTGACCTCAATTCAAAACACAAGATATATCCAGTGTCAATATTAGATGTTTGGTTAAGATCACTAATGTTAGAAAAATTATCAGAAAATGGGAAACTCAGTACCATCATCACTTGAAATAGGTGAGTAACCACCTTGTTAAATTCATGAGAAAGTATTTTCTCTGTCTTCAAGAGACTTATCTCTTTACAGAGACACATCTGCAGCAATGACAGCTCTATTGTTTCTGTAATCAGCTGCATTCATTTCTTACTTACAAGCAGGCCCCTGTATTTTAGTAACCTAAGAGCACTTCCTATCTCATTGGGAAGAAATAACTTGGAAATTAAGCCCGGTGTCATATGTCAGTGGAGCTCCTCTGTGAGGCTTCTTGGGGCTTTAGTAATAGTACATGGACTTGTAGAAGGAAAGAGAAAGCACTGGCCTTGTGGGCCTGGGTCTGAGGATCTAAGGGTTCATTCCTAAAAGGCAAGTTAACATCATCCCTCTCCACGGTGCCTAAATAGGGCTCAGCATTGCAGGGGTTAGACGCTTAAAACATGACAGGGGCCTTCAGCAGAACTGGATCCCATACTTGGTTGTTCACCTTATCAGCTGTCACCTTAAGTCCTTTAAACCTTGTTTCCTCTTCTATAAAAAGGGATTTGGCTTCCCTGGTGACTCTGTGGTAAAGAATCCACCTGCCAGTGAGAAGACATGGGTTCAATCCCTCGGTTGGGAAGATCCTCTGGAGAAGGGAATGGCAACCCCCTCCAGTATTCTTACTTGGAGAATCCCATGGACAGTGGAGCCTGGTGGGCTGAAGTCCATGGGGTCACTAAGAGCTGGACATGAGTTAGCGACTAGACAACAATAGCGATAAAGGGATTAGCAAGAGTACTTTCCTCATAGACTGAGGATGAAATGAGATAGTCCAGTACCTAGGTATGAATAAATGTCAGTTGAACATCTTTCTTATCCTTGCTGATGCTGATATCCCAGTATGTTGGATGGGGCATAGGAGTGGGGTACACGGGCACTGTTTGGTACTTAGAATCATCCAAGTGTACATAGTACAAGATGAGTAATTAGGAAAAGATCCAGGAACCTTACAAAAGGTTGAGGGGGATGTAGCAGGAGACATGTGGCAAGATGCTCTATTTGTGTAGGGAAGGGGGTTATGTTTAGATGTCTGGAAAAGAAATAGGATTCTGATCCAGAGGGCTAACGTCTAGAAAAATGCTCAATATCTATATGGTAAAAAGGTAAAAACTCAATCCTACAAGATGAATGAACATAGCCAGAGTGATGGCAAGATGGGTATCCAGGACTCACCTCTTGCCTACCTGCTATGGAATCTACAAAAGAACCACCTTCAGGTCCAGATGGTGGGACTGATGTTCCTGCCGCAGCTGGAGTCTGTTTCAGACCTGGTTTGGGGACTGGTTGCCAGGAGAAAACCCTCCATGAAGACTGTTAAAGACAAGGGTCTAATTTCTGGCCAAATTTTAGGCTTATCCCTATATTCTCATTGATGTTTCTGTTTCCTAACTTGACCCAAGCTCTTTCCTTAAGCAGTGAATCTTGTTATCCTTTTCCTATACCTGAGTTGGATTTCTGGTTCCAAAACCCTTGGCTTGATTTTACACCAGTGGATATTCTGATTCCTCATTTTCTGTGTTGTATCTGCATTTTATGGCTGTTACCCTGTAAGCTCCTTAGAGGACAAAGAAACATCTTCCTGATCTTTGAATCTTGAGCCTGTACTCTGGGCTAGATATCATAGAGGGTCAGCAAATATCTCTGGGGTAAAGGAATAACTAAATCTTCTCCCAGGATCTGGCACAGCAAGTCTTAACATGTCTGCCTACATAACTATAGATGGCTATTTGAAGAAACAGCATGGATAAAAGTATGTTATAAACAAATATGAATCCAGAGTTAAAATAAAACACAAAATAACAAAGTCTTATGCATCATATCTTGGCAAGCTTCTGAGAAGAGATTCCAGTATCCTTTGTGATTTATTCAGTGGTGACTAATTTT